>NC_053040.3:258190260-258503363 GCF_002575655.3 Aegilops tauschii subsp. strangulata
TCATGGCACATATATGTCGTCGTAAAAACATTGTCCAATTTGGGCCAAGATTTATTACAAACCTCTGACAAAAACTGGAGTTTCTCTCAAAGAAGCCTCGTGGTTCTGATAGGGAAACGTGTTCCCCTTCTGGGCGAAACGTAATCACTGCCTCTTTTCGTCTTGTATTTTCTCTCTCCGCTTGGCCGTTGCTCCGTGGGTGTGCCACAGAAGCAAAACAGACCTTGCTGCCGAGGTCTTGAATGTACTGCGTGAAGGTGTGACTTGTGAACTGCATGCTGTTGTCGGTGATGACTCTATTTGGCACACTGTGCTGTCACCTTGACGGCTGACTGTGCTGTCACCTTCCTCACTGGTTCGACCTCCGGCCACTTTGTGAACTTGTCGATTGCAATGTACAAGTACTCAAAGCCCCCGACAGCATGGGGGAAAGGGCCCAGTATGTCGAGCCCCCAAACCAAAAATGGCCAGGAGAGAGGGGTTGTTTGAAGGGCTTGAGCTGGTTGATGAAGCTTCTTTGAATGGAACTGGCACACATCACAGTAGGTTACTAGTGCCGTTGCATCCTGGAGGGCATTGGGCCAGAAGATGCCTTGTCGGAATGCCTTGTTGGCAAGGGCCCTTGACCCTATGTGGGAGCCACACATGCCTCCATGTATCTCTGCCAACAGCTCAAGTCCTTCCTCCTGGGGGATGCACTTCAATTTCACACCGTTCAGTCTTTTTCTGTACAGGACGTCATCGACGAACTGGTACAAGGCAGACCGACGGGCTACTTTTTCCGCTTCCTCCTGCTCCTCAGGAAGTTCCCCTGTCTGGAGGAAATGGACGGTATGTTGTGCCCATGCTGGAGCCTGGGGCCCGACGGTAAGGACCAAGGGCATCTCTTCCGCCATGGGGGCAGCCGTCTCTACGGCCAGGACCAGGCGCCCCGCCAGAGGCAGCTGCCCCTTGGCGGGCTCAGAATCCGCGGCAACACCCTTGCCGGCAACCCCTGGGGGCTCGGCGGGAAAGTACTTGCCGGGGCCTGACTTCCTCCGCTTGTTCTGCTCCGTTGATGGTTCAACGGATGGTTGAGTTAACCGGAGCAAAAAGGTACCTGGTTCCACAGGTATCTTGAATGCAGCGCGCTTCGATACGTAATCAGTGATGTCGTTCTCCGCTCGGGGAACGTGTTCCGCTTGTATACCGTCGAAACGCTCCTCCAGCTACCTCACCTCATCTACGTAGGCCTCCATCAATGGACTCTAATAATCCTTGTTGAATTGTCTAACGACAAGCTGCGAGTCACCCCTGACGATGAGCTTCTTCACCCGAGGTCTGCTGCGATCCTGAGACCGGCAAGCAGCCCCTCGTACTCAGCAGTGTTGTTTGTGGACATCTCCCTGGGAAAGTGCATCTGGATCACATACTTGAGGGGCTCTCCGGTGGGTGCGACAAGCAACACACCGGCACCCTGCAGCGAGAAAGGCCCATCAAAGTACATGATCCAGTCGCGACTTGCTTCCTTGCCGGGGAGAGCGGTCTCCTGGATTTCTTCGTCGGGCGTTGAGGTCCATTCTGCAATGAACTCTGCCAAGACTCTACTCTGGATCGTCGAGGTACTTTCAAACTTCAACCCAAAGCTTGACAACTCCAAGGCCCATTTCACAATCCTTCCGGTCGCGTCTAGGTTGTGCAGTATCCGTCGCAACGGGAGGCGGGTGACGAAAGTGATCTCGTGGGCTTGGAAGTAATGATGTAGCTTCCTCGAGGCCATAAGGGGGCCGAAGAGCAATTTCTGCACACCGGAGTGCCTCGACCTAGCCCCCTGCAGGAGGGAGCTGACGAAGTAAACCGGGTGTTGCATCATCTTCTTCTTCTGCACCACTTCACTTTACTGCGCGGGTACTGCACCGACGGCGCCGGACTCTGTCGGGGGCCTTGCCCTCGCGTTTCCTGTTGCGATGTCGGCCCTTCTTCGTCGGGGCAGCGGTGTCTTCATCAGTAGAGTCGGTTTCCGCGCCGGCATCTTCGCCGGGGTACTTCCTTCCCTCTTCAGCCCGGGCGCACCTATCGGCCAGAACATAGAGTTCGGCCAGATCCTTAACCTTGGTCATCGCCAGCTCTTCACGCATCTTGCGGTTGCGCATGTTCTGATGGAACGCGCTGATCACGGCGGCGAGATGAACGTCGGGGATGTTGTACTACACCCGGCTGAATCTCTGGATGTACTTGCGCAGGTTTTCCCCTTCCTTCTGGGGAATGATATGCAAATCACTGGCCTGGCCATGAGCTTGGTGGCCTCAGGTGAAGGCGCCAATGAACTCATGGCACAGATCCGACAAAGAAGAAATGGAATCCGCCGGCAAGTGCATCAAACAAGACATGATATTGGGCTTCAGTGCCAACGGGAAGTAATTGGCAAGAACCTTGTCGTCGCGAGCTCCGGCAGCCTGCATCGCGATGGTGTAGATGCTGAGGAACTCTGACGGATGGGTCTTGCCAGTGTACTTCTCGCCGACGTCGGGCTTGAACATGCCGTGGGACGGCCACTGGAGCGGGCCACTCGGCTCCCGACGTGCCGATCGATGTGATCGTCTTCTTCTTGGGAGCCATGGCGGTGAAGAACTGCTAGGCAAACTACTAGACCATATTCACACAATTGCATCACCTACCTGGCGCGCCAAAGATGTCGGTGGGAACCGGCACCTATGGGATCACAAGAATCCCTACTATGGTTGCCGGGGCGCGGGGTTGTGAGAAGAGCAGGATTAACAGTCAGCACAAGGATCGTTTACCCAGGTTCGGGCCGAGAGGATGTGTAAAACCCTAATCCTGCTTTGGTGGATGTATTGAGTGTTCTTGAGCTCCCGAACTAGCTATGGTGGCTGCGTAGTTCAAAAGAGCCGAATCCCTCTCCAGTACGCCATGGGCCTCCTTTTATAGTCGAAAGGGGCTGCCACAGTGGCACGCAGGAGGTTGAAAGGCCTATAGTACTATGAGCGTATCGCCCGTATTACAGGACAAGACGCATTTAATGCGTCGCTTAGGTGTCCCCTAGCTTTATCCGGGACGGGAGCGAGGCCCGTCCCGTCCGTCGCCGCTCCTTCTCGCTTCGACACGCGCCCTGGCCAGCGATGCATGCGGCGCCATGTAGGCAGGCAAGCAGCTGAGGTTGTGGGGTGGTAGGGTCTTCACGAAGATGTGCATGCCGCCACGCAAGCACTTGCTGATCTGGCCTGCAACCTGCATGTTGCCACGCAGGTGCCAGCCCAACTGGTCGGGCTGGCAGCTGTATGCGAACGGCGGTAGAAACTTGGCTGGTGCGGGTCTGGTAGTGGCCCCGTTGATATCCTCGGCAAGGGCCTTGCCGGGGGCCCGGGAAGGGTCTTGCCGTGGCGCGCAGTCGTCCCCGGCAAGGTTCTTGCCGGGGGTCTCGTGGCTTTCCTCGCACGGATCCCGCCGAGGGTCGCCGTCTTCTGGCCCTCATCTGATCTCATGTATCCATGGTCTTGACAAAGATCTGCATGCCATCGTAGAGGTGCCTCCCGAGGCTCGGTTCCAACATAGTCGATGTCGGAACCTGCGGTCTCAAGGGTGGCTCACTCTGTTGGCGTTGGGCGCGCCGCCCCGGCAAGGCTCTTGCCGGGGCTGCTGAGGCTGCCCCAGCAAAGGTCTTGCCGGGAGCCTGCTTCGCCCTTCTGCTCTTTGTGTTCTTGGCCTTGGCGTTGCCTTGGCCATCTTGGGCTTCGGCTTCTCTCCGACTTCCCTCCTTTACCCGACTACGTGTGGCCGTGGCGCGTGGCTCTGACTGCCCGTGCACAAGTAAAGGGGTCAAAAGGAGAGCCCCTACTTTTGTACACCGACAAAAGTCCCCAGCAAGTCATCAAAGGTGGCGTGGTGTCACGTCATGGCACATATATGTCGTGGTAAAAACATTGTCCAATTTGAGCCAAGCTTTATTACAAACCTCTTACAGAAACTAGAGCTTCTCTCAAAGATACCTCGTGGTTCTGATAGAGAAACGTGTCCCCCTTGTGGGCGCAACGTAACACTCCCTCTTTTCGCCTTGTATTTTCTTCTACGGGCAACATGGAACGACAGGATATCCGTGCTGAAATTTAAACTTATTCAGGGTTCGTTTGGCCTTTTTATACACTAATTGAGTTTCCTAGGCATTTAATGTCCATAATTCAAATCTGAACTACAAATACATGCTCCAGTTCACCAAAATGGCTAGAAAAATTATACATGTGTCCTTGGGTGCATGTTTAGGTCCCATGCCGGGAATGGGAACGAATTACAACCGTACCGCTGTCATGGCTCATCCTCAAACATTTCGAATCTTGGTTATTAAGTCCCCATAAATCCTAAACTCACTAGAAAGTCATCAAAGCTGGCATGGTGTCACGTCATGGCACATATATGTCATCGTAAAAACATTGTCCAATTTGGGACAAGCTTTATTACAAACCTCTTACAAAAACTGGAGCTTCTCTAAAAGAAGCCTCACGGTTCTGATAGGGAAACGTGTTCCCCTTGTGGCCGAAACGTAATCACTGCCTCTTTTCACCTTGTATTTTCTTCACGGGCGACATGGAACGCAAGGATATCTGTGCTGAAATTTAAACTTATTCAGGGTTCCTTTGGCCTTTTTATACACTAATTGAGTTTCCTAGGCATTTAATGTCCATAATTCAAATCTGAACTACAAATACATGCTCCATTTCACCAAATTGGCTAGAAAAATTATACATGTGTCCTTGGGTGCATGTTTAGGTCCCTTGGCAGGAATGGGAACGAATTACAACCGTACCGGTGTCATGGCTCGTCCTCAAACATTTCGAATCTCGGTTTTTAAGTCCCCATAAATCCTAAACTCACCATAAAGTCATCAATGGCGGCATGGTGTCACGTCATGGCACATATATGTCGTGGTAAAAACATTGTCCAATTTGGGCCAAGCTTTATTACAAACCTCTTACAAAAACGAGAGCTTCTCTCAAAGATGCCTCGTGGTTCTGATAGACAAACATGTCCCCCTTGTGGGCGAAACGTAATCACTGCCTCTTTTCGCCTTGTATTTTCTTCTACGGGCAACATGGAATGACAGGATATCCGTGCTGAAATTTAAACTTATTCAGGGTTCGTTTGGCCTTTTTATACACTAATTGAGTTTCCTAGGCATTTAATGTCCATAATTCAAATCTGAACTACAAATACATGCTCCAGTTCACCAAAATGGCTAGAAAAATTATACATGTGTCCTTGGGTGCATGTTTAGGTCCCATGCCGGGAATGGGAACGAATTACAACCGTACCGCTGTCATGGCTCATCCTCAAACATTTCGAATCTTGGTTTTTAAGTCCCCATAAATCCTAAACTCACTAGAAAGTCATCAAAGCTGGCATGGTGTCACGTCATGGCACATATATGTCGTCGTAAAAACATTGTCCAATTTGGGACAAGCTTTATTACAAACCTCTTACAAAAACTGGAGCTTCTCTCAAAGAAGCCTCACGGTTCTGATAGGGAAACGTGTTCCCCTTGTGGCCGAAACGTAATCACTGCCTCTTTTCACCTTGTATTTTCTTCACGGGCGACATGGAACGCAAGGATATCTGTGCTGAAATTTAAACTTATTCAGGGTTCCTTTCGCCTTTTTATACACTAATTGAGTTTCCTAGGCATTTAATGTCCATAATTCAAATCTGAACTACAAATACATGCTCCATTTCACCAAATTGGCTAGAAAAATTATACATGTGTCCTTGGGTGCATGTTTAGGTCCCATGGCAGGAATGGGAACGAATTACAACCGTACCGGTGTCATGGCTCGTCCTCAAACATTTCGAATCTCGGTTTTTAAGTCCCCATAAATCCTAAACTCACCATAAAGTCATCAATGGCGGCATGGTGTCACGTCATGGCACATATATGTCGTGGTAAAAACATTGTCCAATTTGGGCCAAGCTTTATTACAAACCTCTTACAAAAACGAGAGCTTCTCTCAAAGATGCCTCGTGGTTCTGATAGACAAACATGTCCCCCTTGTGGGCGAAACGTAATCACTGCCTCTTTTCGCCTTGTATTTTCTTCTACGGGCAACATGGCATGACAGGATATCCGTGCTGAAATTTAAACTTATTCAGGGTTCGTTTGGCCTTTTTATACACTAATTGAGTTTCCTAGGCA
This sequence comes from Aegilops tauschii subsp. strangulata, assembly GCF_002575655.3. Lineage (NCBI taxonomy): Eukaryota > Viridiplantae > Streptophyta > Magnoliopsida > Poales > Poaceae > Aegilops > Aegilops tauschii. Next base: position 258,196,439 of record NC_053040.3, read on the forward strand.
TTTAATGTCCCTATTTCAAATCTGAACTACAAATACATGCTCCTGTTCACCAAAAGGGCTAGAAAAATTATACATGTGTCCTTGGGTGCATGTTTAGGTCCCATGCCAGGAATGGGAACGAATTACAACCGTACCGCTGTCATGGCTCATCCTCAAACATTTCGAATCTCGGTTTTTAAGTCCCCATAAATCTTAAACTCAGCAGAAAGTCATCAAAGGTGGCATGGTGTCACGTCATGGCACATATATGTCATCGTAAAAACATTGTCCAATTTGGGGCAAACTGTATTACAAACCTCTTACAAAAACTGGAGCTTCTATCAAAGAAGCCTCATGGTTCTGATAGGGAAACGTGTTCCCCTTGTGGCCGAAATGTAATCACTGGCTCCTTTCGCCTTGTATTTTCTTCACGGGCAACATGGAACGCGAGGATATCCGTGCTGAAATTTAAACCTACTCAGGGTTCGTTTGGCCTTTTTATACACTAATTGAGTTTCCTAGGCATTTAATGTCCATAATTCAAATCTGAACTACAAATACAAGCTCCAGTTCACCAAATTGGCTAGAAAAATTATACATGTGTCCTTGGGTGCATGTTTAGGTCCCATGCCAGGAATGGGAACGAATTACAACCGTACCGGTGTCATGGCTCATCCTCAAACATTTTGAATCTCGGTTTTGAAGTCCCCATAAATCCTAAACTCACCAGAAAGTCATCAAAGGTGGCATGGTGTCACGTCATGGCACATATATGTCGTCGTAAAAACATTGTCTAATTTGGGCCAAGATTTATTACAAACCTCTGACAAAAACTGTTGTTTCTCTACAAAAAGCATCGTGGTTCTGATAGGGAAACGTGTTCCCCTTGTGGGCGAAACGTAATCACTGCCTCTTTTCGCCTTGTATTTTCTTCCACGAGCAACATGGAACGACCGGATATCCGTGCTGAAATTTAAACTTATTCAGTGTTCGTTTCGCCATTTCATACACTAATTGAGTTTCCTAGGCATTTAATGTCCATAATTAAACTCTGAACTACAAATACATGCTCCAGTTCACCAAAATGGCAAGAAAACTTATACATGTGTCCTTGGGTGCATGTTTAGGTCCCATGGAAGGAATGGGAACGAATTACAACCGTACCGGTGTCATGGCTCGTCCTCAAATATTTCGAATCTCCGTTTTTAAGTCCCCATAAATCCTAAACTCACCATAATGTCATCAAAGGTGGCATGGTGTCACGTCATGGCACATATATGTCGTGGTAAAATCATTGTCCAATTTGGTCAAAGCTTTATTACAAACCTCTTACAAAACTAGAGCTTCTCTCAAAGAGGCCTCGTGGTTCCGATAGGGAAACGTGTCCCCCTTGTGGGCGAAATGTAATCACTGCCTCTTTTCGCCTTGTATTTTCTTCTACGGGAAACATGGAATGTCAGGATACCCGTGCTCAAATTTAAACTTATTCAGGGTTCGTTTGGCCTGTTTATTCAATAATTGAGTTTCCTAGGCATTTAATGTCCATAATTCAAATCTGAACTACAAATACATGCTCCAGTTCACCAAAAGGGCTAGAAAAATTATACATGTGTCCTTGGGTGCATGTTTAGGTACCATGCCAGGAATGGGAATGAATTACAACCGTACCGCTGTCATGGCTCATCCTCAAACATTTTGAATCTCGGTTTTTAAGTCCCCATAAATCTTAAACTCACCAGAAAGTCATCAAAGGTGGCATGGTGTCACGTCATGGCACATATATGTCATCGTAAAAACATTGTCCAATTTGGGCCAAGCTGTATTACAAACCTCTTACAAAAACTGGAGCTTCTCTCAAAGAAGCCTCATGGTTCTGATTGGGAAACGTGTTCCCCTTGTGGCCGAAATGTAATCACTGCCTCTTTTCGCCTTGTATTTTCTTCACGGGCAACATGGAACGCGAGGATATCCGTGCTGAAATTTAAACTTATTCAGGGTTCCTTTGGCCTTTTTATACACTAATTGAGTTTCCTAGGCATTTAATGTCCATAATTCAAATCTGAACTACAAATACATGCTCCATTTCACCAAATTGGCTAGAAAAATTATACATGTGTCCTTGGGTGCATGTTTAGGTCCCATGGCAGGAATGGGAACGAATTACAACCGTACCGGTGTCATGGCTCGTCCTCAAACATTTCGAATCTCGGTTTTTAAGTCCCCATAAATCCTAAACTCACCATAAAGTCATCAATGGCGGCATGGTGTCACGTCATGGCACATATATGTCGTGGTAAAAACATTGTCCAATTTGGGCCAAGCTTTATTACAAACCTCTTACAAAAACGAGAGCTTCTCTCAAAGATGCCTCGTGGTTCTGATAGACAAACATGTCCCCCTTGTGGGCGAAACGTAATCACTGCCTCTTTTCGCCTTGTATTTTCTTCTACGGGCAACATGGCATGACAGGATATCCGTGCTGAAATTTAAACTTATTCAGGGTTCGTTTGGCCTTTTTATACACTAATTGAGTTTCCTAGGCATTTAATGTCCCTATTTCAAATCTGAACTACAAATACATGCTCCAGTTCACCAAAAGGGCTAGAAAAATTATACATGTGTCCTTGGGTGCATGTTTAGGTCCCATGCCAGGAATGGGAACGAATTACAACCGTACCGCTGTCATGGCTCATCCTCAAACATTTCGAATCTCGGTTTTTAAGTCCCCATAAATCTTAAACTCAGCAGAAAGTCATCAAAGGTGGCATGGTGTCACGTCATGGCACATATATGTCATCGTAAAAACATTGTCCAATTTGGGGCAAACTGTATTACAAACCTCTTACAAAAACTGGAGCTTCTATCAAAGAAGCCTCATGGTTCTGATAGGGAAACGTGTTCCCCTTGTGGCCGAAATGTAATCACTGGCTCCTTTCGCCTTGTATTTTCTTCACGGGCAACATGGAACGCGAGGATATCCGTGCTGAAATTTAAACTTACTCAGGGTTCGTTTGGCCTTTTTATACACTAATTGAGTTTCCTAGGCATTTAATGTCCATAATTCAAATCTGAACTACAAATACAAGCTCCAGTTCACCAAATTGGCTAGAAAAATTATACATGTGTCCTTGGGTGCATGTTTAGGTCCCATGCCAGGAATGGGAACGAATTACAACCGTACCGGTGTCATGGCTCATCCTCAAACATTTTGAATCTCGGTTTTGAAGTCCCCATAAATCCTAAACTCACCAGAAAGTCATCAAAGGTGGCATGGTGTCACGTCATGGCACATATATGTCGTCGTAAAAACATTGTCTAATTTGGGCCAAGATTTATTACAAACCTCTGACAAAAACTGTTGTTTCTCTACAAAAAGCATCGTGGTTCTGATAGGGAAACGTGTTCCCCTTGTGGGCGAAACGTAATCACTGCCTCTTTTCGCCTTGTATTTTCTTCCACGAGCAACATGGAACGACCGGTTATCCGTGCTGAAATTTAAACTTATTCAGTGTTCGTTTCGCCATTTCATACACTAATTGAGTTTCCTAGGCATTTAATGTCCATAATTAAACTCTGAACTACAAATACATGCTCCAGTTCACCAAAATGGCAAGAAAACTTATACATGTGTCCTTGGGTGCATGTTTAGGTCCCATGGAAGGAATGGGAACGAATTACAACCGTACCGGTGTCATGCCTCGTCCTCAAATATTTCGAATCTCCGTTTTTAAGTCCCCATAAATCCTAAACTCACCATAATGTCATCAAAGGTGGCATGGTGTCACGTCATGGCACATATATGTCGTGGTAAAATCATTGTCCAATTTGGTCAAAGCTTTATTACAAACCTCTTACAAAACTAGAGCTTCTCTCAAAGAGGCCTCGTGGTTCCGATAGGGAAACGTGTCCCCCTTGTGGGCGAAATGTAATCACTGCCTCTTTTCGCCTTGTATTTTCTTCTACGGGAAACATGGAATGTCAGGATACCCGTGCTCAAATTTAAACTTATTCAGGGTTCGTTTGGCCTGTTTATTCAATAATTGAGTTTCCTAGGCATTTAATGTCCATAATTCAAATCTGAACTACAAATACATGCTCCAGTTCACCAAAAGGGCTAGAAAAATTATACATGTGTCCTTGGGTGCATGTTTAGGTACCATGCCAGGAATGGGAATGAATTACAACCGTACCGCTGTCATGGCTCATCCTCAAACATTTTGAATCTCGGTTTTTAAGTCCCCATAAATCTTAAACTCACCAGAAAGTCATCAAAGGTGGCATGGTGTCACGTCATGGCACATATATGTCATCGTAAAAACATTGTCCAATTTGGGCCAAGCTGTATTACAAACCTCTTACAAAAACTGGAGCTTCTCTCAAAGAAGCCTCATGGTTCTGATTGGGAAACGTGTTCCCCTTGTGGCCGAAATGTAATCACTGCCTCTTTTCGCCTTGTATTTTCTTCACGGGCAACATGGAACGCGAGGATATCCGTGCTGAAATTTAAACTTATTCAGGGTTCGTTTGGCCTTTTTATACACTAATTGAGTTTCCTAGGCATTTAATGTCCATAATTCAAATCTGAACTACAAATACATGCTCTAGTTCACCAAAATGGCTAGAAAAATTATACATGTGTCCTTGGGTGCATGTTTAGGTCCCATGCCGGGAATGGGAACGAATTACAACCGTACCGCTGTCATGGCTCATCCTCAAACATTTCGAATCTTGGTTATTAAGTCCCCATAAATCCTAAACTCACTAGAAAGTCATCAAAGCTGGCATGGTGTCACGTCATGGCACATATATGTCGTCGTAAAAACATTGTCCAATTTGGGACAAGCTTTATTACAAACCTCTTACAAAAACTGGAGCTTCTCTAAAAGAAGCCTCACGGTTCTGATAGGGAAACGTGTTCCCCTTGTGGCCGAAACGTAATCACTGCCTCTTTTCACCTTGTATTTTCTTCACGGGCGACATGGAATGCAAGGATATCTGTGCTGAAATTTAAAGTTATTCAGGGTTCCTTCGGCCTTTTTATACACTAATTGAGTTTCCTTGGCATTTAATGTCCATAATTCAAATCTGAACTACAAATACATGCTCCATTTCACCAAATTGTCTAGAAAAATTATACATGTGTCCTTGGGTGCATGTTTAGGTCCCATGGCAGGAATGGGAACGAATTACAACCGTACCGGTGTCATGGCTCGTCCTCAAACATTTCGAATCTCGGTTTTTAAGTCCCCATAAATCCTAAACTCACCATAAAGTCATCAATGGCGGCATGGTGTCACGTCATGGCACATATATGTCGTGGTAAAACATTGTCCAATTTGGGCCAAGCTTTATTACAAACCTCTTACAAAAACGAGAGCTTCTCTCAAAGATGCATCGTGGTTCTGATAGACAAACATGTCCCCCTTGTGGGCGAAACGTAATCACTGCCTCTTTTCGCCTTGTATTTTCTTCTACGGGCAACATGGCATGACAGGATATCCGTGCTGAAATTTAAACTTATTCAGGGTTCGTTTGGCCTTTTTATACACTAATTGAGTTTCCTAGGCATTTAATGTCCCTATTTCAAATCTGAACTACAAATACATGCTCCAGTTCACCAAAAGGGCTAGAAAAATTATACATGTGTCCTTGGGTGCATGTTTAGGTCCCATGCCAGGAATGGGAACGAATTACAACCGTACCGCTGTCATGGCTCATCCTCAAACATTTCGAATCTCGGTTTTTAAGTCCCCATAAATCTTAAACTCACCAGAAAGTCATCAAAGGTGGCATGGTGTCACGTCATGGCACATATATGTCATCGTAAAAACATTGTCCAATTTGGGGCAAACTGTATTACAAACCTCTTACAAAAACTGGAGCTTCTCTCAAAGAAGCCTCATGGTTCTGATAGGGAAACGTGTTCCCCTTGTGGCCGAAATGTAATCACTGGCTCTTTTCGCCTTGTATTTTCTTCACGGGCAACATGGAACGCGAGGATATCCGTGCTGAAATTTAAACTTACTCAGGGTTCGTTTGGCCTTTTTATACACTAATTGAGTTTCCTAGGCATTTAATGTCCATAATTCAAATCTGAACTACAAATACAAGCTCCAGTTCACCAAATTGGCTAGAAAAATTATACATGTGTCCTTGGGTGCATGTTTAGGTCCCATGCCAGGAATGGGAACGAATTACAACCGTACCGGTGTCATGGCTCATCCTCAAACATTTTGAATCTCGGTTTTGAAGTCCCCATAAATCCTAAACTCACCAGAAAGTCATCAAAGGTGGCATGGTGTCACGTCATGGCACATATATGTCGTCGTAAAAACATTGTCTAATTTGGGCCAAGATTTATTACAAACCTCTGACAAAAACTGTTGTTTCTCTACAAAAAGCATCGTGGTTCTGATAGGGAAACGTGTTCCCCTTGTGGGCGAAACGTAATCACTGCCTCTTTTCGCCTTGTATTTTCTTCCACGAGCAACATGGAACGACCGGATATCCGTGCTGAAATTTAAACTTATTCAGTGTTCGTTTCGCCATTTCATACACTAATTGAGTTTCCTAGGCATTTAATGTCCATAATTAAACTCTGAACTACAAATACATGCTCCAGTTCACCAAAATGGCAAGAAAACTTATACATGTGTCCTTGGGTGCATGTTTAGGTCCCATGGAAGGAATGGGAACGAATTACAACCGTACCGGTGTCATGGCTCGTCCTCAAATATTTCGAATCTCCGTTTTTAAGTCCCCATAAATCCTAAACTCACCATAATGTCATCAAAGGTGGCATGGTGTCACGTCATGGCACATATATGTCGTGGTAAAATCATTGTCCAATTTGGTCAAAGCTTTATTACAAACCTCTTACAAAACTAGAGCTTCTCTCAAAGAGGCCTCGTGGTTCCGATAGGGAAACGTGTCCCCCTTGTGGGCGAAATGTAATCACTGCCTCTTTTCGCCTTGTATTTTCTTCTACGGGAAACATGGAATGTCAGGATACCCGTGCTCAAATTTAAACTTATTCAGGGTTCGTTTGGCCTGTTTATTCAATAATTGAGTTTCCTAGGCATTTAATGTCCATAATTCAAATCTGAACTACAAATACATGCTCCAGTTCACCAAAAGGGCTAGAAAAATTATACATGTGTCCTTGGGTGCATGTTTAGGTACCATGCCAGGAATGGGAATGAATTACAACCGTACCGCTGTCATGGCTCATCCTCAAACATTTTGAATCTCGGTTTTTAAGTCCCCATAAATCTTAAACTCACCAGAAAGTCATCAAAGGTGGCATGGTGTCACGTCATGGCACATATATGTCATCGTAAAAACATTGTCCAATTTGGGCCAAGCTGTATTACAAACCTCTTACAAAAACTGGAGCTTCTCTCAAAGAAGCCTCATGGTTCTGATTGGGAAACGTGTTCCCCTTGTGGCCGAAATGTAATCACTGCCTCTTTTCGCCTTGTATTTTCTTCACGGGCAACATGGAACGCGAGGATATCCGTGCTGAAATTTAAACTTATTCAGGGTTCCTTTGGCCTTTTTATACACTAATTGAGTTTCCTAGGCATTTAATGTCCATAATTCAAATCTGAACTACAAATACATGCTCCATTTCACCAAATTGGCTAGAAAAATTATACATGTGTCCTTGGGTGCATGTTTAGGTCCCATGGCAGGAATGGGAACGAATTACAACCGTACCGGTGTCATGGCTCGTCCTCAAACATTTCGAATCTCGGTTTTTAAGTCCCCATAAATCCTAAACTCACCATAAAGTCATCAATGGCGGCATGGTGTCACGTCATGGCACATATATGTCGTGGTAAAAACATTGTCCAATTTGGGCCAAGCTTTATTACAAACCTCTTACAAAAACGAGAGCTTCTCTCAAAGATGCCTCGTGGTTCTGATAGACAAACATGTCCCCCTTGTGGGCGAAACGTAATCACTGCCTCTTTTCGCCTTGTATTTTCTTCTACGGGCAACATGGCATGACAGGATATCCGTGCTGAAATTTAAACTTATTCAGGGTTCGTTTGGCCTTTTTATACACTAATTGAGTTTCCTAGGCATTTAATGTCCCTATTTCAAATCTGAACTACAAATACATGCTCCAGTTCACCAAAAGGGCTAGAAAAATTATACATGTGTCCTTGGGTGCATGTTTAGGTCCCATGCCAGGAATGGGAACGAATTACAACCGTACCGCTGTCATGGCTCATCCTCAAACATTTCGAATCTCGGTTTTTAAGTCCCCATAAATCTTAAACTCAGCAGAAAGTCATCAAAGGTGGCATGGTGTCACGTCATGGCACATATATGTCATCGTAAAAACATTGTCCAATTTGGGGCAAACTGTATTACAAACCTCTTACAAAAACTGGAGCTTCTATCAAAGAAGCCTCATGGTTCTGATAGGGAAACGTGTTCCCCTTGTGGCCGAAATGTAATCACTGGCTCCTTTCGCCTTGTATTTTCTTCACGGGCAACATGGAACGCGAGGATATCCGTGCTGAAATTTAAACTTACTCAGGGTTCGTTTGGCCTTTTTATACACTAATTGAGTTTCCTAGGCATTTAATGTCCATAATTCAAATCTGAACTACAAATACAAGCTCCAGTTCACCAAATTGGCTAGAAAAATTATACATGTGTCCTTGGGTGCATGTTTAGGTCCCATGCCAGGAATGGGAACGAATTACAACCGTACCGGTGTCATGGCTCATCCTCAAACATTTTGAATCTCGGTTTTGAAGTCCCCATAAATCCTAAACTCACCAGAAAGTCATCAAAGGTGGCATGGTGTCACGTCATGGCACATATATGTCGTCGTAAAAACATTGTCTAATTTGGGCCAAGATTTATTACAAACCTCTGACAAAAACTGTTGTTTCTCTACAAAAAGCATCGTGGTTCTGATAGGGAAACGTGTTCCCCTTGTGGGCGAAACGTAATCACTGCCTCTTTTCGCCTTGTATTTTCTTCCACGAGCAACATGGAACGACCGGATATCCGTGCTGAAATTTAAACTTATTCAGTGTTCGTTTCGCCATTTCATACACTAATTGAGTTTCCTAGGCATTTAATGTCCATAATTAAACTCTGAACTACAAATACATGCTCCAGTTCACCAAAATGGCAAGAAAACTTATACATGTGTCCTTGGGTGCATGTTTAGGTCCCATGGAAGGAATGGGAACGAATTACAACCGTACCGGTGTCATGCCTCGTCCTCAAATATTTCGAATCTCCGTTTTTAAGTCCCCATAAATCCTAAACTCACCATAATGTCATCAAAGGTGGCATGGTGTCACGTCATGGCACATATATGTCGTGGTAAAATCATTGTCCAATTTGGTCAAAGCTTTATTACAAACCTCTTACAAAACTAGAGCTTCTCTCAAAGAGGCCTCGTGGTTCCGATAGGGAAACGTGTCCCCCTTGTGGGCGAAATGTAATCACTGCCTCTTTTCGCCTTGTATTTTCTTCTACGGGAAACATGGAATGTCAGGATACCCGTGCTCAAATTTAAACTTATTCAGGGTTCGTTTGGCCTGTTTATTCAATAATTGAGTTTCCTAGGCATTTAATGTCCATAATTCAAATCTGAACTACAAATACATGCTCCAGTTCACCAAAAGGGCTAGAAAAATTATACATGTGTCCTTGGGTGCATGTTTAGGTACCATGCCAGGAATGGGAATGAATTACAACCGTACCGCTGTCATGGCTCATCCTCAAACATTTTGAATCTCGGTTTTTAAGTCCCCATAAATCTTAAACTCACCAGAAAGTCATCAAAGGTGGCATGGTGTCACGTCATGGCACATATATGTCATCGTAAAAACATTGTCCAATTTGGGCCAAGCTGTATTACAAACCTCTTACAAAAACTGGAGCTTCTCTCAAAGAAGCCTCATGGTTCTGATTGGGAAACGTGTTCCCCTTGTGGCCGAAATGTAATCACTGCCTCTTTTCGCCTTGTATTTTCTTCACGGGCAACATGGAACGCGAGGATATCCGTGCTGAAATTTAAACTTATTCAGGGTTCGTTTGGCCTTTTTATACACTAATTGAGTTTCCTAGGCATTTAATGTCCATAATTCAAATCTGAACTACAAATACATGCTCTAGTTCACCAAAATGGCTAGAAAAATTATACATGTGTCCTTGGGTGCATGTTTAGGTCCCATGCCGGGAATGGGAACGAATTACAACCGTACCGCTGTCATGGCTCATCCTCAAACATTTCGAATCTTGGTTATTAAGTCCCCATAAATCCTAAACTCACTAGAAAGTCATCAAAGCTGGCATGGTGTCACGTCATGGCACATATATGTCGTCGTAAAAACATTGTCCAATTTGGGACAAGCTTTATTACAAACCTCTTACAAAAACTGGAGCTTCTCTAAAAGAAGCCTCACGGTTCTGATAGGGAAACGTGTTCCCCTTGTGGCCGAAACGTAATCACTGCCTCTTTTCACCTTGTATTTTCTTCACGGGCGACATGGAATGCAAGGATATCTGTGCTGAAATTTAAAGTTATTCAGGGTTCCTTCGGCCTTTTTATACACTAATTGAGTTTCCTTGGCATTTAATGTCCATAATTCAAATCTGAACTACAAATACATGCTCCATTTCACCAAATTGTCTAGAAAAATTATACATGTGTCCTTGGGTGCATGTTTAGGTCCCATGGCAGGAATGGGAACGAATTACAACCGTACCGGTGTCATGGCTCGTCCTCAAACATTTCGAATCTCGGTTTTTAAGTCCCCATAAATCCTAAACTCACCATAAAGTCATCAATGGCGGCATGGTGTCACGTCATGGCACATATATGTCGTGGTAAAACATTGTCCAATTTGGGCCAAGCTTTATTACAAACCTCTTACAAAAACGAGAGCTTCTCTCAAAGATGCATCGTGGTTCTGATAGACAAACATGTCCCCCTTGTGGGCGAAACGTAATCACTGCCTCTTTTCGCCTTGTATTTTCTTCTACGGGCAACATGGCATGACAGGATATCCGTGCTGAAATTTAAACTTATTCAGGGTTCGTTTGGCCTTTTTATACACTAATTGAGTTTCCTAGGCATTTAATGTCCCTATTTCAAATCTGAACTACAAATACATGCTCCAGTTCACCAAAAGGGCTAGAAAAATTATACATGTGTCCTTGGGTGCATGTTTAGGTCCCATGCCAGGAATGGGAACGAATTACAACCGTACCGCTGTCATGGCTCATCCTCAAACATTTCGAATCTCGGTTTTTAAGTCCCCATAAATCTTAAACTCACCAGAAAGTCATCAAAGGTGGCATGGTGTCACGTCATGGCACATATATGTCATCGTAAAAACATTGTCCAATTTGGGGCAAACTGTATTACAAACCTCTTACAAAAACTGGAGCTTCTCTCAAAGAAGCCTCATGGTTCTGATAGGGAAACGTGTTCCCCTTGTGGCCGAAATGTAATCACTGGCTCTTTTCGCCTTGTATTTTCTTCACGGGCAACATGGAACGCGAGGATATCCGTGCTGAAATTTAAACTTACTCAGGGTTCGTTTGGCCTTTTTATACACTAATTGAGTTTCCTAGGCATTTAATGTCCATAATTCAAATCTGAACTACAAATACATGCTCCAGTTCACCAAATTGGCTAGAAAAATTATACATGTGTCCTTGGGTGCATGTTTAGGTCCCATGCCAGGAATGGGAACGAATTACAACCGTACCGGTGTCATGGCTCATCCTCAAACATTTTGAATCTCGGTTTTGAAGTCCCCATAAATCCTAAACTCACCAGAAAGTCATCAAAGGTGGCATGGTGTCACGTCATGGCACATATATGTCGTCGTAAAAACATTGTCCAATTTGGGCCAAGATTTATTACAAACCTCTGACAAAAACTGTTGTTTCTCTACAAAAAGCATCGTGGTTCTGATAGGGACACGTGTTCCCCTTGTGGGCGAAACGTAATCACTGCCTCTTTTCGCCTTGTATTTTCTTCCACGAGAAACATGGAACGACCGGATATCCGTGCTGAAATTTAAACTTATTCGGTGTTCGTTTCGCCATTTCATACACTAATTGAGTTTCCTAGGCATTTAATGTCCATAATTAAAATCTGAACTACAAATACATGCTCCAGTTCACCAAAATGGCAAGAAAACTTATACATGTGTCCTTGGGTGCATGTTTAGGTCCCATGGAAGGAATGGGAACGAATTACAACCGTACCGGTGTCATGGCTCGTCCTCAAATATTTCGAATCTCGGTTTTTAAGTCCCCATAAATCCTAAACTCACCATAATGTCATCAAAGGTGGCATGGTGTCACGTCATGGCACATATATGTCGTGGTAAAATCATTGTCCAATTTGATCAAAGCTTTATTACAAACCTCTTACAAAACTAGAGCTTCTCTCAAAGAGGCCTCGTGGTTCCGATAGGGAAACGTGTCCCCCTTGTGGGCGAAATGTAATCACTGCCTCTTTTCGCCTTGTATTTTCTTCTACGGGCAACATGGAATGTCAGGATACCCGTGCTCAAATTTAAACTTATTCAGGGTTCGGTTGGCCTGTTTATACAATAATTGAGTTTCCTAGGCATTTAATGTCCATAATTCAAATCTGAACTACAAATACATGCTCCAGTTCACCAAAAGGGCTAGAAAAATTATACATGTGTCCTTGGGTGCATGTTTAGGTACCATGCCAGGAATGGGAATGAATTACAACCGTACCGCTGTCATGGCTCATCCTCAAACATTTTGAATCTCGGTTTTTAAGTCCCCATAAATCTTAAACTCACCAGAAAGTCATCAAAGGTGGCATGGTGTCACGTCATGGCACATATATGTCATCGTAAAAACATTGTCCAATTTGGGCCAAGCTGTATTACAAACCTCTTACAAAAACTGGAGCTTCTCTCAAAGAAGCCTCATGGTTCTGATTGGGAAATGTGTTCCCCTTGTGGCCGAAATGTAATCACTGCCTCTTTTCGCCTTGTATTTTCTTCACGGGCAACATGGAACGCGAGGATATCCGTGCTGAAATTTAAACTTATTCAGGGTTCGTTTGGCCTTTTTATACACTAATTGAGTTTCCTAGGCATTTAATGTCCATAATTCAAATCTGAACTACAAATACATGCTCCAGTTCACCAAATTGGCTAGAAAAATTATACATGTGTCCTTGGGTGCATGTTTAGGTCCCATGCCAAGAATGGGAACGAATTACAACCGTACCGGTGTCATGGCTCATCCTCAAACATTTTGAATCTCGGTTTTTAAGTCCCCATAAATCCTAAACTCACCAGAAAGTCATCAAAGGTGGCATGGTGTCACGTCATGGCACATATATGTCGTTGTAAAAACATTGTCCAATTTGGGCCAAGATTTATTACAAACCTCTGACAAAAACTGTTGTTTCTCTACAAAAAGCCTCGTGGTTCTGATAGGGAAACGTGTTCCCCTTGTGGGCGAAACGTAATCATTGCCTCTTTTCGCCTTGTATTTTCTTCCACGGGCAACATGGAACGACCGGATATCCGTGCTGAAATTTAAACTTATTCAGCGTTCGTTTCGCCATTTCATACACTAATTGAGTTTCCTAGGCATTTAATGTCCATAATTAAAATCTGAACTACAAATACATGCTCCAGTTCACCAAAATGGCAAGAAAACTTATACATGTGTCCTTGGGTGCATGTTTAGGTCCCATGGAAGGAATGGGAACGAATTACAACCGTACCGGTGTCATGGCTCGTCCTCAAACATTTCGAATCTCGGTTTTTAAGTCCCCATAAATCCTAAACTCACCATAATGTCATCAAAGGTGGCATGGTGTCACGTCATGGCACATATATGTCATGGTAAAATCATTGTCCAATTTGGTCAAAGCTTTATTACAAACCTCTTACGAAAACTAGAGCTTCTCTCAAAGAGGCCTCGTGGTTCCGATAGGGAAACGTGTCCCCCTTGTGGGCGAAATGTAATCACTGCCTCTTTTCGCCTTGTATTTTCTTCTACGGGCAACATGGAATGTCAGGATACCCGTGCTCAAATTTAAACTTATTCAGGGTTTGTTTGGCCTGTTTATACAATAATTGAATTTCCTAGGCATTTAATGTCCATAATTCAAATCTGAACTACAAATACATGCTCCAGTTCACCAAAATGCCTAGAAAAATTATACATGTGTCCTTGGGTGCATGTTTAGGTCCCATGCCAGGAATGGGAACGAATTACAACCGTACCACTGTCATGGCTCATCCTCAAACATTTCGAATCTTGGTTTTTAAGTCCCCATAAATCCTAAACTCACCAGAAAGTCATCAAAGGTGGCATGGTGTCACATCATGGCACATATATGTCGTCGTAAAAACATTGTCCAATTTGGGCCAAGCTTTATTACAAACCTCTTACAAAAACTAGAGCTTCTCTCAAAGAAGCCTCGTGGTTCTAATAGGGAAACGTGTTCCCCTTGTGGGCGAAACGTAATCACTGCCTCTTTTCGCCTTGAAGTTTCTTCCACGGGCAACATGGAACGACAGGATATCCGTGCTGAAATTTAAATTTATTCAGGGTTCACTTGGCCTTTTTATACACTAATCGAGTTTCCTAGGCATTTAATGTCCATAATTCAAATCTGAACAACAAATACATGCTCCAGTTCACCAAAATGGCTAAAAAATTATACATGTGTCCTTGGGTGCATGTTTAGGTCCCATGCCAGGAATGGAAATGAATTACAACCGTACCAGTGTCATGGCTCATCCTCAAACATTTCGAATCTCGGTTTTTATGTCCCCATAAGTCCTAAACTCACGAGAAAGTCATCAAAGGTGGCATGGTGTCACGTCATGGCACATATTTGTCGTGGTAAAAGCATTCTCCAATTTGGGCCAAGCTTTATTACAAACCTCTTACGAAAACTGGAGCTTCTCTCAAAGAAGCCTCGTGGTTCCAATAGGGAAACTTGTTCCCCTTGTGGGGCGAAACGTAATCACTGCCTCTTTTCGCCTTGTATTTTCTTCCATGGGCAACATGGAAGGACAGGATATCCGTGCTGAAATTTAAACTTATTCAGGGTTCATTTCGCCTTTTCATACACTAATTGAGTTTCCTAGACATTTAATGTTCATAATTAAAATCTGAACTACAAATACATGCTGCAGTTCACCAAATTGCCTCGAAAAATTATACATGGTATTTATAATTTGGTTTTATTGCACCAATTATTCTGTATGGGGTTCCCTTACAGTCTTTCTATCAAAAAAATTATACATGTGTCCTAGGGTGCATGTTTAGGTCCCATGCCAGGAATGGGAACGAATTAAAACCGTACCGGTGTCATGGCTCGTCCTAAAACATTTCGAATCTCGGTTTTAAAGTCCCTATAAATCCTAAACTCACCATAAAGTCATCAAAGGCGGCATGGTGTCACGTCATGGCACATATATGTCATGGTAAAAACATTGTCCAATTCGGGCCAAGCTTTATTACAAACCTCTTACAAAAACTAGAGCTTCTCTCAAAGATGCCTCGTATTTCCGATAGAGAAACGTGTCCCCCTTGTGGGCGAAAAATAATCACTGCCTCTTTTCCCCTTGTATTTTCTTCTACAGGCAACATGGAATGACAGGATATCCGTGCTGAAATTTAAACTTATTCAGGGTTCGTTTGCCCTTTTTATACACTAACTGAGTTTCCTAGGCATTTAATGTCCATAATTCAAATCTGAACTACAAATACATGCTCCAGTTCACAAAAATGGCTAGAAAAATTATACATGTGTCCTTGGGTGCATGTTTAAGTCCCATGCCAGGAATGGGAACGAATTACAACCGTACTGCTGTCATGGCTCATCCTCAAACATTTCGAATCTTGTTTTCTAAGTCCCCATAAATCCTAAACTTACCAGAAAGTCATCAAAGGTGGCATGGTGTCACGTCATGGCACATATATGTCGTCATAAAAACATTGTCCAATTTTGGCCAAGCTTTATTACAAACCTCTTACAAAAACTGGAGCTTCTCTCAAAGAAGCCTCATGGTTCTGATAGGGATACGTGTTCCCCTGGTGGCCAAAATGTAATCACTGCCTCTTTTTGCCTTGTATTTTCTTCTCGGGCAACATGGAACGCGAGGATATCCGTACTGAAATTTAAACTTATTCAGGGTTCATTTGGCCTTTTTATACACTAATTGAGTTTCCTAGGCATTTAATGTCCATAATTCAAATCTTAACTAATAATACATGCTCTAGTTCACCAAATGGCTCGAAAAATTATACATGTGTCCTTGGGTGCATGTTTAGGTCCCATGCCAGGAATGGGAACAAATTACAACCGTACCGGTGTCATGGCTCGTCGTCAAACATTTTGAATCTCGGTTTTTAAGTCCCCATAAATTCTAAGCTCACCAGAAAGTCATCAAAGGTGGCATGGTGTCACGTCATCGCACATATATGTCGTCGTAAAAACATTGTCCAATTTGGGCCAAGCTGTATTACAAACCTCTTACAAAAACTGGAGCTTCTCTCAAAGAAGCCTCATGGTTCTGATAGGGAAACGTGTTCCCCTTGTGGTTGAAATGTAATCACTGCCTCTTTCCTCCTTGTATTTTCCTCATGGGCAACATGGAACGCGAGGATATCCGTGCTGAAATTTAAACTTAATCAGGGTTCGTTTCGCCTTTTCATACACTAATTGAGTTTCCTAGGCATTTAATGTCCATAATTAAAATCTGAACTACAAATACATGCTCCAGTTCACCACAATGGCTAGAAAAATTATACATGTATCCTTGGGTGCATGTTTAGGTCCCATGGCAGGAATGTGAACAAATTACAACCGTACCGGTGGCATGGCTCATCCTCAAACATTTCGAATCTCAGGTTTTAAGTCCCCAGAAATCCTAAACACACCATAAAGTCATCAAAGGTGGCATGGTGTCACGTCATGGCACATATATGTCGTGGTAAAAACATTGTCCAATTTGGTCGAAGCTTTATTACAAACCTCTTACAAAAACTGGAGCTTCTCTCCAAGAGGCCTCGTGGTTCTGATAGGGAAACGTGTCCCCCTTGTGGGCGAAATGTAATCACTGCCTCTTTTCGCCTTGTATTTTCTTCTACAGGCAACATGGAACGACAGGATAATCATGCCGAAATTTAAATTTATTCAGGGTTCATTTGGCCTTTTTATACACTAATCGAGTTTCCTAGGCATTTAATGTCCATAATTCAAATCTGAACTACAAATACATGCTCCAGTTCACCAAAATGGCTAGAAAAATTATACATGTGTCCTTGGGTGCATGTTTAGGTCCCATGCCAGAATGGGAATGAATTACAACCGTACCGGTGTCATGGCTCGTCCTCAAACATTTCGAATCTCGGTTTTTAAGTCCCCGTAAATCCTAAACTCACCAGAAAGTCATCAAAGGTGGCATGGTGTCACGTCATGGCACATAAATGTCATGGTAAAAGCATTGTCCAATTTGGGCAAGCTTTATTACAAACCTGTTGAAAAACTGGAGCTTCGCTCAATGAAGCCTCGTGGTTCCAATAGGGAAACGTGTTCCCCTTGTGGGCGAAACGTAATCACTGCCTCTTTTTGCCTTGTATTTTCTTCCACGGGCAACATGGAACGACAGGATATCCGCGCTGAAATTTAAACTTATTCAGGGTTCGTTTCGCCTTTTCATACACTAATTGAGTTTCCTAGGCATTTAATGTCCATAATTAACATCTGAACTACAAATACATGCTCCAGTTCACCAAAATGGCTAGAAAAATTATACATGTGTCCTTGGGTGCATGTTTTGGTCCCATGGCAGGAATGGGAACGAATTAGAACCGTACCGGTGTCATGGCTCGTCCTCAAACATTTCGAATCTCGGTTTTTAAGTCCCCATAAATCCTAAACTCACCATAAAGTCATCAAAGGCGGCATGGTGTCATGTCATGGCACATATATGTCGTGGTAAAAACATTGTCCAATTTGGGCCAAGCTTTATTACAAACCTCTTACAAAAACTAGAGCTTCTCTCAAAGATGCCTCGTCGTTCCGATAGAGAAACGTGTCCCCCTTGTGGGTGAAACGTAATAACTGCCACTTTTCGCCTTGTATTTTCTTCTACATGCAACATGGAATGATAGGATATCCATGCTGAAATTTAAACTTATTCAGGGTTTGTTTGGCCTTTTTATACACTAATCGAGTTTCCTAGGCATTTAATGTCCATTATTCAAATCTGAACTACAAATACGTGCTCCAGTTCACTAAATTGGCTAGAAAAATTATACATGTGTCCTTGGGTGCATGTGTAGGTCCCATGCCAAGAATGGGAACGAATTACAACCAAACCGCTGTCATGGCTCATCCTCAAACATTTCGAATCTTGGTTTTTAAGTCCCCATAAATCCTAAACTCACTAGAAAGTCATCAAAGGTGGCATGGTGTCACGTCATGGCACATATATGTCGTCGTAAAAACATTGTCCAATTTGTGCCAAGCTTTATTACAAACCTCTTACAAAAACTGGAGCTTCTCTCTAAGAAGCCTCGTGGTTCTAATAGGGAAACGTGTTCCCCTTGTGGGGCGAAACGTAATCACTGGCTCTTTTCGCCTTGTATTTTCTTCCACGGGCAACATGGAACGACAGGATATCTGTGCTGCAATTTAAACTTATTCAGGGTTCATTTCGCCTTTTCATACACTAATTGAGTTTCCTAGGCATTTAATGTCCGTAATTAAAATCTGAACTACAAATACATGCTGCAGTTCACCAAATTGGCTCGAAAAATTATACATGGTATTTGTAATTTGGTTTTGTTGCACCAATTATTCTGTAGGGGGTTCCCTTACAGTCTTTCTATCAAAAAAAATTATACATGTGTCCTAGGGTGCATGTTTAGGTCCCATGCCAGGATTGGGAACGAATTACAACCGTACCGGTTTCATGGCTCGTCCTCAAACATTGCGAATCGCGGTTTTTAAGTCCCCATAAATCCTAAACTCACCATAAAGTCATCAAAGGCGGCATCGTGTCACGTCATGGCACATATATGTCACGGTAAAAACATTGTCCAATTTGGGCCAAGCTTTATTACAAACCTCTTACAAAAACTAGAGCTTCTCTCAAAGATGCCTCGTGGTTCCGATAGAGAAACGATTCCCCCTTGTGGGCGAAACATAATCACTGCCTCTTTTCCCGTTGTATTTTCTTCTACAGGCAACATGGAATGACAGGATATCCGTGCTGAAATTTAAACTTATTCAGGGTTCATTTGGCATTTTTATACACTAATTGAGTTTCTTAGGCATTTAATGTCCATATTTCAAATCCGAACAACAAATACATTCTCCAGTTCACCAAATGGCTAGAAAAATTATACATGTGTCCTTGGGTGCATGTTTATGTCCCATGCCAGGAATGGGAACGAATTACAACCGTACCGCTATCATGGCTCATCCTCAAACATTTCGAATCTTGGTTTTTAAGTCCCCATAAATCCTAAACTCACCAGAAAGTCATCAAAGGTGGCATGGTGTCACGTCATGGCACATATATGTCATCATAAAAACATTGTCCAATTTGGGCCAAGCTTTATTACAAACCTCTTACAAAAACTGGAGCTTCTCTCAAAGAAACCTCATGGTTCTGATAGGGAAACGTGTTCCCCTTGTGGCCGAAATGTAATCACTGCCTCTTTTCGCCATGTATTTTCTTCACGGGCAACATGGAACGCGAGGATATCCGTGCTGAAATTTAAACTTATTTTGGGTTCCTTTGGCCTATTTATACACTAATTGAGTTTCCTAGGCATTTAATGTCCATAATTCAAATCTTAACTACAAATACATGCTCCAGTTCACCAAATTGGCTCGAAAAATTATACATATGTCCTTGGGTGCATGGTTAGGTCCCATGCCAGGAATGGGAACCAATTACAACCGTACCGGTGTCATGGCTCGTCTTGAAACATTTTGAATCTTGGTTTTTAAGTCCCCATAAATTCTAAACTCACCAGAAATACATCAAAGGTGGCATGGTGTCACGTCATGGCACATATATGTCGTCGTAAAAACATTGTCCAATTTGGGCCAAGATTTATTAAAAACCTCTTACAAAAACTGGAGTTTCTCTCAAAGAAGCCTCGTGGTTCTGATAGGGAAACATGTTCCCCTCGTGGGCGAAACGTAATCACCGCCTCTTTTCGCCTTGTATTTCCTTCCACGGGCAACATGGAACGACAGGATATCTGTGCTAAAATTTAAACTTATTCAGGGTTCGTTTCACCTTTTCATACACCAATTGAGTTTCCTAGGTAGTTAATGTCCATAATTAAAATCTGAACTACAAATACATGCTCCAGTTCACCAAAATGGCTAGAAAAATTATACATGTGTCCTTGGGTGCATGTTTAGGTCCCATGCCAGGAATGGGAACGAATTACAACCGTACCGGTGTCATGGCTCGTCCTAAAACATTTCGAATCTCGGTTTTTAAGTCCCCATAAATCCTAAACTCACCATAAAGTCATCAAAGGCGGCATGGTGTCACGTCATGGCACATATATGTCGTGGTAAAAAATTGTCCAATTTGGGCCAAGCTTTATTACAAACCTCTGACAAAAACTAGAGCTTCTCTCAAAGATGCCTCGTGGTTCCGATAGAGAAACGTGTCCCCCATGTGGGCGAAACATAATCATTGCCTCTTTTCCCCTTGTATTCTCTTCTACAGGCAACATGGAATGACAGGATATCCGTGCTGAAATTTAAACTTATTCAGGGTTCGTTTGGCCTTTTTATACACTAATTGAGTTTCCTAGGCAATTAATGTCCATTATTCAAATCTGAACTGCAAATACGTGCTCCAGTTCACCAAAATGGCTAGAAAAATTATACATGTGTCCTTGGGTGCATGTGTAGGTCCCATGCCAAGAATGGGAACGAATTACAACCAAACCGCTGTCATGGCTCATCCTCAAACATTTCGAATCTTGGTTTTTATGTCCCCATAAATCCTAAACTCACCAGAAAGTCATCAAAGGTGGCATGGTGTCACGTCATGGCACATATATGTCGTCGTAAAAACATTGTCCAATTTGTGCCAAGCTTTATTACAAACCTCTTACAAAACTGGAGCTTCTCTCTAAGAAGCCTCGTGGTTCTAATAGGGAAACGTGTTCCCCTTGTGGGGCGAAACGTAATCACTGGCTCTTTTCGCCTTGTATTTTCTTCCACGGGCAACATGGAACGACCGGATATCCGTGCTGAAATTTAAACTTATTCACGGTTCATTTCGCCTTTTCATACACTAATTGAGTTTCCTAGGCATTTAATGTCCGTAATTAAAATCTGAACTACAAATACATGCTGCAGTTCACCAAATCGGCTCGAAAAATTATACATGGTATTTGTAATTTGGTTTTGTTGCACCAATTATTCTGTAGGGGGTTCCCTTACAGTCTTTCTATCAAAAAAAATTATACATGTGTCCTAGGGTGCATGTTTAGGTCCCATGCCAGGATTGGGAACGAATTACAACCGTACGGGGTTCATGGCTCGTCCTCAAACATTTCGAATCTCGGTTTTTAAGTCCCCATAAATCCTAAACTCACCATAAAGTCATCAAAGGCGGCATCGTGTCACGTCATGGCACATATATGTCATGGTAAAAACATTGTCCAATTTTGGCCAAGCTTTATTACAAACCTCTTTCAAAAACTAGAGCTTCTCTCAAAGATGCCTCGTGGTTCCGATAGAGAAACGTTTCCCCCTTGTGGGCGAAACATAACCACTGCCTCTTTTCCCCTTGTATTTTCTTCTACAGGCAACATGGAATGACAGGATATCCGTGCTGAAATTTAAACTTATTCAGGGTTCATTTGGCCTTTTTATACACTAATTGAGTTTCTTAGGCATTTAATGTCCATATTTCAAATCCGAACAACAAATACAATCTCCAGTTCACCAAATGGCTAGAAAAATTATACATGTGTCCTTGGGTGCATGTTTATGTCCCATGCCAGGAATGGGAACGAATTACAACCGTACCGCTGTCATGGCTCATCCTCAAACATTTCGAATCTTGGTTTTTAAGTCCCCATAAATCCTAAACTCACCAGAAAGTCATCAAAGGTGGCATGGTGTCACGTCATGGCACATATATGTCATCATAAAAACATTGTCCAATTTGGGCCAAGCTTTATTACAAACCTCTAACAAAAACTGGAGCTTCTCTCAAAGAAACCTCATGGTTCTGATAGGGAAACGTGTTCCCCTTGGGGCCGAAATGTAATCACTGCCTCTTTTCGCCATGTATTTTCTTCACGGGCAACATGGAACGTGAGGATATCCGTGCTGAAATTTAAACTTATTCAGGGTTCGTTTGGCCTATTTATACACTAATTGAGTTTCCTAGGCATTTAATGTCCATAATTCAAATCTTAACTACAAATACATGCTCCAGTTCACCAAATTGGCTCGAAAAATTATACATATGTCCTTGGGTGCATGGTTAGGTCCCATGCCAGGAATGGGAACCAATTACAACCATACCGGTGTCATGGCTCGTCTTGAAACGTTTTGAATCTTGGTTTTTAAGTCCCCATAAATTCTAAACTCACCAGAAATACATCAAAGGTGGCATGGTGTCACGTCATGGCACATATATGTCGTCGTAAAAACATTGTCCAATTTGGGCCAAGATTTATTAAAAACCTCTTACAAAAACTGGAGTTTCTCTCAAAGAAGCCTCGTGGTTCTGATAGGGAAACATGTTCCCCTTGTGGGCGAAACGTAATCACCGCCTCTTTTCGCCTTGTATTTTCTTCCACGGGCAACATGGAACGACAGGATATCTGTGCTAAAATTTAAACTTATTCAGTGTTCGTTTCACCTTTTCATACACCAATTGAGTTTCCTAGGTAGTTAATGTCCATAATTAAAATCTGAACTACAAATACATGCTCCAGTTCACTAAAATGGCTAGAAAAATTATACATGTGTCCTTGGGTGCATGTTTAGGTCCCATGCCAGGAATGGGAACGAATTACAACCGTACCGGTGTCATGGCTCGTCCTAAAACATTTTGAATCTCGGTTTTTAAGTCCCCATAAATCCTAAACTCACCATAAAGTCATCAAAGGCGGCATGGTGTCACGTCATGGCACATATATGTCGTGGTAAAAAATTGTCCAATTTGGGCCAAGCTTTATTACAAACCTCTTACAAAAACTAGAGCTTCTCTCAAAGATGCCACGTGGTTCCGATAGAGAAACGTGTCCCCCATGTGGGCGAAACATAATCACTGCCTCTTTTCCCCTTGTATTTTCTTCTACAGGCAACATGGAATGACAGGATATCTGTGCTGAAATTTAAACTTATTCAGGGTTCGTTTGGCCTTTTTATACACTAATTGAGTTTCCTAGGCATTTAATGTCCATTATTCAAATCTGAACTACAAATACGTGCTCCAGTTCACCAAAATGGCTAGAAAATTTTACATGTGTCCTTGGGTGCACGTGTAGGTCCCATGCCAGGAATGGGAACGAATTACAACCAAACCGCTCTCATGGCTCATCCTCAAACATTTCGAATTTGGTTTTCCCATAAATCCTAAACTCACCAGAAAGTTATCAAAGGTCGCATGGTGTCACGTCATGGCACATATATGTCGTCGTCAAAACATTGTCCAATTTGGGCCAAGCTTTATTACAAACCTCTTGCAAAAACTGGAGCTTCTCTCAATGAAGCCTCATGGTTCTCATATGGAAACGTGTTCCCCTTGTGGCCGAAACATAATCACTGCCTCTTTTTGCCTTGTATTTTGTTCACGGGCAACATGGAACACGAGGATATCCGTGCTGAAATTTAAGCTTATTCAGGGTTCGTTTGGCCTTTTTATACACTAATTGAGTTTCCTAGGCATTTAATGTCCATAATTGGAATCTGAACTACAAATACATGCTCCAGTTCACCATAATGGCTAGAAAAATTATACATGTGTCCTTGGGTGCATGTTTAGGTCCCATGGCAGGGATGGGAACGAATTACAACCGTACCGGTGTTATGGCTCGTCCTCAAACATTTTGAATCTCGGTTTGTAAGTCCCCAAAAATTCTAAACTCACCATAAAGTCATCAAAGGTGGCATGGTGTCACGTCATGGCACATATATGTCGTGGTAAAAACATTGTCCAATTTGGTCCAAGCTTTATTACAAACCTCTTAGAAAAACTGGAGCTTCTCTCAAAGAGGCCTCGTGTTTCCGATAGGGAAACGTGTCCCCCTTGTGGGCGAAATGTAATCACTGCCTCTTTTCGCCTTGTATTTTCTTCTACGGGCAACATGGAACGACAGGATATCCATGCCGAAATTTAAATTTATTCAGGGATCATTTGGCCTTTTTATACACTAATCGAGTTTCCTAGGCATTTAATGTCCATAATTCAAATATGAACTACAAATACATGCTCCAGTTCACCAAAATTGCTAGAAAAATTATACATGTGTCCTTGGGTGCATGTTTAGGTCCCATGCCAGGAATGGGAATGAATTACAACCGTACCGATGTCATGCCTCGTCCTCAAACATTTCGAATCTCGGTTTTTAAGTCCCCATAAATCCTGAACTCACCAGAAAGTCATCAAAGGTGGCATGGTGTCACGTCATGGCACATATATGTCGTGGTAAAAGCACTGACCAATTTGGGCCAAGCTTTATTACAAACCTCTTGAAAAACTGGAGCTTCTCTCAAAGAAGCCTCGTGGTTCCAATAGGGAAACGTGTTCCCCTTGTGGGCAAAACGAAATCACTGCCTCTTTTCGCCTTGTATTTTCTTCCACGGGCAACATGGAACGACATCATATCCGTGCTGAGATTTAAACTTATTCAGGGTTCGTTTGGCCTTTTTATACACCAATTGAGTTTCCTAGGCATTTAATGCCCATAATTCAAATCTGAACTGCAAATACATGCTCCAGTTCACCAAAATGGCTAGAAAAATTATACATGTGTCCTCGGGTGCATGTTTAGGTCTCATGACAAGAACGGGAATGAATTACAACCATACCGGTGTCCTGGCTCGTCCACAAACATTTCGAATCTCGGTTTTTAAGTCCCCATAAATCCTATACTCACAAGAAAGTCATCAAAGGTGGCATGGTGTCACATCATGGCACATATATCTCGTGGTAAAAACATTGCCAATTTGGGCCAAGTTTTATTACAAACCTCTTACAAACCAGAGGCTGTCGCAAGAACCCTCGTGGTTTTGATAGGGAAACGTGTCCCCTTGTGGGCCAAACGATAATCACTCCCTCTTCTAGCCTCGTATTTTCTTCTACACACGACACGGAACAACTGGAGATTCGCGCTGAACTTTGAAATTATTCAGGGTTCGTTTGACCTTTTTTATTTATTAATTGAGTTTTCTAGCCATTTAATGTCCATCATTCAAATCCGAACTACAAATACATGCTCCAGTGCACCAAAATGGCTAGAAAAAATGTACATGTTTCCTTGGGATGCATGTTTAGGTCCCATGGAACGAATTCAACCGTCTCGCCGTCCTGGCTTGGCCACAAACATTTCGAATCTCGGTTTTTAAATGTCTATAAATCCAAAACTCACCAGGAAATCATAAAACTTGGCATGGTGTCACTACATGGTACATATAATTGTCCAATTTGCGCGAAGCTATATTACAAGCCTTTTACAAACCGGAGCCTGTCGCAACCCTCGTGGTTCCAGTAGGGAAACATGCCCCTCTTGTGGGCGAAATGATAATTGATGCCTCTTCTCGCCTTAAACTTTGTTTTCTACAGGCAACATAGAATAACAGGAGTGTCGGGCTGAAATTTGAAACGATTCAGGGTTCGTTTGGCCATTGTATATATATTACTAATTACTAAGTTTTCTATGCATTTAGTGTAGTCCATAATTCGAGTTTGAACTACAACCGCATGCTCCAGTGAAGCAAAATGGATGGGAAATCGTACATGTGTAATTGGGTGCATGTTTAGGTCTCGTTTAAGGAATGAGAATGAACTACAAACTTGTCTTCGTCCTGAAACATTGAGAATCTCGGTTTTTAAATCCTAGTAAATCAAAAAGTCACCCAGAAAACATGAAACTTAAAATTGTTTCATGACATGGCACATACAAGCCGTGGTAAAAAATCGTCCAGTTTGAGAAGAGGCGCACACATTAGTAGCCAACGAAGTCCTTTTTGAAACAAAAAGCTGACACGTTAATATCGCAAACTGTTGTATTATATTTACCGTGTCGAAATTTAACCATACTCGGTGGCGTGCGTGCAGCTGTTTGATTAGACGGGACGAGCGCGAGAAGTCCTCCGTGCAGGCTTGACGGACGCGTGCGAGCAGTCCACCGTGCAGGCTCGTCGGGACGCGTGCATCCTGTCCACCTCGCAGGCTCGACGGGACACGTGCGAGCAGCAAGGCCGCCCATGCTCACCGGGAAGCGAGCTCTTTGACCTCAATCCACCAGCCGCCGCCCGCCTCACTCACAACTTCTCCATTAATGGGTTAATTAAAGCACCTGGACGGAGGGTGTTTGCTTGTGATCTCATGGCAGCATTTGCTTTGTTCGTGTTTTCATCTCGTATTCTGCCCTAATTTAAATTGCCACATAGGGCAACGGATAATACGACCACAAATAAAATGGCAATGGATAATACGACCACAAATTTACAATGGCGTAATAATTGTATTACATATTCCGGATAATTTAAAATGCCAGATGCGGCAAAGCCCGGAAGACACGAGGGCAAGAGAAGAAGGAAATTGCAGACAACGATATGGGTCGCTACTGTCTCTACTCGTCGATGGATCGCCGGGCAGCGAAATCCTCCAGCTCCTTCTTCAATTCCTCACGACTTTGCTTGAAAGCAGCCACGGATACCTCCACCTCCTGCTCGCGCTTGATCCAGAGCTTCCTCAAGCCACCCATCAGTTCCTCTTCGACCACTTGCAGCGTCATCTCCGAGGCACTGCTCTGCTCATGCAGCATCTTCCAGCCGGCGGCCTCCTCCTCCTTCTCGGCGACCAACTTGAGGACCTTCGCATTATCACCCATGAGTTGCTCGACGAGGCTGGTCGCCTTATCAACTGAGGCATCGCTGATCTTGAGCATCTTCATCAAGCCGTCGACCAGCTCCTGCTGCGTAGTGACGCCAGCGAGAATGTCGTCGTCGCCGGCGAAGGACTTCAGGAACGCCGGCTCGCCGTGATAGCTGATGCCGCGAATGCGCTTGTGAGAGCCCTCGCATGCCCGCGAGAGCTCGTTCGAGGGCTCGTGATGAAGCACAAACTAGCAAGATGCTAATTCGTGCGTGTAGATGGCTCGATCTTTCACGGCGATGCTTGATCAATAGTTGGTCCTCCTGTTCCTCCTCGCAACCTTCAAGATAAATTTCACCCGCGTACGAAAATACACGATTGAAAATAATGACCCCCTTGGATCAGCACGTAGGCGTCGATGTGATGATCAACCCTTCGTCGCTAGTAAATTTCCACGATGGGAAAATCATAGGTAATACACAAGATATGGCCGCCCGTAACTCGGACGTTTTTCTGTATATCTCATACTCGAAATAAAACTCAAAACTAATCTTATCGGACGCACCCCTGGCTATTATATTAGCCAAACTCACGCACGCACATGGCCTAAGGCCAACACAACCTGGACTCCTAGTTCAACTTGGTCATCATGCTCATTATGACATGGACCTTTTTTTTACAAAAGAAAGTACGTATTACTTAAAGAGATAGAGCCCTAATTAAATGAACATGGAAGTTATCCTTAGCAGATCCCATCAGATATATCTTCTTGCATCCAGTTTAAAAAGAAAGCTGCCGATGATAATCTCATCTGGAGGTGTACGAAACGTGGGAATTATATCGTCTGCCTATGGTTCCTCTTGACTCATGCAACACCACGTTTTGCATTGCTTGTGTATCCATTTATTTTGTGGCACTTCAACATGTGGCGTACTATTTATTGTACGTGCACGTCGTGTCATATATTCACAAAACCCAGAACGTCTAGTAGGCATCACATAAATCCGAGCCAGTTTCTTTGTACTGTTCAGCCATGATCCACATATTTGACGTTCCACGCCATCGTTTCCTCGATGACATCTAGCCACATGTGCATTATTATTTTCCACAACTTTTCCATGGCTTGATTCCTTAATCGGCTTGGCTTCAGTAGTATCAACAATCAACAGGGCCATACCCATATCAGCTCGGCAGCACACCGGGACATCTCTGCTGCGGCTACGGCTTCGCGGTGGGACCTCTCTAGTGCTTTCGCGACCTTGGTCTTTGCTGCCTAGTTATATGTCCACCCTAAACTCCTCCTACCGGTTATGGCAGAACGACTTGACAGAAAAAACCAGTTTTGTGGGTGATGAGGGGAGGAACTGTGAAGTAATTTTCGAGTGGGTAATTTCTATAGCCCGGTGCTAAGTGTGAACACATATTAGTTTGATAGGTGTGAACAGATTTGCAATTACTTATTGCGTTGTAATCAGCAATGTGACGAGAAACAAGGTCAAAATTTATTGATGGCAGAAGGTTGACCATGTGGTTGCTCGCCGTTGAGGCGGCCACGGCGCACTCCGCTCTGGCGTCCCTGCGCGCGCTCTGCTCGTCGTTGAGGCAAAGTTACAATGCTAATGGTTAATAATTCTTAATAATTGTCTTACATACTCAGGATAATATAAAATGCCAAATGTGGCAAGGCCCAGAACACTCACGACCTACATATGCATACAATTATAATAAAATATAAGCTAAAAGGCTGAGCTGGCGGCCTTCCGACGATGGTCTTCTCGGACTCCATGATCTGCATAGCACCCTTGCGGCCGTTCACTCCGAGTGTCCCGACCTGCCTCCGCCTACGGAGCCGCTGGCGCTGGGAGGCTCTTGGGGCTGCTGGGCCTCTTCCAGAAGAGCTTGACAACGTGCAATCGCGCACATGACAACTCCGTGGAACCGCTCCATTTCCATGTCTCTGGCCTGGTAGCAAATTCCGTCGATCACCTACATTCTCAAGATATCACGTTGGCGATGTTCTACTTCGTCGGGGACGTCAACTCCGCCAAGGATGCGCTCGAGCCTGGCCACCACATCATCAGGATTGAGGTTGACACGACCGCCGTGTGCAATGATGAAGCCGCAGGCTGCCTTTGTCTTGACTGAATCGCAGAGGTCCTCTGCCCATTCCTTGCAGGGCATCATACTCTCGATGAGCACTGGTGACAGCGGTTCTTCGGGTGGGTCATCGATCATGCCGCCGAGCAGCTCTGGATCTTTTGCACGGTGGATGGCAAACTGCTCATCACACCTCCTCTGCAATATGTCGATTGTGCTCCCAAGGACTGTGACGCCGATATCGCTGCCGATGGGCCATGGTGCCTGCACTGGCCGATGAAGCTCTTGCTCCCCGACCTGCTCCGGCTCGTTCTCCTCACCGAAGATGTAACGCAGGAAGGCGTCGACGTCGAAGCTTTGGTCGTTGCCTGGCATGCTTGGAATAACTAATGGTAGATGGGTGAGGACTAGATCTTCGTAGAGTGTCGCGGTGGTGCTTTGCCACCTGGGTTATATGCAGCAAGCCGTTAGCTGGTGGCAGGAAACCGGCGAGGGAATAAGCGTGGATTTTACAATTCACCCATGTGGAGCGCGGGAAGCATTCGCTGGAGCGCGGGAATACTAAGTGGAGCACACACATAACCCGAATACCATATCGGGTGCCACATTTATTTATCACACAAGTGTTAACATAAGGAAATGCATGTGTAACTTACTAATCATCGCACACGAATACTCGCAGACGCATCGTGTGCGATACTCCTAGCCACTGCAAGCAACTAGTTTGCATTTTTCAAAGTTTTTTGTACACACAGAATCGCACACAAACTAACTGTATTAACCGTCTGTGCTGTAAATTCTCATCGCAAACAGTTCATCCGAGTCGGCTGTTTGCCACGTATCACACACATCTTGTTAAGTTGAACCGTTTCTGTTGCGTTCGCTAATCGAAAACAGTTCGTCCGAGTGAACCGTATGCCCTATATCACACACACCTTGATCTGGCTAACCGTCTATGTTGCACTCCCTAATAGCAAATGGTTCATCGAAGCGAGCTGTATGCCGTATATCGCACACACATTGATATGGCTGCCCGTTTCTGTTGTTCGGCCTCATCGCAAACAGTTCAAACGGGTTAACCGTGTGCCCTGCATCGCACACGCAACTAAAATATGAACCGTGTTTGATGCATCCTCCATCGCAAACGTTATGCACCTTTTTTAAAGGGTTTTTTACATCCCCGTTTGGGATTAAGGCATCGCACACAGTTTCATCAAAGGGTCTCTGATTGTAGTGTCTCGTTAGCAGCATCCTGCAGTAGTGCAATAAGCTTTATTTTCTAGTTCGAGAGGTAAGTGACATGCTTTTCCATAAACAATTTTATACGGAGACAAACCCATAGGGTTCTTATAAGCAGTCCTATAAGCCCATAATGCATCATCCAATTTCTTAGAGCAATTCTTTCTAGATCTATTAACAGTTTTTTGCAAAATCAATTTAATCTCTCTATTGCTCAATTCTACTTGACCACTAGACTGAGGATGATATGGGGATGCAATTCTATGGTTAACATCATACTTAGCAAGCAATTTACGGAAAGAACCATGAATAAAATGTGAACCACCATCAGTCATTAAATATCTAGGGACTCTAAACCTCGGAAAAATAACCTTTTTAAGCATCTTAATAGAAGTGTTATGATCAACACTACTAGTTGGAATAGCTTCTACCCATTTAGTAACGTAATCAACAGCAACTAAAATATGTGTATACCCATTAGAGGAAGCAAAAGGTCCAATATAATCAAAGCCCCAAACATCAAATGGTTCAATAACAAGTGAATAATTCATAGGCACTTCCTGACGTCTACTAATATTGCCAATTCTCTGGCATTCATCACAAGACAAAACAAACTTACGAGCATCCTTGAAGAGAGTAGGCCAATAAAAACCAGATTGTAATACCTTGTGTGTTGTTCTATCTCCAGCGTGGTGTCCTCCGTAGGCCTCGGAGTGGCACTTGCGTAGGATCTTTGATATCTTTAGGACACGACATCTTTCCAAAAGCATCTACTTTAGCTTTATCAACTTCAATACCTCTTTCAGAATTTTTATGCCCCAAGACAATAACTTCATTAACCATAGAGTGACACTTCTCCCAATTCAAGACAAGGTTAGTTTCTTCACATCTCTGCAAAAGTCGATCAAGGTTGCTTAAGCAATCATCAAAAGAAGTTTCGTAAACGGAGAACGTCCATGAAAACCTCAACAATCTTTTCACAAAACTCAGAGAATATAGCAGCCATACATCTTTGAAAGGTAGCACGTGCATTGCATAAACCAAAAGGCATACGTCTATAAGCAAAAGTACCAAAAGGTCAAGTAAAAGTGGTCTTTTCTTGGTCCTCTTTTGACACAGGTATTTGAGAGAAACCAGAATAACCATCTAGAAACAAAAAATGTGTATGTTTGGATAATCTTTCTAGCATTTGATCAATAAAAGGTAGGGGTAATGATATTTTCTAGTAGCTTTGTTTAATTTGCGAAAATCAATTACCATTCTATAACCTGCAACAATTCTTTGTGGAATCAATTCATTCTTATCATTAGGAACAACAGTAATACCTCCCTTCTTAGGGACACAATGAACATGACTTACCCACCTACTATCTGCAATAGAATAAATTATACCCGCCTCCAGAAGCTTTAATATTTCATTTCTTACCACTTCTTTCATCTTAGGATTTAACCGTTGTTGATGATCAACAATTGGTTTAGCATCAGGCTCCAAATTAATTTTGTGCTGACATAGAGTGGGACTAATGCCTTTAAGATCATCAAGAGTATATCCAATAGTGGCACGGTGCTTCTTCAGAGTTTTCAATAATTTCTTTTCTCCATGCTGTGAAAGGTTAGCACTAATAATAATAGGATATATCTTCTTTTCCTCAAGATAAGCATATTTCAAAGTATCAGGTAATTGTTTAAGCTCAAACACGGGATCACCCTTGGGTGGAGGAGGACCCCAAGGATTTCAACAGGCAAATTGTTTTTCAAAACAGGCCCTTGATTAAAGAATATTTCATCTAATTCCTTTCTTTCATTCATAAACATATCATTTTCATGGTCTGGTAAACATTGTTCTAAAGGATCAGTAGGAGGCACGACAATAGAAGCAAGACCAATAATTTCGTCCTTACTAGGCACTTCTTTATCATGGGGTTGTCTACAAAATTTAGAGAAATTAAAATCATGAGGCATATCCCCAAAACTTACAGTAACAATTTCTTTCTCACAGCCTTTCTTAGCGTTAACAGTATTCAAGAAAGGTCTACCAAATATAATGGGACAAAAATCATCTTATGGGGAAGCAAGAACAAGAAAATCAGTTGGGTATTTTATTTTCCCACACAAGACTTAAACATCTCTAACAATCCCAATTGGCGAAATAGTATCTCTATTGGCGAGCTTAATAGTAACATCAATATCTTCTATCTCAGTAGGTGCAAAATCATTCATAATTTCTTGATATAAAGTAAAAGGAATTGCACTCACACTAGCAACCACATCACATAAGCCATGATAACACTGATATGCTTTTTTAACAAAAACGATAGGTGTGCCAACAATAGGTCTATGTTTATCTTTAACATCAGGTTTAGCAATTCTAGCAGCTTCATCACAGAAATAAATAACATGCCCATCAATATTATCAACCAAGAGATCTTTAACCATAGCAATACTAGGTTCAAATTTAATTTGTTTAGGGGGGTAATTGTTCTAGTATAACTCTTACGAACAGGAAAAGGTGGTTTCTCAATATAAGTAGTAGGAACAATAGGATCAACATTATAAGTAACAATTTCTTCTTCAACTTTAATAGGTTCTACTATTTTCACTTCAGTGGGAGGATGATATTTAAACCACTTCTCCTTAGGGAGATCAACATGAGTAGAAAAAGATCATAGAAAGAAGCTACAATCTCAGAGTCAAGTCCATATTTAGCGCTAAAATCATGAAAAGCATCGGTATCCATGAAAGATTTAACACAATTAAACTTAAGGTTTATACCTGACTCCTTACCTTCGTCGAGTTCCCAATCTTTAGAGTTGCGTTTAAATCTTTCCAATAAATCCCATTCGAATTCGATAGTCTTCTTCATAAAAGAACTAGTACAAGAAGTATCGAGCATGGATTGATCATTACGACAAAGCCGAGCATAAAAATTGTGAATAATAATTTCTCTTGAGAGCTCATGTTTGGGGCATGAATATAACATTGACTTAAGCCTCCCCCAAGATTGAGCGATACTTTCTCCTTCACGAGGCCAAAATTTATATATATATATATATATATATATATATATATATATATATATATATATATATATATATATATATATATAATTCCAATCTCAATGAACCAGATTCATAAGATAAAACTTTTGATGAAATTCCAATTTCAAGCGGTTGTAGTTCCAAGATCTAATATCATCACATAGCCTATGCCATGTCAATGCCTTTCCATTCCAAGACAAAGGGAAGACCATCTTCTTGACATCATCCTAGGGCAAACCTAAAAGCTTAAATAATCCACAAACTTCATCCACATAGATTAGATGCATATCAGGATGTAACGTTCCATCTCCTGCATAAGGATTAACTAGCAGTTTCTCGATGGCTGTTGTTCGTTGACCACATTGACCATGCCACGCGGACAGCACCTAGGCGGTGGATGGTGGTTAGGCAGGGAACGACGTGGAGCTTGGGAACACGCGGAGGGTAGTACGAGGGTTGACTGGTTCGGCTGTGTAACATCCCAAAATTCCAAATTTGGAATGTTATATTAAATAAAGAGTTTTGATTGTTTGTTTGATTGTGGTGTGGTTGCTTGTGTGAAATTGAGTGAAATTTGAAACTTTTTGAAAGTTGAATGAGAGGGAATGAAATGACTTCCCCAAACTTTCACCTTGCATTTATGATCTCCACGAATTCAAATTCGATTCATCAGAAACCCTATAGTGAAGATGATATGACCTCTTCCATTTAAATAAATGAAAAGGGTTTTGAAAGGATTTGAATTCCATTCAGAAATATTTCAAATTCGAAAACTTTTTGCAACTCAATGAGTTTCATGAGAGAAGATAAAACGACTTCTTCAATTCCTAAGAAAGAGAGTTGGAAGTTTCAAAGAATAAATTTGAAAGTCCCTTTGAAGTTATTTTGAAACCCACTTTCCATTTGGAGTTATTTGGTTTTTATTCAAATTAATTTTCTCCAAAAGTAAAATATATGAAAAATAGGGTAAAATGATTCTCTATAGTAGAAAAGTGGAGAAAAATGAGTTTGAAATCATTTTGGTATTTTCAAATAATTTTATTTGCATTTTTAATGCAACAGTAACATTATTTGCTTTATTTAAATTCTTGTGGATCTTATTTGTATCTTAAAATATGTTCATGTTGTAGAAATTTTTTTTTCCGAAATTTTTGATATATAATATGCCTATATATCGGTTTTATATAAGTTGTTTCTTTTTATTTTGTTGTGTGTTTAAAAAAAATCCTTCGAACAGTGCCCGGCCGTAGCCCCGCACTGCTCTCTCTCTCTACGCCCCATGGCCCAGCTAGCCGAATCGGCCCATGGCTTCTCTCCCTCGCGCGAAACACCTCCGCCCCGGTCGCTCGATCCCCTCCTGCTCGCCCTGTCTCGCTCACAGCAGGGCCCACATCGTCTTCCTCCTCCCGCAAGCCACGCAAAGCATCACCGCCGCCGGAATCCCGATCTTCTCGGGATCTCCCGTATCCCATACCCGACCCCTCCTCCAAGCCCTCCCCTCTATAAATACTCAGCCCCCGCGTCCGTTCCACCCCTAAAGACACCCCGAACCCCTCTCCCTTGCCTGCACTCCCTCGCCGGAGCAGAGCTCCACCAACACGCCATTATTGCCCTAGCTCTCCACTACGACCACCTCGTCACCGTCCGAACCCACCAACGACCTCTCCTCGCTCGCCTACACCTCCCAACGCACTCGCATGAGCTCCAATGCCACTGGAGCGCCGTAGCCATTGTCCGCCCGATGCCATCTCCGCCCCGAGCTCGCCGCCGTCCTCCTCCGTCCACCTCCGCCGATGCCGAGACCACCACTTGACTCACTGTCGTCTGCCGCATCCACTAGATGTCTCCGCCGACCCCGCCGACGACCGGAACGCCGTCACCGACGATGTCTGAGCCGCTCGCCGTCGACCTCTCCACGGTGAGCCTCGTCAAGCCCCCACCACCATCGATCTTAATATACGGCGTAGGGGTTATGTTTATTTTTTTAGTTCGGTTTTATTTACAGTTTTTAAGGTTTAGTCCAGATCGGTTTGGCCGACATGTTCCTTTTATTTTCTTACGTGCGCGGTTTAGTTAGTTTTCAGCCGGGTGCCGTTTAGTTACAGATCATACCCCACATTGGCCCAATAGCAGTAGCCCACATAGCTAGCGTCCGATTTGTTTTTTTGGTTATTTTTGTTTCTGTTAAAAAAAACAGAAAAGTTTCACTCTTAGATATTCAATATCTTTTATGCTTTAGATCCAAATTGAGTGATTCTTTTTGCATTGTGTCACAAATTTGATGAAGCTCCTGTTTGTTTACTTAGTTTTCAAAATGGAGTAGTTTAAATTTGTGTTATTTCAAATATGCTTCAAAAACTATTTTGGCTCTAGTTTGAGTTCTAGAATATATTTTTGATTAATTCCTTTTGCCCCTGGTCACTAGTACCTTTGCCTATCTAGTAGTGTTGAGTATTTTATTTTTATGTTAATTCAAATTAGGGTTTTGCGAAACAGGGCCTGTTTTGACTTTGTTTTGTTTTTTCTTTAAAGTTTGACTTTTAATTGTTTTGAAATT
The DNA here is from genome assembly GCF_002575655.3 of Aegilops tauschii subsp. strangulata. Classification (NCBI taxonomy): domain Eukaryota; kingdom Viridiplantae; phylum Streptophyta; class Magnoliopsida; order Poales; family Poaceae; genus Aegilops; species Aegilops tauschii. The sequence goes on from NC_053040.3 coordinate 258,232,464, forward strand.
ATTTCTTTTGGTCACTTTTGAAATTTTTCTTTTTTTTCTGTTAGTCAACAGAAGAAAATATAATTTTTATTTAAAAGAAAATTAGTTTGTTTAGTTTTGTAGTAAAACTTGCATATGGCATAAATAGAGTTTTATAAAAGCTTTTATGTGTTTTGTTTGCTGGTAAAAGTTTATGAAAAATAACTTAGTTGATTTACCTTTTATTTTCGATTAAATTATTAGTTTAATGTTTTAATTGTTGTTCAGTTTTTACTTAGGGCAAAACTATATTGTTTGTTTGTAGTAGAATCTTAGACTTTCCTTGTAGTTTTCCATGTAGTTTTAGTCGAACTTTTCTTGAATTGCAATTGAGTTTTATTAATAAGTTTCTTTCTTGTCTTTGATTGTTATTTGGGTGCTAGAATTATTTGTTTGATGTTTGCTTATATGAATGCTATGTCTGTTAAATATAGATTTTTCAACGGAGTCACGAATAGTTCTACCCAGTCTTTATTTCTGAGAGCGTTATTATCTTCATCAAGTAATACCAGGCAAGTTCACTTTGACCATGTTATTCATACCCATGTTTTTATTGCATTTAGTGTCACCATTCATGATCCCTCCACTAGTGTTATTGACTTCTTGTAGTTGGGAAGAATGCATGAGGTAGGAACCCATCTCCCTGTTATCAAGCCCGGGACGTTATGTAGTTTAAATGCTACGCTATAGTAGACGAGGTTGGTATGAGTGACCGGGAGTGGTGTGAGTATGAAGGACCCCCTACGTCAATGGCGACAACTTCATGATGGCATTGGCAAGGACTGCATCTTTAGGACTTCAAGACCTCAAGGTTTCGAGACTTGAGACAAGAATTCAATACACACTACTGGGTGAAGGACGGATTTGATGGGCACCCTGGAGCAACCAGTGGATGGCCGGGATGCAGGAAGAAGCGCAATGACATCTTGCAGAAAGCTTCACCCAGACTCAGAGAGCCGAAAGAATACTTCATGTCCGGAAGCTTACCTGTGCAACCGCAAGTCATTATGGGCTCTGGCTTGGTTGACCTTAGTTGTGATTCTAGCTGGACGGTGCTAGCAGATGTAGAACTACGGTAGGATTGGATGAGCACCGGACAATGGTCAGAGGAACTCTTCGGAAGACCATGTTTCGATCGTATTGTTGTCAAACATCATGAAGTGCGAGGACGAAAGGGGAGGGATCGAATCTTGCGGGTAAAGTGTACAAACCTCTGCAGAGGGTTAAAACCTAATTGATTAGCTGTGTCCCCAGTTATGGACAATTTGAGCCTCTGGACTTGGTTCTATCTCGGAACTCTCAACACCGGATCAAAAACTTAATTGTGGGAAACTTATGATGATATGGGCTATGAGACATCGGATGGCGGGACTATGTCATGATAGAAAACTCCATAGTATAGACTCTGTTTATTTCCTTTGTTGTAGGGAAAATAAAACCAGCTTTTACGCAGACAAAACTCAGATACAGAGCCCCAAAGCCATATTGCATATAGTATAGTTTTATCATGTGTTTTTCTTACAATGATGTTCCTGGTACATTCAACGTACTGACCTACACGGCTACAACGTCTCGTGTTGCAGCTATTTTTCTTCCGACGAGTAAGAGTACGGTACAGGGTTACGGTCTACACTCAACTTGCCGATGGCATTGATGGGACTCCACACCCGATTGTTTGTTTCTGCTAAGACTTACGAGGTATATATCTGTTTTACGTTATTTATACATGTGATTGCACTTTGATATATACATTGATGTGCTGTGTGTGCCAGCATACTGATCCAGGGATGGCACAGAAACAAAGAGGTTTGACTGTTTGAGGTCGGGTCGCTACAGATATGGTATCAGAGCACATGTTGACTGTAGGACGTGACCCTAGAAATCACAAAGCACGTGGGACAGGAAACTCTAAAACTTTATTCTCAAAAACATTCTTACTTCTCATCTTTTCCGATTTTATCAAATAGTCCCTCTTACCTCAAATAGTTAGAGTATTCCCTTTCGACCACTCTGAGGATCAACTAAATTCACTCTGAGAAGGACCAAATATCGGACAAATGATGACCAATTAAGAGTAAATAAGATTTCACCATACAATTTGGAGGAAGAAGCTACAACCTTTGAAGACTCTGAAGACTCAAAGAAATTGAAGACCCTGAAGAACTCCAAATACTTATTTGAACTTTAGGAGACCAAACCCCCTGTTATATACTTACGTTAGATGCGATGATTTGTGAGCTATCATTAGTTTGTATTCAACAAGACCCTGGTGAGACCATTACTCATCCGGAATGTGACGCCCCCGATTCAATCGTACACTAATCATACATACAAACGTGTACGATCAAGATCAGGGACTCACAGGATGATATCACAACACAACTCTGAAAATAAAATAAGTCATACAAGCATCATAATACAAGCCAGGGGCCTCGAGGACTCGAATACAAGTGCTCGATCATAGACAAGTCAGCGGAAGCAACAATATCTGAATACAGACATAAGTTAAACAAGTTCCATAAGATGGCTAGCACAAACTGGGATACAAATCGAATGAGGCGCAGGCCTCCTGCCTGGGATCCTCCTAAACTACTCCTGGTCGTCGTCAGCGGCCTGGACGTACTAGTAGGCACCTCCGGTGTAGTAGGAGTCATCATCGACAGTGGCGTCTGGCTCCTGGGCTCTAGCATCTGGTTGTGACAACCAGGTAGAATGGCTAGGGGGAAAAGAGGGAGAAAAGCAACCGTGAGTACTCATCCAAAGTACACGCAAGCAAAGATCTACACTACGTATGCATGGGTATATGTGTAAAGAGGCAATATCGGTGGACTGAACTGCAGAATGCCAGAATAAGAGGGGGATAGCTAGTCCTGTCGAAGATTACGCTTCTGGCCACCTCCATCTTGCAGCATGTAGAAGAGAGTAGATGGTAAGTTCACCAAATAGCATCGTATAGCATACTCCTACCCGGCGATCCCCTCCTCGTCACCTTGTTAGAGAGCGATCACCGGGTTATATCTGGCACTTGGAAGGGTGTGTTTTATTAAGTATCCAGTTCTAGTTGTCATAAGGTCAAGGTACAACTCAGGGTCGTCCTGTTAGCGAAGATCACAGCTATTCGAGTAGATAAACTTCCCTGCAGGGGTGCAGCACATAACCCAACACGCTCGATCCCATTTGGCCGGACACACTTTCCTGGGTCATGCCCGGCCTCGGAAGATCAACACGTCGCAGCCCTACATAGGCACAACAGAGAGGTCAGCACGCCGGTCTAAATCCTATGGTGCAGGGGTCTGGGCCCATCGCCCATTGCGCACCTGCACGTTGCGAGGGCGGCCGGAAGAAGACCTAGCAACCTCCATTTCAAAGGAAGTTGCGTTACGCGGACCAATCCAGCGCGTGCCGCTCAATCGCTGACGTCACGAAAGCTTTGGCTGATACTACGACGCCGAGTGCCCATATCTTTCCCACATAGTTGGTTAGTGCGTATAGACCAAATGGCCAGACTCAGATCAAATACCAAGAACTCGTTAAGCGTGTTATTTTTAAGTATCCGCGGACGCCGACCAAGGCCAGGCCCCCCTCTCTCCTAGGTGGTCTCAACCTGCCCTGTCGCTCCGCCACAAAGTAACAGTCGGGGGCCGTCAGGAACCCAGGCCCACCTCTACCGGGATGGAGCCACCTGTCCTTTCAGGCCCCTCATCAGAATCACTTGCGGGTACTCAACGAGCTGACCCGACTTTAGTCACCACATGTGTCATGTATATAAAGTATATAGTATGTACCCGTGATCACCTCCCTAGTGATCACGGCCCGATAGTATAGCATGGCAGACGGACAAGAATGTAGGGCCACTGATGGAAAACTAGCATCCTATACTAAGTATTTAGGCTTGCAGGTAAAGGTAACAACAGTAGTAGCAAGGACAGGCTATGCAGCAGAATAGGATTAACCGAAAGCTGCACCATGCTACACTACTCTAATGCAAGTAGTATAGAGAAGGAATAGGCAATATCTGGTGATCAAGGGGGGGCTTGCCTGGAAGCTCAGCCAAGGAGGGGTCGTCAACACCGTAGTCGTACTGGGTAGTAGCGGCGTCGGTCTCGGTGTCTAACGAGAGAAGAGGGGGAAGAAACAATAAATATAATGCAAACATAGGCATATCGATGCATGTCAAGACAAGTAACGGTGCTAGGTGTGCCCTAACGCGGTAGGAGGTGATATCGGCGAAGGGGGGAAACATCCGGGAATGTATCCCCGGTGTTTCGCGTTTTCGGACAGATGAACCGGAGGGGGAAAGTTGCGTGTTTGCTATGCTAGGGATGTCTGGCGGACAAACGGGCTGCGTATCCGGATTCGTCTTGTCGTTCTGAGCAAATTCATGTATAAAGTATTTTCATCCGAGCTATGGATTATTTTATATTAATTTTCTAAAGTTTTAAATCATTTTTAGAATTGATTTAATCAATTTAATTCAACATTATCCAGAACCGTGCATGCTGACGTCAGCAGTCAACAGGACGTTGACTGTGTCAAACTGACGTGTGGGTCCAATAGGACCCACCTATCATAGACTAAACAGGTTAATTAGGGTTTAATTAAGCAGGATTGGATATGTTTAATTAAACTAGATTAATTAATTTATTTATTAACTATTTAATATTTTTATTTATTATTATCATTTTTTAAACCTTTTTTGTTCTCAGGGGCGTGGGCCCCGTTTGTCATCGGCCCAGAGGCCATACAGGGTGCGGGCGACAGGTTATGGGCGCTCCCCGTTTGGGCGCACACCCAGGGGCATGCGGGCGTGGGCGCCGGCGGCCACGGCGGGGCACGGCGCCAGCCAGGGATGGGCGCAGGGGCGCATCCCGCCTAGTGCAGGGCGAGGTTGCCGGTGACGGGGGAGCCCGCCCAGGGAGGGCGCAGCTGTGGTGGCGGGCGTCGGGCGCCGAGACTGCGCGGGGGCATGGCACAGCGGCAGGGCTACCGCGGGGCAGAAGCGGGGCGAACGCAGGGCACCGCGGCGGGGGTCGCTGGCACGGCGAGCGCGGTCCTGGAGCGACGCAGGGCGCGGGAGCGGCGTCGCAGCACGCGACGAGCGGCAACAGCGCGCACGCAGTGCGAGGCGGCGGCGAGGCCACGACTGGGTAGCGCGGCCGCAGATGCGACGCGGGGCGACGGCGCAGGGCAGAGAGGGGAAGAGGGGGCTCACGGCGGGGTGCAGGGATCGGGGCAATGGTGCTCGTGGTGGGGGGCGGGGACGACGGCGTCGATGTAGACGGGGAGGAAGACCGGCGATGGCGGCCTTCGGCGAGGTAGCGATCCGGGCGGCGTCAGTGGCGAGCGCCGAGGCGCAGTCGTGGTCAGCACGGCGAGGTGCGTCGTGAAGGGAGAGGGGACGGGGGCGCGAGGAAGAGGGCAGGGGCCGGCGAGGCGGCTCCGGGCGACGGCCACGGGGTCAGCCCCGATCCGATCTAGATCGGGGGGGAGAGGGAGAGACGAGGGAGTGGGGGGAGTGGGTGCGGGTCAGCGGTTAGGGTTTGGACGAGGCAGGCCATATAGGCTAGTGGGGTTTGCTGGGTGGCCCGGCCTGCTTGGCCCAGAGGCCAGCTGGGCCGTGGCTCGGGGGGGTGTTCTCTTTTTATTTTATTTTGTTTTCTGTTTTGAATTTTCTCTTTTTGTTGTTTTACTTTTGGCTAACTATTTGGGCATCAAATGAGTTTTGTAATATTTGAGAGCTGGCCCACAAATCATAGCACAATATAACCTACCACCAAAAACTAGTTCGAGGTAAATATCATTTCATAACTATTTTGTATCAATAAGAAGGTTATTAAATAATGTTTTCAGCCACTGCTTGAGGTTGTTTAAGTCACTTATCAAATTTCAATAATGTTGTTTACAATTTTTTCATAGCCTTTGATTTATCTACTATTTATTGAACATTTTAGTTCTAATATTTGAACACTTTTATTGTTGACATTAATTTGAATTTGAATTTTGAATTGGTTTCGAATCATCGCGAGGTTAACAACAGTAACCTTGGTGACATGGCATCATTAGCGTGGGATTACTGTAGCTTAATTATCCGGGCGTCACAAATCTCCTCCACTACAAGAAATCTCGTCCCGAGATTTAATAGGGGAGTAAGGGGGAAAGTTCTGGTTACGATATTCTAACGGATCTTCTCGAATAAGTTAATCCCTTTCATTGATGTCTTCAATTCTTTATTCCAATGCATCATGATGAAGTTGTCGTCCTTTCTCCGGGGGTTCCATCATACTTACGAAAAAAAATAATGGGTATCTTCGGAAGAACTGGCCTCTAGAAAGTCGCTTATATGGTAGATAACACCAGGGAAGGTGGCGAAAAGTAACTCTTGAATTGAAACTGAAGAAAATTTCGAGAGCAAAGTAAGAAGGTACCATGAGAAGTTTCGATCGGGCAGGCAATCGTTTGTTTCCTGAAACAAAGTGTGAAAGGGGATTAGAACAAAGGAAATAAGCATTGTGTCTGATACCAGAATAGATCAATAGGCAGGCGGCCCGTGAATTACATACAAAGTCAAGCGTGAGGAATAACTTTGACAACAGGGTGTACAAGAGAGTCAGGTTTCGATCTTGTGGAACTGTGGATTATGGGTCCACCATGTGGGTTAAAAATAGGAGCGGTGACATCTTGCACGGTCATGATAGCAAGGCATGTTAGAGAGTAGTATGTCAGTTATGTCGGCAACAACGTCGGTACCAAGGGCGAGGGACAAAGAGAACCATTTTCCTGCTCGTTGAAACACGACGGACCAATAGGCAAAGTTCTCGTGCATCAGTGGCTACCGGAATGTCATCAGCAGTAGAAACGGGGTCTCACTGACAGAGTTGTACATCGAGGTGTTTACATAAGCAGTGAATTATTACTTCTTAGATTATATAGATCGCAAGAAAGGTCAAACAGACCAATGGAAAGGAAAATGTGATCATCAGGTTAAACAGAACAATGGAAAGGAAAAATGTATTTAAACACATATTTCAGGGGTATATCCTTCCCAAGGACAAGCAGAGCATGATATCCATGATAGGATATAACGTAAAAAACCCTTTAGGAAAGGGGGGAGAAATATCACGACTTTACCCATACTACGGTGTTTGCATAGTTGAGCAGGAAACATTTAGCATTGGGCTTCAAATGTTCTTGTTGAAAATCGGAGTACCACAGACATGCTTCGAGATAGCATTGACATGGTCACAGGGTAAAGATCAGACTTTGGGATACACAAAGGGATCCATCAGGAACAACTTATAGAATAAAGCTTACATTTTCCTCATGGAAGAATGGATAACCTTGCTAAAGGAAAACTATAACAATAGGGCCTCCGGCCAGGTGTGCTAGGCATGACATCACCTTACCGGGTCACATAAAGACCAATGTTGTAACTCTTGGAAATATGTTCCAACCATCATATCTGACCGAGATTCAGATCTGATTGGTGTCAGGATGCCCGAGGAGAAAAGGTGCGACACAAATTGACGAGATGACATCGAAGATTCTCGGAAAATGAACTATGGAAGGGAGTTCTGAAACAAGAGTTCACCATTAAACCAAGGAGAGGAAGAGGAGGTAGCTGATGAACTCAGCGACAATTCACCGAGATTTTCAAAAGATGGATTTCCACAATTATGTGACAAGGAGATAACATTTGTCAGATCAAATGATATAATGATGTATGCTCGAGGAAAACATACGCAATTAAACCTTGGTTGAAAGGTGCGCCCGAAATATGGGCATAGGTAGCCTGATCAATTGTTAGAATGGTGATTCAATAACCGATAGGCTAAGAATGAACTATTGATCATTAACTTCAAAGCAATAGGGTTGCTAGAAGTATAGAATCCAAGCAGCGCCGTTCACTTGTTGGTATCCCGGTTAGAATCAACACGGGGACCAAGAAAGAATGGATATGGCGAGAAGTATCACCTCTATCAAGAATTCTTAAGAGGTGGTGAAATTCCGACGACATTCTTGACATAAAAAGATGGTAATACTCCAAGGTAAAGGAGAACAAATGCTGGATAGCAAGGACCTCAAGGTATACACAAAACACGAACAAGTTTGTGTTGGGGGAAGGCAAGAATGTTGTCGATGATAACACAAATCATCGAGGGGCAAGGATGGTATTTCTCATCACGGATTCGATTGATATCCTATAAGAGCTTAGAATGTTGATGATGACCATGACACAATTGTCGAGAGATTTCATGAAGATGTAATCGATCGGTGATGACATCAAGTCAAAGGAATGATGACGCGATAGGTTATTGGAACCACGAGTACGACACAAACTCAAAATCAAGCTTGGTGTTCAAGGCGAAATGATATGATGAGCAAAGTCGACGTAAGCTTAGCTCATCGTCAAAAATTGTGCTCCGGGAAGAAGGACCAGGTAGCACAGTTAAAATTTAGCACGATAATGATGTAGCCGATCAGGCTGGGAATGACTTGAAGGATTTTTAAACTCGTAGGCAACGAAAATTACTTAGAGTTATTGAATCGGAGTGCGGAATCGATTCATATATCGGTGTTCTCGAGTGAATTAACTCAGAACCCGGGGGAAATCTGAAATCAGTGAGAAGCAATACTAGATGAAGACTCATTGGAAGCAACACAGTTCTTTGATATTCTCGAGATACTGGAGGGTATTACTCGAAGGAAGATCGACATAGGGGTTGCGGAGATGTATTGATCTGCAGAAGACAAGTGTTTTCACTTGTCTGAGAAATGGTATTTAAAGGAGAACATGGTTGGAACCACGACTGCAAAGGGTCAATTCACCGATATCAGATGATATTATATCAAGGAAATAGTTATTATTACAAGAAGCTTCCATGATAGGATCTACGTCATGTCCATGGGCATCAACACAAAGTTCAAGGTCGACTCCCACTTCCTCAATGCATAACCTTTCATTCACTTCTTGCTCTTATTAAAAATAAGTTGATTGTGGAAACCTACCTGGGGAATTAGCAGAGGAGTATGACCGGTGAAAACTTTCGGGTTCACACAGATTAAGAAAGGCATAGGTTCAACCCATCGGGGTACCTTAGGAACATAAACCACAATCTTTTAGAAGTAATTAATACAAGCTTGAAAGTAGAGCATGGTCTACACAGCGGAGGATACAATTTACCAAAGGCATTATGTATCCGAGGAAAGGCTCACAAGGTTATTGAATGAGGAGGACATTGTCAAATAATAATCGAATAAAGGATCTGACGGTCCATAGCGGAGCAGATGTGAGCATCGGCACACAACCAGTTGAAGAAAGGATGCAAGGGCATCAGATTATAGAACATCTGAATGATTCGATGCTTAGATATCAAAGGAATTATGATTTCCAAATTGAAGGATTTGAAGCAGGCGCTCTGATCAAGGGTGGATAAGTTCAATAGACCTATGGGTACAATTGACGGCAAATAGATTGGTCCAGAACAAGCTCATGTTCAAAATGACGTCTGAGCCAGAAAGATAATTTATAAGGATCAACTGATGATTGCGTGCATTCGCACTCATGTTGAATCAATAGGATCAAAATGAGGATGTCTAAGGATACTATCGAATATTGCCAGACATATGGAAAGCATCCATAATGCAACCGACAAGTATTGCAGAGCAATAAGCTACTGAAGAATTTTGGAGGATCGAATAGTATTTCGAAGACCATTGTGAAACACATGAACAACTGGGGATGAGTGGATACTCGATAAGGGCGAGAAATTATCCATAGGGGTATTAAGGTGGCAAGGAACTGCAAGGCAGTAGGCACAGAATATTCTCGGAACAATAGAGGGGATTTCAGGGTATCTTGTTATAACAAGATCAACTAGGAATAAAAGTAAGAACAACAAGTGTATGTATTTATCCATAGGGATATTTCGGTGGTAGGGAATTGCAAAAGCAACGGGCACAAAGTCTCAAAAGAGTATCGGAGAGTAACTTCGAAATCTTCTGGTGCAGCCGGCGATCATCTGGACCGAAGGGGCTCTCCGGGAGAAAGTGTTTTCGAGAACCTAAAGTTAGATTTTAGAAAATCATTTAACCCGAATAGAAGAGAGATCAGAATCCCAGAGTATAGACGAGGAATAAAAGATCCTACTACCACCCAATGGCGATGTGGGCCCGTAAGCCACACAGCCATGTTAGTAAAAGTTTTGCAATGACTAGACTCAACTTCCACCAAGGAGTTGGGAAGGGGGATTCCTACAGGCAGTCGGTTCTGATACCAACTTGTGATGCCCCCGATTCAATCGTACACTAATCATACACACAAACGTGTACGATCAAGATCAGGGACTCACTGGAAGATATCACAACACAACTCTAAAAATAAAATAAGTCATACAAGCATCATAATACAAGCCAGGAGTCTCGAGGACTCGAATACAAGTGCTCGATCATAGACGTGTCAGGGAAAGCAACAATATCTGAGTACAAACATAAGTTAAACAAGTTGCCATAAGATGGCTAGCACAAACTGGGATACAGATCGAAAGAGGCGCAGGCCTCCTGCCTGGGATCCTCCTAAACTACTCCTGGTCGTCGTCAGCGGCCTACACGTAGTAGTAGGCACCTCCGGTGTAGTAGGAGTCGTCGTCGACGGTGGCGTCTGGCTCCTGGGCTCCAGCATCTGGTTGCGACAACCAGGTAGAATGGCAAGGGGAAAAAGAGGGAGGAAAGCAACCGTGAATACTCATCCAAAGTACTCGCAAGCAAGGATCTACACTACCTATGCATGGGTATATGTGTAAAGAGGCAATATCAGTGGACTGAATAGCAGAATGCCAGAATAAGAGGGGGATAGCTAGTCCTGTCGAAGACTACGCTTCTGGCCACCTCCATCTTGTAGCATGTAGAAGAGAGTAGATGGTAAGTTCACCAAGTAGCATCATATAGCATACTCCTACCCGGCGATCCCCTCCTCGTCACCCCGTTAGAGCGCGATCACCGGGTTATATCTGGCACTTGGAAGGGTGTGTTTTATTAAGTATCCAGTTCTAGTTGTCATAAGGTCAAGGTACAACTCCGGGTCGTCCTGTTACCGAAGATCACGGCTATTCGAATAGATAAACTTCCCTGCAGGGGGGGCACCACATAACCCAACACGCTCGATCCCATTTGGACGGACACACTTCCTGGTCATGCCCGGCCTCGGAAGATCAACACGTCGCAGCCCTACCTAGGCACAACAGAGAGGTCAGCACGCCGGTCTAAATCCTATGGCGCAGGGGTCTGGGCCCATCGCCCATTGCACACCTGCACGTTGCGAGGGCGGCCGGAAGCAGACCTAGCAACCTCCATTTCAAAGGAAGTTGCGTTGCGCAGACCAATCCGGCGCGCGCCGCTCAGTCGCTGATGTCACGAAGGCTTCGGCTGATACCACAACGTCGAGTGCCCATATCTTTCCCACGTAGTTGGTTAGTGCGTATAGACCAAATGGCCAGACTCAGATAAAATACCAAGAACTCGTTAAGCGTGTTATTTTGAAGTATCCGCAGACGCCGACCAAGGACAGGCCCACCACTCTCCTAGGTGGTCTCAACCTGCCCTGTCACTCAGCCATAAAGTAACAGTCGGGGGCTGTCAGGAACCCAGGCCCACCTCTACCGGGATGGAGCCACCTGTCCTTTCAGCCCCCTCATCAGAATCACTTGCGGGTACTCAACGAGCTGACCCGACTTTAGTCACCACATGTGTCATGTATATAAAGTATATAGCATATATCCGTGATCACCTCCCTAGTGATCACGGCCCGATAGTATAGCATGGCAGACGGACAAGAATGTAGGGCCACTGATGGAAAACTAGCATCCTATACTAAGTATTTAGGATTGCAGGTAAAGGTAACAACAGTAGTAGCAAGGACAGGCTATGCAGCAGAATAGGATTAACCGAAAGCAGTAACATGCTACACTACTCTAATGCAAGCAGTATAGAGAAGGATTAGGCGATATCTGGTGATCAAGGGGGGGCTTGCCTGGAAGCTCGGCCAAGGAGGGGTCGTCAACACCGTAGTCGTACTGGCTAGCAGCGGCGTCGGTCTCGGTGTCTAACGAGAGAAGAGGGGGAAGAAACAATAAATATAATGCAAACATAGGCATATCGATGCATGTCAAGACAAGTAACGGTGTCAGGTGTGCCCTAACGCGGTAGGAGGTGATACCGGCGAAGGGGGGAAACATCCGGGAAAGTATCCCCGGTGTTTCGTGTTTTCGCATTTTCGGACAAGGATGGGCGCAGGGCGCATCCTGCCCAGTGCGGGGCGAGGTTGCCGGTCCCGGAGCGCTGCAGGGCACGCGACGAGCGGAAACGGCGTGCACTCAGCACGAGGCGGCGGCGAGGCCACGGCTGGGTAGCGCGGCCGCAGATGTGATGTGGGGCGACGGCGTAGGGCAGAGAGGGGAAGAGGGGGCTCACAGTGGGGTGCAGGGATCGGGGCAATGCTGCTCGTGGTGGGGGACGGGGACGACGGAGTCGACGTAGACGGGGAGGAAGACCGACGATGGCGGCCTCCGGCGAGGTAGCGATCCGGGCGGCGTCGGTGGCGAGCGCCGAGGCACGGTCGTGGTCGGCATGGCGTGGGGCGTCGTCAAGGGAGAGGGGACGGGGGCGCGAGGAAGAGGGCAGGGGCCGGCGCGGCGGCTCCGGGCGACGGCCACGGGGTCAGGCCCGATCCGATCTGGATCGGGGGGGGGGGAAGAGGGAGAGACGAGGGAGTGGGGGCGAGTGGGTGCGGGTCAGCGGTTAGGGTTTGGACGAGGCAGGCCATATAGGCTAGTGGGGTTTGCTGGGTGGCTCGGCCTGCTTGGCCCAAAGGCCAGCTGGGCCGTGGCCCGGGGGGGTGTTCTCTTTTTATTGTATTTTGTTTTCTGTTTTGTATTTTCTCTTTTTGTTGTTTTACTTTTGGCTAACTATTTGGGCATCAAATGAGTTTTGTAATATTTGAAAGCTGGCCCACAAATCACAGCACAATATAACCTACCACCAAAAACTAGTTCGGGGTAAATATTATCTCATAACTATTTTGTATCAATAAAAAGGTTATTAAATAATGTTTTCAGCCACTGCTTGAGGTTGTTTAAGTCACTTATCAAATTTCAATAATGTTGTTTACAATTTTGTCATAGCCTTCGATTTATCTACTATTTATTGAACATTTTAGTTCTAATATTTGAAAGCTTTTATTGTTGACATTAATTTGAATTTGAATTTTGAAACGGTTTCGAATCATCGCGAGGTTAACAACAGTAACTGTGGCATCATTAGCGTGGGATTACTGTAGCTTAATTACCCGGGTGTCACACGGAAGCACTGTGATGACCTGATGAAGAAACCTTGTGCCTGCAAGATTTGCGGAGAAATAGGACACACCCATGAAGAGCACAAGGATGGATGCCCCCATTGTGAGGAAAATCACTCAGCTGAAGTATGCCCAACTGGGCTTGTTACTTGTTTCATGTGAGAAGGAACTATGCACTACCCGGCTCAATGTCACATTTACCCCAAGGTACAAGAAGTTACGAAGCAATAGAAAGAAGCCCTCAGGGAAAGTTTAGAAGAACCTGTGATGAAGGAAGTTGTTGAAGACCCTGAAGAAGGCCTAATCAGATTTTACTCCAACGCTTGCTATTCATGTGGAGAAGAAGGACATTATTCCCAGTATTGCACAAAGGAAAGAGAATAGTATCCCGGAGATTTCCCGACAACAGAAGTGAAGTTTGACCCTCGGGAAATAGAAGCTCTGATCATTACGGAGAAATCTAGGAAGAGAAAACGAAGGCATCCCCAGAACAACCCAATTTCTACAAAAAAGGACCTGAGTAATATCACATGTTTCACGTGCAAGGATTTAGGTCATTACACTGATAAATTTCCAGAAAAGAAGATAAAAATCCAAGGAGCCTACATAATCATGAAGAAGTCCCGAGACATGTCGGAAGTCATTTGTTTTCGCTGCAGGGAAGCAGGACATTATGCTACTAAATGTCCCGACAAGATAAAAGCTGGAGCTAAGTAGTTGGAAATTTGATATTGGTAGTAAGTGTAGGAAGCAAATTTGTTTCGTGAGTACGATGAGTTGAGTTATGTAATGGGTGCTCATAGATTATAATGAATTCATGAAATCAATGAAGTTAATGTGTCATGATTTCGTACGTTAAATTTTGTGAGTTATTGCCCTATGAACAATGATTTTGACCATTTTTGAGGATATGAAAATATGGTCCATGGAAGAATTTAGGCATTTCAAGGGTGGTAGTACCCTGTGAGGACACTTGGCCCATGGAAAGGATAATGTTATTCCACAGAGTGGAGTTCTGAGTTATATTTTTGTTGGTTACCCCAAGGCTATGAAGGAATGGAGTATTTTTGGATTTAAAGGAGGTATAATGTTAGAATGTGGAACAAGAGTAACTGCAAGGATGAGTTAAAAAAATTGTACAAGAGTTGAAGTGGGCCATAACCCACAGGTCCATGATTTGAAGATGAACAGACATAACCTTGATGAAGGAAGAAATTTGAAAGAAGCTATGTTTTCATAAGCACACGTTTCGTAGGAGGTTACGCAAAACCCGAGAGTTGTGAAGGGATGATCGATGTTTTGTTTGGCTTGCAGAACCAATGGATTCACATGGACCCAGTTCAAAGACAAGAGAAATTCTGCAATGCTTGTGAGAATGCCCGAGTGTTAGAAATGCGAGATTCGCTAAACCTTATACAGGGAAATGATTCGGGTGCGGAATGGATTGATCACCATACCGACTTAGTTGTATCATTCGCTCTTGCTATTTGGAATGGTAAATCTGAGTGACTTACCCATCATGGAGATACCATGATATCAAACCTTTTGTAAAGCTTAGAGTGGCATGTTAAGAAACCCTGGTACCAGGCAGTTGTTGCCAATCATAGGTTATACGGTGAGATTTAGCCCTGACCCATTTTCTGTAGGAAAACCATTAATGGTTGACACCATGAGGTTCCGATAGTTGGTTAGCATTGGCGACAGACCAGTCAGCTAAGAAGACCCAGTCTCGGAAGAACCTCACCAGGATTAAAGGACACGTGTTTGAGGAAAAGGTTATGCCCCTACCGGAAGTGCCTCAGTGAAGGAGTTATCCCACAGAATAGGAGAAGACCCACATCGTGTCGGCACATGAGTTTTTTCACAACCATAACCATGCTTCTAAGTGTGGTAGCACACTAGACCATACCGAATAATGCATTTTCTAAAAGACCCCCAAACCCTAACCTTTCTTACTAGCCTCTTCGAATCTCGAGGACGAGATTTTAAGTGTGGTAGGTTTGTAACATCCCAAAATTCTAAATTTTGGAATGTTATATTACATAAATAGTTTTGATTGTTTGTTTGAATGTGGTGTGGTTTCTTGTGTGAAATTGAGTGAAATTTGAAACTTTTTGAAAGTTGAATGAGGGGGAATGAAATGAATTTCCCAAACTTTCACCTTGCATTTACAATCTCCATGAATTCAAATTAATTTCATCACAAAACCCTATAGTGAAGATGATATGACTTCTTCCATTTAAATAAATGAAAAGGGTTTTGAAAAGATTTGAATTCCATTTGGAAATATTTCAAATTCAAAAACTTTATGCAACTCAATGAGTTTCATGAGAGAAGATAAAATGACTTTTTCAAATCCTAAGAAAGAGAGTTGGATGTTTCAAAGAATAAAATTGAAAGTCCCTTTGAAGTTATTTTGAAACCCACTTTCAATTTGGAGTTATTTGGTTTTTATCCTAATTATTTTTCTCCAAAAGTAAAATATATGAAAAATAGGGTAAAATGATTCTCTACAGTAGAAAAGTGGAGAAAAATGTGTTTGAAATCATTTTGGTATTTTCAAATAATTTTATTTGCATTTTTAATGCAACAGTAACACTGTTTGCTTTGTTTAAATTCTTGTGGATCTTATTTTTATCTTAAAATATGTTCATGTTTTAGAAAATCTTTTTCTGAAAAATTTGATATATAGTATGCCTATATATCAGTTTTATTATTTGTTGTATGTTTTAAAAAAATCCTTCAAACAGTGCCAGGTCGAAGCCCATCACTGCTCTCTCTCTCTCTCCGCCCCGGTCGCCCGATCCCCTCCCGCTCGCCCTGTCTCACTGACAGCGGGGCCCGTGTCATCTTCCTCCTCCCGGAAGCCACGCAGAGCATCGCCGCCGCCGGAATCCCGATCTTCTCAGGATCTCCCGTATCCCATACCCGACCTCTCCTCCAAGCCCGCCCCTCTATAAATACTCAGCCCTTGTGTCCGGTCCGCCCCTAAAGCCGTCCTGAACCCCTCTCCCTCACCTGCAATCCCTTGCCGGAGCAGAGCTCCGCCACCGCGCCATTATCGCCCTAGCTCTCCACTGCGACCACCTCTTCGCCGTCTGAACCCACCAACAAACTCCCCTCGCTCGCCTGCACCTCCCAACGCACTCACACGAGCTCCAGAGCCACCGGAGCGCCGAAGCCGCTAACCGCCCGACGCCGTCTCCGCCCCGAGCTCGCCGCCGTTCTCCTCCGTCCACCTCCACCGACGCCGAGACCACCACTGGACTCACCGTCGTCTGCCACATCCACCCGATGTCTCCGCCGACCCCGTCAACGACCGGAGCACCGTCGCCGACGACGTCCGAGCCGCTCGCCGTCGACCTCCCCACGGTGAGCCTCGCCAAGCCCCCACCATCGTTCGATCTTAATTTACGACGTAGATTAGATCTGTGTTGGGGTTATGTCATGGATTTGTCACGGCAGATGTCCTTAGTGTCAGGACTTAGTCGTGAGGCCAACGCATATATGCGGTAGCTTGAGAGGGGTTGAGCGGGACGAGAGACACGAGGCTTTTTACCCAGGTTCGGCCCCTCACGGTGGAGGTAAAAGCCTACATCCTCCTTCATTGATATTGAAGATGATGATCACGATTAGAAGGGTTCTCTATTTCGAGAGCTCTTGACTTTTCTGTCTATCTAGCCTTGTCGCTCGACTAACCCGCGTGCTGGGTCACCAATGAGTCACCTGACTTGGCCGGGTCATCAGTGAGTGGAGAGATCCGGGCGGGTCACTTAGTAAGTCATCAAGTCCGGTCGGGTCATACATTCGGCCGGGTTACACCGCGGGGTATATCCCTGACAGGTTATGTTGATTTTTTAGTTCGGTTTTATTTACAGTTTTTACGGTTTACTCCAGATCGGTTTAGCCAACCAGTTTCTTTTATTTTTGTATGTGTGCGGCTTAGTTAGTTTTCGGCCGGGCGCCGTATAGTTACAGATCGCACACCACATTGGCCCAATAGCAGTAGGCCACGTAGCTAACGTCCGATTTGTTTTTTTGGTTATTTTCGTTTCTGTTAAAAAAACAAAAAAGTTTCAATCTTAGATATTCAATATCTTTTATGTTTTAGATCCAAATTGAGTGATTCTTTTTGCATTGTGTCACAAATTTGATGAAGCTCCTTTTCAAATTTCAGTAGTTTAAATTTGTGTTATTTCAAATATGCTTCAAACCCTATTTTGGCTCTAGTTTGAGTTCTAGAATATATTTTTGATTGACTCCTTTTGCCCCTGGTCACTAGTAACTATGCCTATCCATTAATGTTGAGTATTTTATTTTTAGGTTAATTAAAATTAGGGTTTTGCGAAACAGGGCCTATTTTGACTTAGTTTTGTTTTTTTCTTTAAACTTTTACTTTTAGTTGTTTTGCAATTATTTCTTTTTGTCACTTTTGAAATTTTTTGTTTTGTTTCTGTTAGTCAACAGAAGAAAATTTAATTTTTATTTAAAAGAAAATTATTTTGTTTAGTTTTGTAGTAAAACTTGCATATGGCATAAATAGAGTTTTAAAAAAGCTTTTTATGTGTTTCTTTTTGCTAGTAAAAATTTATGAAAAATAACTTAGTTGATTTACTTTTTATTTTCTATTAATTTATTAGTTTAATGTTTTAATTGTTGTTAAGTTTTTACTTAGAGCAAAACTATATTGTTTGTTTGTAGTAGAATCTTAGACTTTCCTTAGCAGTTTTTACGTGTAGTTTTATTTGAAGTTTTCTTGAATTGCAATTGAGTTTTATGAATGAGTTTGTTTGTTGTCTTTGATTGTTATTTGAGTGCTAGAATTGTTTGTGTGTTGTTTGCTTATATGAATGCTATGTCTGGTTAATATAGATTTTCCAATGGAGTGACGAATAGTTCTACCAAGTCTTTATTTCTGAGAACGTTATTATCTTCATCAAGTAATACCAAGCAAGTTCACTTTGACCATGTTATTCATACCCATGTTTTTATTGCATTTAGTGTCACCATTCATGATCCCTCTAGTAGTGTTATTGACTTCTTGTAGTTGAGTAGAATGCATGCGGTAGGAACCCATCTCCCTATTATCAAGCGCGGGACGATATGTAGTTTAAATGGCAACAACTTCATGATGGCATCAGCAAGGACTGCATCTTCAGGACTTCAAGGCCTCAAGATTTCGGGACTCGAGACAAGAATTTAATACACACTACTGGGTGAAGGACGGATTTGATGGGCACCCTGGAGCAACCAATGGATGGCCGGGATGCATGGAGAAGCGCCATGACATATTGCGAAAAGCTTCACCCAGACTCATAGAGACGGAAGAATACTTTATGCCAAGAAGCTTACCTGTGCAACCGCAAGTCATTATGGGCTCTGGCTTGGTTGACCTTAGTTGTGATTTTGGCTGGGATGGTGCTAACAGATGTAGAACTACGGTAGGATTGGATGAGCACCGGACAGTGGTCAGATGAACTCTTCGTAAGACCATGTTTCGATTGTCCTGTTCTCAAACATCATGAAGTGCGAGGACGAAAGGGGAGGGATCGAATCTTGCGGGTAAAGTGTACAAACCTCTGCAGAGGGTTAAAACCTAATCGATTAGCCGTGTCCTCGGTTATGGATAATTTGAGCCTTTGGACTTGGATCTATCTCAGAACTCTCAACAACGGACCAAAAACTTAATTGTGGACAACTTATGATGATATGGGCTATGAGACATCGGTTTCCAGAACCAGTTCATGATAGAAAACTCCATAGTATAGACTCCGGTTATTCTTTTGTTGTAGGGAAAATAAAACCAGCTTTTATGCAAACAAAACTCAGATACAGATCCACAAAGCAATATTGCATATAGTATAGTTTTATCATGTGTTTTTCTTACAGTGATCTTGCCGGTACTTTCAATGTACCGACCTACACAGCTCCAAAGTCTCATGTTGCAGATATTTTTCCTCCGACGAGTAAGAGTACGGTACATGGTTACAGTCTACACTCAACTTGTCGATGGCATTGATGGGACTCCACACCCAATTGTTTGTTTCCGCTGAGACTTACGAGGTATATATCTGTTTTACGTTATTTATACATGTGATTGCACTTTGATATATACATTGATGTACTGCGTGTGCCAGCATACTGATCCAGGGATGGCACAGATACGCAGAGGCTTGACCGTTTGAGGTCCGGTCGCTACAGGCTACGGTGTGAGGCTGCCGTCGCCGCCGAATAACAGTGGGTGTGGGTGAGTAGAGGGATGGCCTGGCCAGTTGATGTCTACTACACAATCTTCTTCTTGTAGACGTTGTTGGGCCTCCAAGTGCAGAGGTTTGTAGGATAGTAGCAAATTTCCCCCAACTGGATCACCTAAGGTTTATCAATCTGTGGGAGGCGTAGGATGAAGATGGTCTCTCTCAAACAACCCAGCAACCAAATAACAAAGAGTCTCTTGTGTCCCCAACACACCCAATACAATGGCAAATTGTATAGGTGCACTAGTTCAGCGAAGACATGGTGATACAAGTGCAATATTTATGGTAGATATAGGTTTTTGTAATCTGAAAATATAAAAACAGCAAGGTAACTAATGATAAAAGTGAGCACAAACGGTATTGCAATGCGTTGAACAAGGCCTAAGGTTCATACTTTCACTAGTGCAAGTTCTCTCAACAATAAGAACATAATAGGATCATATAACTATCCCTCAACATATAACAAAGAGTCACTCCAAAGTCACTAATAGCGGGGAACAAACGAAGAGATTATTGTAGGGTACGAAACCACCTCCAAGTTATCCTTTCTGATCTATCTATTCAAAAGTCCGTAGTAAAATAACACGAAGCTATTCTTTTCATTTGATCTATCATAGAGTTCATACTAGAATAACACCTTAAGACACAAATCAACAAAAACCCTAATGTCACCTCAAGTATCCGTGGGTATGATTATACGATATGCATCACACAATCTCATATTCATCTATTCAACCAACACAAAGAACTTCTAAGAGTGCCCCGAAGTTTCTACCGGAGAGTCAAGACGAAAACATGTGCCAACCCCTATGCATAAGTTCACAAGGTCACTGAACCCGCAAGTTGATCACCAAAACATACATCAAGTAGATCACATGAAAGACATACATCAAGTGTTCTAAAATCCTTAATACCCAATCCGATAAGATTACTTCAAAGGGAAAAATCAATCCATTACAAGAGAGTAGAGGGGATGAAACATCATAAGATCCAACTATAATTGCAAAGCTCGCGATACATCAATATCGTGCCAAATCAAGAACACGAGAGAGAGATCAAACACATAGCTACTGGTACATACCCTTAGCCCCGAGGGTGAATTACTCCCTCCTCGTCATGGAGAGCGCCGGGATGATGAAGATGGCCACTGATGAGGGATCCCCCCTCCGGCAGGGTGCCGGAACAGGGCCCCGATTGGTTTTTGGTGGCTACAGAGGCTTGCGGCGGCGGAACTCACGATCTAGGTTTCTTTTCGGGGGTTTCCATATTTATATAAATTTTTGGCGTAGGTCTCACGTCAGGGGGGTCTTCGAGTTGTCCACGAGATAGGGGACACGCCCAGGGGGTAGGGCGCGCCCCCCACCATCGTGGACGGCTCGGGACTCTTTTGGCCCAACTCTTTTACTCCGGGGGCTTCTTTTGGTCCATAAAAAATCATCAAAAATTGGCACGTCAATTGGACTCCGTTTGGTATTCTTTTTCTGTGAAACTCAAAAACAAGGAAAAAACAGAAACTCGCACTGGGCTCTAGGTTAATAGGTTAGTCCCAAAAATCATATAAAATAGCATATAAATGCATATAAAACATCCTAGATTGATAATATAATAGCACGGAACAATCAAAAATTATAGATATCAAGCATCCCCAAGTTTAATTCTTGCTCGTCCTCGAGTAGGTAAATGATAAAAACAGAATTTTTGATGTGGAATGCTACCTAACATAATTTCTAGTGTAATTTTCCTTATTGTGGCATGAATGTTCAGATTCGAAAGATCCAAGACAAAAGTTTAATATTGACAAAAAACAATAATACTTCAAGCATACTAACCAAGCAATTATGTCTTCTCAAAATAACATAGCCAAAGAAAGCTCCTCCCTACAAAATCATATAGTTTGGCCATTCTTCATTTTCGTCACACAAAATGCTCCCATCATGCACAACCCCGATGACAAGCCAAGCAATTGTTTCATACTTTAGTATTCTCAAACTTTTTCAACTTTCACACAATATATGAGTGCGAGCCATGGACATAGCACTATAGGTGGAATAGAATATGATGAGCGAGGTTGTGTGGAGAAGACAAAAAGGGAGAAAGTCTCACATCGACGTGGCTAATCAACGGGCTATGGAGATGCCCATCAATTGATGTCAATGCGAGGAGTAGTCATGCAACAGATGCACTAGAGCTATAAATGTATGAAAGCACAACAAAAGAAACTAAGTGGGTCTGCATCCAACTTGCTTTCTCACGAAGACATAGGGCATTTTGAGGAATCCCATCGTTGGAATATACAAGCCAAGTTCTATAATGAAAAATCCCCACTAGTATATGAAAGTGACAACATAGGAGACTCTCTATCATGAAGATCATGGTGCTACTTTGAAGCATAAGTGTGGTAAAAGGATAGTAGCATTGCCCCTTCTCTCTTTTTCTCTCATTTTTTTGGGCCTTCTCTTTTTTTATTTGGCGTTTCTCCTTTTTTGGGCCTTCTATTTATTTTATTTGGCCTTTCTCTTTTTTTTTGTTTCCTCACACGGGACAATGCTCTAATAATGATGATCATCACACTTCTATTTATTTACAACTCGATACTAGAACAAAATATGACTCTATATGAGTGCCTCCGGCGGTGTACCGGGATGCGCAATGAATCAAGAGTGACATGTATGAAAAATTATGCAAGGTGGCCTTGCCACAAATATGATGTCAACTACATGATCATGAAAGGCAATATGACAATGATGAAGCATGTCATAATGAACGGAACGGTGGAAAGTTGCATGGCAATATATCTCGGAATGGCAATGGAAATGCCATAATAGGTAGGTATGGTGGCTGTTTTGAGGAAATTATAAGGAGGCTTATGTGCGATAGAGCATACCATATCATGGGGTTTGGATGCACCGGCAAAGTTTGCACCAACTCTCGAGGTGAGAAAGGGCAATGCACGGTACCGAATAGGCTAGCAATGATGGAAGGGTGAGAGTGCGTATAATCCATGGACTCAACATTAGTCATAAAGAACTCACATACTTATTGCAAAAATCTACAAGTCATAAAAACCAAGCACTACGCGCATGCTCCTAGGGGGATAGATTGCTAGGAAAAGACCATCGCTCGTCCCTGACCGCCACTCATAAGGAAGGCAATCAAAGAAACACCGCATGCTTCAAATTTGTCACACAACGTTTACCATACGTGCGAGCTATGGGACTTGCAAACCTCAACACAAGTATTTCTCAATTTCACAATTACTCAGCTAGCACGACTCTAATATCACCATCTTTATATCTCAAAACAATTATCAAGTATCAAACTTCTCATAGTATTTAATGCACTATATATGAAAGTTTTTATTATACCCATCTTGGATGCCTATCATATTAGGACTAATTTTATAGCCAAAGCAAATTACCATGCTGTTTAGGACTCTCAAAATAATATATGTGAAGCATGAGAGTTCATCTATTTCTTCAAAATAAAACCACCGCCATGCTCTAAAAGGATATAAGTGAAGCACTACAGCAAATGACAAACTACTCCGAAAGATATAAGTGAAGATCAATGAGTAGTTGAATAATGTCACATCCCTAGTTCTGGTATGACCTAGACTAGCTAGTCATGTGTGCATCATGTTTAAATTTCATTTAAATTTGAAATGGGGATTTGTGAAACCCTCAGAAATCATTTCTGGTAATAACCCGGATAAAAATTGCTCCAAAAGGGTCGAAGAAAATGTTCATGTTGCTCTCTGAAAATATTGGTCAGAGGTAAAATTCAAACAAATATTTTTAGGAGCTCATAAATATTTATTTTGGCCATTTGGAATTAATGCATAATTATTTGCATTGGATAGATATATATGTTATATATATATAATATATGTCCAAAAATTATGCTAGTTGTTTAGGAACTCTGGAATAATACCACTAGGTCCTACAAAAATTGGCATAAGAAAATAAATTAGTTTAGTATTATTTTTAAAGCAGAAAAATGTCAGAAAATAGAAAACAGAAAATAGAATTAAAAAGGAACTTACCTGGGCCACTTACCTGTGCAGCCGGGCACTGTGCAGCCCAGCGGTCCAATAGGCTGGACTAGCCGACTGGCACTGCAAGTCGTCGTCTCCACCGCGCCAGGAGGACGCCGAGCATGCGCTCGCCGCATGCGGCCACGCGCCCGGCCACCTCCTGCCTCCCTGCTTGCTCTGCGACCCCCTGCAGCGTCGCCACACAACCCCCGGCTCCCCTCGCTCTCGGCCGGGCTCATCCCCTCCCCTTTCTCTCTCTCGCGAGCACCACCGAACGAGCCGTCGCCGCCGCTCGCCGTTGTCGCGCCCACCTTCACGGCCTTGCCTCTCCGACAAGTCCAATAGCTCCACGCAGTCGTCCTCGCCCTCTCCGTCAAGCCATGTGTCTCCGGACACGCCGTAACGCCGCCATCACCATCGTCTTCACCTCCGGCCGCCCGAGATGGCCGTCGCCGTCCTTGAGGGAGTCCTGGATTACGGGGTCCTCGGATAGCCGGACTATATACTTTGGCCGGACTGTTGGACTATGAAGATACAAGATTGAAGACTTCGTCTCGTGTCCGGATGGGACTCTCCTTGGCGTGGAAGGCAAACTTGGCAATTCGGATCTATAGATCTCCTCCCTTGTAACCGACTCTATGTAACCCTAGCCTCCTCCGGTGTCTGTATAAACCGGAGGGTTTAGTCCATAGGACAACAACAATCATAATCATAGGCTAGCTTCTAGGGTTTAGCCCCTACGATCTCGTGGTAGATCAACTCTTGTAATACTCATATCATCAAGATCAATCAACCAGGAAGTAGGGTATTACCTCCATCGAGAGGGCCCGAACCTGAGTAAACATTGTGTCCCCCGCCTCCTGTTACCATCCGCCTTAGACGCACAGTTCGGGACCCCCTACCCGAGATCCGCTGGTTTTGACACCTACATTGGTGCTTTCATTGAGAGTTCCGTTGTGCCGTCACCATAAGGCTTGATGGCTCCTTCGATCATCGGCAACGATGCGATCCAGGGTGAGATTTTTCTCCCCGGACAGATCTTCGTATTCGGCGGCTTCGCACTGCGGGCCAACTCACTTAGCCATCTGGAGCAGATCGAGAGCTACACCCCTGGCCGTTAGGTCAGGTTTGGAAGCTTAAACTATACTGCCGACATCCGCGGAGACTTGATCTTTGACGGATTTGAGCCCATGTCAGGTTCGCCGCACAGTAACGATGAGCATGACTTAGCTGTGCCGTCGGACGGTGTTCGGGAGGTCACACATGTGGCTACTCAGGCCCTCAATCCGGAGCATATTGCGCCGTCCGAGGATGGGTGGATGGACCCCGCCACGAAGGCCGCACACTTAGTGGCGATAGAGCCGAATACTGACTTCACCTCTTACGAGACCTGTGTTGCCGGACCCTTGGATTCGTCCCCGGCCACGGGCTCCGAACCGCCTGCATGAGTGCCTATCGAATCTGATTGGGCACCGATCATGGAGTTTTCCTCCGCGAATATCTTTCAGCACTCGCCCCTGGGCGATGTGCTAAATTCATTAAGGTCTCTCTCCTTGTCAGGAGGCCCTTGGCCGAACTGTGTCCTGCTTGAGTGGGAAGCGGACGACGAGGAAATTCGTTCCCCACCAACCACCCACTTAATAGCCACAGTCGACGACTTAGCCGACATGCTTGATTTCAGCTCCGAAGACATGGACAGTATGGACGACGATGTAGGAGAGAGAACAGGAACCACCGCCCACAGGGCGGTGGACTGCCACCTCATGACACGATATATACATGGTGGACACCCCCAAAGAAAGCGATGGCAGTAAGGCAATACAGGATAATCCCCTCGAGAAGCAATCTATGCACCGGCGTCAACGTCGCCGCTCTCCAGCCAGGCCTCGAGCGGGAGGATGGGCAAGCTAGCCCTAAGGAACAGGCAGCAGATGGAGAATCAGAGGATGACAATTACATGGCTCTCTCCGAAGACAAGGTGAGCCTTGGCGACGAAGAATTTGTCGTGCCTGAGGATCCCGTCGAACAGGAGCGCTTCAAGCGCCGGCTCATAGCCACAGCAAAAAGCCTGAAGAAAAAGCAACAGCAGCTTCAAGCTGACCAAGATCTGCTAGCGGATAGATGGACTGAGGTCCTGGCGGCCAAGGAATATGAACTCGAGCACCCAACCAAAAGTTACCCAAAGCGCAGGTTGCTACCCCAACTCGAGGAGGAAGCAATAAACCCTACGCTTCCAGCGTATGATGCGGCTGACCGGCCACCTCGTGGCCGAGACAAAGCGGCATATCAGGCCGAAGTCCAGCCCACACCCCGGCGCCAGTCAAACAAAAATACCAAGGCCCAGGGTAACACGCAGGACCTGCGAGACGTATTGGAAAACAAAGCAGGACATGTAAGATCGATCTACGGATCACGCGGGCGCACCCCAATGCGTGACGACGACCGTCACGCTGGATATTCTAAAAGCAAATCCGGCCGGGACGAATACAGCAGACAAGACTCATATGAACTGCGTCGTGATATAGCCCGGCACAGAGGCGCCGCACACCCCCTATGCTTCACCGATGAAGTAATGGATCACGAATTCCCAGAAGGTTTTAAACCCGGGAACATTTAATCATATGATGGTACAACAGACCCCGCGGTATGGATTGAAGATTTCCTCCTCCACATCCACATGGCCCGTGGCGACGATCTACATGCCATCAAGTACCTCCCATTAAAACTCAAAGGACCTGCTCGGCATTGGCTCAATAGCCTGCCGGCAAACTCCATTGGCAGTTGGGAGAATTTGGAGGACGCATTCCTTGAAAACTTCCAGGGCACTTGTGTGCGACCACCGGATGCCGATGACTTGAGTCACATAACCCAACAGCCAGGGGAATCAGCCAGGAAATTCTGGACTCGGTTCCTAACTAAAAAGAACCAAATTGTCGACTGTCCGGATGCCGAAGCCCTAGCGGCTTTTAAGCATAACATCCGTGACGAGTGGCTCACCCGACATCTCGGCCAAGAGAGCCAAAATCCATGGCAGCCCTGACGACACTCATGACCCACTTTTGTGTGGGCGAAGATAGCTGGTTGGCCCGTAGCAACAACACAGCAAGCAACCCTAGCACATCATAAGCCAGAGATAGCAACGGCAAACCTCGACGCAACAAACACAAGCGCCGCAAAAGTGGTGAAAACACCGAAGATACGGTAGTCAATGCCGGATTTAGGGGCTCTAGGTCCAGTCAGCGCAATGAGCCACTCAAGAATGACAATTTGGGTCTATCCAGTCTGGACCGCATACTCGACCGCCCATGCCAAATTCAATGCACCCCAGGAACACCAGCCAATCATACCAACAGAGAATGTTGGGTCT
Organism: Aegilops tauschii subsp. strangulata; assembly: GCF_002575655.3. Lineage (NCBI taxonomy): Eukaryota > Viridiplantae > Streptophyta > Magnoliopsida > Poales > Poaceae > Aegilops > Aegilops tauschii. Next base: position 258,259,484 of record NC_053040.3, read on the forward strand.
TCAAACAAGCCGGCAGGTCAGGCGCCAAAAACAAAGATAAGGGGTCTCAAAGCGACGACGGCGACGAGGACCCTAGATCATTAAGTACTGGAGGGAAAAAGAAGTCCCCCCCCCCCCGCAAATCAAAACGGTGAACGTGGTAAACGGCACCTACAACCCGGACCGGATGCGCACCCTTAGGGATGTCGACTTAACGGAACCAGTCGTCCCACAATATAAACTAGGGCCGATCACCTTCAACCGCACGGATCGTCCGGTTAACACCAATCAGGGCAATCCAGCCGCACTAGTCCTCGACCCAATAATTAACGGGTTCAACCTCACACGAGTCCTTATGGACGGAGGCAGCAGTCTAAACCTGCTTTACCAGGACACAGTGCGCAAGATGGGCATCGATCATTCGGTGATCAAGCCCACTAAAACCACCTTCAGAGGTATTATACCAGGTGTGGAGGCCAGCTGTACAGGCTCCATCGCCCTTGAGGTAGTCTTCGGATCACCAGTCAATTACCGTGCCGAAGAGTTAATCTTCGACATCGTCCCCTTTCGAAGTGATTATCAGGCACTGCTCGGACGAACCGTGTTTGCTCAATTCAATGCGGTACCACATTATGCCTATCGTAAGCTCAAGATGCCCGGTCCGCGCGGCGTCATCACGGTTAATGGCAAGGCCGAACTTTCCCTCGGTACCAAAGAGTATACCGCTGCTTAAACAGCAGAAGCAACGAGTGGCACCTTTCAATCGAACCTCGAGTCGACGGCCAGGCTCCCGGACACCGCCACAGGACTCCTAACAACTTCACGGCAGGATAGCCCGGCTCATCCAGAGCTCAATTAAACACTCCGGCGAAGGCCAGGACAGGCCACATACCGTGGCTCAACCGCTCTGCGGCACACAAACATTCCTTACATTTTGTTTGCAAGTTCAACTTTGCGCAGACCAGGAGTGGCGATATGGAAGCAGCTCAAACGCGCAAGGGAATCCTTAGATATTCCCTGCAACGACCATCCGACTATACTCCGAATCCGCACACGGCTTCTTCCCCCTGGTCTCAGCAGGTTCCACAGTCATATTTCTTTTTTATCACATTACGTGTATTCATACGCATCGATGTACTATTCAAAATACAACATGTGGATTTATGTAACGCTTATCTGCTGTTATTTCTTATTCAAATTCTTTTGTAAAGTGGCATTCGTACACCGCGATATGCCTTAAGTATGCCAAGGGCTTCGTCTTACCCATAATACGGCAATAAAGCCCGAACACCTTCATGGAAGTTCGGCACCCCGAACTTATAGCATTATATGCATCAGCTCCGAATCATGTCTTGGGTCAAATGTTGGCTTTACCCGGCTCCCATGTTTTGCTGCCTTACATTCCGCTATATCGGCTAAGGCGGCACAGGGAGAACTACTGCGATTGTGTCCCGGTTCTTCCGGACGAGCACCTCAGTAGAGAAAGCCGAAAACTGACTGTCATGATACAGCGAGAGCTAGTCAGCTATTCGAGAGGTTGTAAAATCTTTAAGGATTTCTCCCGCATAATGCCATAACCAATGCAGCGTGCGATGGATCGGTTTTTCTTCCGATCAGGTGCTTATAAGAGCCCCTCGTGCGGTCTTCCGAACACCAGGGGTTGCGCCTACCTTCCTTTCCTAAAGCTCCTATGGCTACGTGAGAGTGATAAAGCCCTATAGTCCGATTGCCTGGTTCGTTGTGCTGAACACCTCCTTCGAAGGACCCAAAACTGGGATAAAGAGTGATCAGGTTTATCCCGAACACCCCCGTACTTCCTACGTGGGGGCAGAAGCCGACGAGTGGCCAACTCTCAAGATTAATATATAAAACGGCCGCACAGGAGGATAAACTTTTATACAACGGGCAATAAATAATGACCTTGTTTAAACATTACAACATGATTTGCATTCATGGAAATATAACGTCCTTGGTGCATAGCTCCGCCGCAAGGTAGGATCCATTCTGGACACTTTCATAACATAATTCGGGCTTGCGGTGCTCCTTCCCCTCTGGCGGTCCCTCGGTCATCAGCTTTTCAGCATCCATCTTCCACCAGTGCACCTTTGCGCGGGCGAAGGCCATTTGCGCACCCTCTATACAGACAGACCGCTTGATGATGTCAAGTCAAGGGCAGGCACTTACAAGCCGCTTCACGAGCCCGAAGTAGCTGCTTGGAATCGGCTCGGCAGGCCATAGCCGGATAATCAAATCCTTCATGGCTAGTTCCACCGCCTTATGCAGTTCAATCAGCTGTTTTAGTTGATCGGCAAAAGGCACGGGATAACTCGGTGCCAGATACTGCGACCAGAAGAGCTTATCCACAGTGTTCCTTTCTTCGGCTCAGTAGAATTCGGCGGCATCCGATATGCTGCGGGGCACTTCCGCAAACACCCCTGGACAAATCCGAACTCAAAATTAGAAACATGATTTTCGCCTCAAATACTTAATTTACATAAAAAAATCCTTACCCGCTGTGATCTTCCTCGCCTCTTGGATCTCCTACAAGGCGCCTTGGGTTTCCCCCTGGGCATCGCGCACGGCCTGATGAGCCCTGGTGAATTCAGATTCTTTCTCCGTTATACTCTTCTCCAAGATCTCGCATTTCTTAACGGCCTCTTGAAGCTTCTGCTCAGCTTCAATAACCCTAGCCTCGTGCTTCTCACGAAGGGCCTGCTCTGCGGCTGCCTTTTCCTCGGCCTTGGCCACAGCCTTCTTAAGAGCATCGACTTTGGTCATCGTCCCTAGAGAAAATCATGGAACATATTTTATCATACTGGAAATTTGTTCGCACCAAACGCGAACAAGGCTTACGCATACCTTTCTTATCTTCCAACTGCCTTTTCAACTGGCCAAGTTCTTCTTTGGTCCGCTCCAGACTTTGATTCAGTCCGGAGACCTCCGCAGTATGCGAGGCAGCAGCCGCTGCAGACGCCTGCTTATAAAAGAGAGATAGATGTCATCAAATGAGTCTTCCTGCGAAAATAAATTTGATCCTCTGTCCGGTTCTTTCACCGAACAGTGTATCAGGGGCTACTATCCATACTATGACATTCTTCAAAACCTCATAAAATATACCTCAAAGCCTCTTATAAGGCTGATGCAGGCTTCATTCAGTCCACTCTCAGCAGATTGAATCTTCTCAATCACCGCACCCATAAGGGCACGGTGTTCATCGATGATGGAGGCGCTCTTCAGCGCTGCCAACAAAGCATCCGACACCTCTAGTTGGACGGAGATTGCCGGTGCCACGGGCACGCCCCCTCCAACCAAGGGAGGCCGCCTGCTTGATTTTGGAGCCGTATTGGTCTCCGGAATTGCGTCTGGCTGGGAGCTGAATTCAAGATGGCTCCCACCGATGAATCCCATGGGAATCTTCTCCCCCATGTCTCCGGCCCCTGAAGTTTGACCTCCAGGCGCCGCTTTCACGATCTTTTCCTCCCCTCCTTGGTCGGGGTCCTTCTAGGACGAAGCCTCGGTGTTATCCACATGTTTGGGGGAAGGGGCCTTCGGGGGCGTCCCGCTCTCCATAGCATCCGAGCTCAGCAAATCCTCCAATGAGGATCGTTCGGTGCGGGACCTCGCCGGACTACAAAAAATATGGCTCAGGTTCAAATATTATGCCATGATGAGTCTGGACGCATAAATGTGTTCGGATTTTATACTCACGAGTTCACCAGGGGCTGGGCCCTGGGATCCCATGCCGGGCTATTGTCGGCGGCGGTAGTGGACTCTTCCGGAAGAGGAGCTTTTCCCCTTTTAGGCGACTCGGCCTCCAAGTGTATGGAGGCCGCCCTCTTCTTTCTTCCCCCCACTGGGGATTCATCTTCCTCCTCCTCGTCGTCCTCTTCGGAGGCAGAACGGGCGTTGGAACCTTCGGATATTGTCTCTGAAGTGCCGCGGTGACGAAGGCCACCCCGGGTCTTTTTAGCCTCCTTCTCGGCCTTCTTCTTCGGCGCGTTGTTCGGCGCCGGGACCAGCATCTTCGTCAGAAGTGGGTCGGCCGGTCCTTCGGGCAGCGGGGCCGGACAGTGGATCCGCTCCGCCTTCTTAATCTAGCCCTGGGGGAGTTGAGGAAAACACACTAAGCATTTCCCTAGGGTTATGCGGATAAAAGTACCGAGCTTGCAGGGCGGGACAGTTGGTACCCGCGGTCCTCGGCCGAGTCCGGCCATGATTTGCCGGACTTGAAAAGCACCTTCCAGATTTCTTTGTGCGAGGAGCCAAAGAGCTCTCGCAGGGTCTAGTGCTTGGCCGAATCGAATTCCCATAGATTACAAGCCCGGTGTTGACAAGGCAGGATTCGACGAACTAACATCACCTGGACTACATTGACAAGTTCGATGTTCTTGTCTTCCATGTCCTTAACGCGCGTCTGGAGCACCGATAGTTCATCGGATGAAGACCAGTTCAGGCCCTTCTTGGGCCATGACGTAAGCCGCAGAGGGGCTCCGGATCAGAAATCTCGAGCAGCGACCCATTCCGTGCCGCGCGACTGCGTGATGTAGAACCAATGTTGTTGCCACTCTTTGACAGAATCATTAAATGTACCTGCTGGCCATATGACGTTGGGCATCTTGCTCACCATAGCGCCCCCGCACTCGGCGTGCTCGCCGCTCACCACCTTGAGCTTCACATTAAAGATCTTCAGCCATAAGCCGAAGTGTGGCGAGATGCGGAGAAAGGCCTCGCACACGACGATGAATGTCGAGATGTTGAGGAAGGAATTGGGGGATAGATCATGAAAATCGATCCCATAATAATACATGATGCCGCGAACGAACGGGTGGAGGGGAAACCCTAGCCTGCGGACAAAATGAGGGAGGAATACAACCCTCTCGTGGGGTTCTGGAGTAGGGACGATCTGTCCCACCGTCGGAAGACGGTGGCTGATTTTCTTGGCCAGGTACCCGGCCTCCCGAAGCTTTTTGATATCCTTCTCCCGGATGGTAGAGGCCATCCACTTGCCTCCTGCTCCGGATCCGGACATTTTTGGAAGGCCTTTGTGGGCGGAGAAGACGAACGCTTGGGCGCTGGAGCTCGAGCGAACGGGAATGAATCGGGAAGGAGAAAGCGTGGGTGCAATATGTGTAGTAGCTGGTTGAGAAAAACGGTTTGAATAATGACCGGGCCATGGCGTGGTGTCACGTTATGAAAAGTTGTCAGTAAATTAGATTTGTGGAAATATTATACTTTCTATGATGGTATGTGGAATTTGTTTTGCAGAGCCAGACACGATCCTTGTGTTTGAAATCTTCCATGGAGTATTCGGAGGAGGAACCCGCCTTGCAATGCCGAAGACAATCTGCGCGCCGGACTCATCGTCATTGAAGCCTGGTTCAGGGGCTACTGAGGGAGTCCTAGATTAGGGGGTCCTCGGACAGCCAGACTATATACTTTGGCCACACTGTTGGACTATGAAGATACAAGATTGAAGACTTCGTCTCGTGTCCGGATGGGACTCTCCTTGGCGTGGAAGGGAAGCATGGCAATTTGGATCTGTAGATCTCCTCCCTTGTAACCGACTCTATATAAACCGGAGGGTTTAGTCCGTAGGACAACAACAGTCATAATCATAGGCTAGCTTCTAGGGTTTAGCCTCTACGATCTCGTGGTAGATTAACTCTTGTAATACTCATATCATCAAGATCAATCAAGCAGAAGTAAGGTATTACCTCCATCGAGAGGGCCTGAACCTGGGTAAACATTGTGTCCCCCGCCTCCTGTTACCATCCGCCTTAGACGCACAGTTCGGGATCCCCTACCCGAGATCCGCCCGTTTTGACACCGACAGTCCTGCCCGCGTTGAGCCTCCCCGAGCCGCTGAGCCTACCCGTCGACCCGCCGTGAGCCCCGCTTTCTCCTCCCCCTCTTTCTGCTGCCGTTTGCGAGCCCTACCTGCCATAACCACCGTGGCCGAAGCTCGCCTCTGCCTGCACTTGTCGTCGGTGTAGCTCCGGTGACCTTTTGGTTGCGCCCGTGTGTCTCTCACGCTCGCCTCACCGCCTAGTGCCTCACCAGTGCCTTAGGTCATGCGTTTGCACGCCGCAGCAGCTAACCCGCACGCCACCGAACTCCGGCCACCGCCACGAGCTTCGCTCCGGCGAGCTTCGACCACCCCACGGCCTCCCGCGCATTCCAACGGATGCGCGCGAGCCTGGGCGTCGCGCAGGTGGTCTCCGTCGCGCGATTGGTCGCCGGAGGGCGATTTCCGAGCCCTCCGCCACGGCTGTCGTCGCCGGCGGCTAACCGCCGGTCAAACCGGGTCAAACCCGCACTAATTACCCCCCTCTGTGACACTAACAATGGGACCCGTGCCCTAGTCTTTAGTTAGGCTAAGCTAACCCCCTGTTAGTTAGCTGTGTCACTGACGTGCGGACCCCACACGTCAGGTTTGACCTGGTTAGCGCTGTTGACTTGCTGACGCAAGCATGACGCAATGCTGGCGCAATAAATTATTTTCTGGATTTAAAAATAACCAGGAAATTCTAGAAAATAGCCAAAACATCAAAATTTCATAGAAATTCAACCGTAGCTCAGATTGAAATAATTTATATATGAAAAATTATCAGAAAAATCCAATCTATCCATCTGTACTAGTTTCATGCATGAAAAACCAACTTATACCTACTGTGTAAGTGAAAACACATGAATGGCATTTATAAAGGCTTATTTTGGAGTTGCATTTGAATCTTTGGTTCAAATGGACCTCATGCAAATGAATGCTAGCTGCATTAGCTCAAACAACATCACATCTACATTCCATGTTCATGCATCATATTTTTGCATATGATTGTGTATTGATTGTCGACACCGTTCCTTCTCGATAGGTCCTGCTCCGGAGAGTGCTCTAGAGTACCTGTCTGTGGAGCAGTGCCCCCCTGTTGGTCTATCAGGCAAGCAAACCCCCTTGTTCATTCCGATACAATCCCACTCTCTCGCTCCTGCTCTCTTTTATTGCATTAGGACAACAACGATTCAATTGCTACTTTATGCTCCGGTAGTTGAACCCATTCCTCTGCATGACGTGTCATTGCCACAGTAAATACTTGAAACCCACTAGCATGTGTCGGAGTTGATTGAGCCATGTTGTATTCCTACCATGCCATGCCTGCTATTGCTTAGATTTGTGTCAGGTCTGATTCATTGGGAATGAATTGGAGTGCAGTGCTATGTTCTGATGTTGAGAGTTAAGTGTGTGAACACGATTTGGTAAAGGTAGCGGTGAGAGGCCATGTAGGTGTACATGGTGGGTTGTCTCACTTCAACCGTCCTTAAGCACTGAGTTCTGTGTATGTTGTCCAATGACTAGCTACTACCACACATTGGGTTCCGGTAACTCGACCCCTCTCGACTTATTAACCAACTTGATCTCTGTCCAGGAGTTGCAACTAGTTTCTAGTGTTTGTAGGTAGTGCTATTTTTCTACCGAGTGGCACCCGGCAGGGTGGGCTTGGGACAGACTAGGCACAGGTGGCACGGTGTACCAAGTGGCACCCGGATGGTGGGCTTGGGAACCCTGCTCACATTGTTTGGGGCCGTGAGCGACACCCCGGCCGGATCTCCTTGCAGATGGATCCCGAATAGGCGATAAACCTGGACTAGAGTCTTGTGTGGTTAGTCAGGTCATGGCCGACACCCTCGCCAGGCTTCCGCTTGAAGGTTGCCGAGATACATGACGTGTACATGGTGATAAGTGGTCAGAGCATGTGTGAAGAAGTACACCCCTGCAGGGTTATCATGATCTATTCGAATAGTCGTGTCCTCGGTTATGGACTTCTTGGATGCTTACGTGTTACATAGACAACTTGAAGTGGATACTATAAAATGCTCAAGACAAGTGTGAGTGCTATGGAAGGCCTTCCTGTAGGGAGACGGGAATGAATCCATAGTAGTGTATTGATGTGGTGGTTAATGGACTAGTGTGCGCTTTCTCACCTCAAAGAAGTTACTTGTAGTCATAGAACAGGATAGCCACTGAGTCAAAGCTGGCTTGCTGCAGCCAAACCCCACATTGCCTCCTTGATACTAATGCATCTATGATAGGATCTGATGTAAGTCTTGCTGAGTACCTTTGTACTCACGTTGCTTAATTTATGTTTTTGCGGATGAGACTTTTGTCTCAGTAGTAGCTCTGCATGGACTTCGACGACTAGCTTGTTACCTCAGCTACGATCTTGTAGCCTTGGGAGGGTCTTGTAGATAGTCAGGCTTCTCAGCCTTTTTCTTTTGTAGTTGTCTGTACTCAGACATGTAGTGCTTCTATTGCTTGTATGCTCTGAATGATGGGTCATGAGACACTTGCTTGTATTAACTGCTATGTGGCTCTTCTGGGCCTTTATCTATTTGAGTTGTCGAGTTATGTTGTGGTGCCATGTTGTACATCACATACTTGCATGTTATGCGTACGTGTAACGTGTATTGCTATGTGTGGGATCCGACAACCTAGTTGTTTATCCTTGGTAGCCTCTCCTACCGGGAAATGTCTCCTAGTGCTTCCACTAAGCCATGGTGGTCTGCTACAGCCCAGATTCCCGGAGTCCTGTTAGCCCAGTTTCTACTGCTCCGGAACACTTAGGCTGACTGGCATGTGTCCTTCTTCGTTCATGTGTCTGTCCCTTCGGGGAAATGTCACGCGGTGTCTACCGGAGTCCTGTTAGCCTGCTATAGCCCGGATTCTCCAGAGTCTTGTTAGCCCAGCTGCTACAGCCCGGATTCACTCGCTGATGACCGACACGTTCGTTGCTGGGTCATGTATGCCTGTCCCTGTAAGTTAGTGCCACTTTGGGTTTACGACTAGTCATGTCGGCCCGGGTTCTTTGTCATATGGATGCTACGACACTATCATATACGTGAGCCAAAAGGTGCAAACGGTCCCGGGCTAGGTAAGGTGGCACCCGTGGGAATACCGTGCGTGAGGCTGCAAAGTAATATGATGTGTTACATGCTAGATCGGTGTGACTTAGGATCGGGGTCCTGACAGCTTTGGTATCAGAGCCTGACTGCCTGTAGGATTACCAAGCCAAACTGGTCGAAGTTGAGTCTAGAAATTCTTTAGTTATGTAGGGGTACCCCATCGTTTGCAGGATGTCTCATTTTGAGCATTTTACTGTCGTTATGCTGCCGAAATTGTCCTAGGAGTTCGAGAGATACTAATTCCTTGTGCTATATTCTGCATCCTAGCAGTTGATGTTGATTCTGTCCTTGGTTTCGTTTCTCAGGATGTCGTCGGTTACCCGAAGTTCTGTTGCTCATAGCCTGAACCAAGGAGATGGTAGGGATGAGGATCCTCCCGACCAGTCTTCGTTGGCAGAGTTCATGTTAGAGATGGAGAGGAACAAGCGGGAGCCTAACCGCTTGTTACCACGTATCGAGGAGAACACCGGACCCCAGTGCAAAGAGTCAGCGACCATCTATGATTTCATTGGTCTGAAACCACCTACCTTCCATCATTCCATTAAGCCACTCGATGCAGATGACTGGCTCCATAGTATCACTCACAAGCTACATTCTGCGAACGTTGCTGAAGGTGACAAGGTCACCTATGCTGCATATCACCTGGAAGGTCCTTCTAGTCTTTGGTGGCAGAACTATGAGGCTATGCTTCCAGCTGGCCAGATACCTATTTGGAGAGATTTCACTGAGGCTTTTTGCGAGCATCACATTCCTCGGGCTCTCATTGACCGCAAGAGAGAAGAGTTCTGTAGTTTCACCCAGGATAAGATGGATGTTGATGCTTACAGTAGAGAGTTTGAGAACCTCGCCCGTTATGCTACAGAAGAAGTCTCGACAGATGCCAAGAAGCAAGCTAGGTTCCGGAAGAGTCTCAACCCCAAGTTGCGTCGTGATCTCCACTTGCACCATTGCAATACATTCCAGGCTCTTGTGAACAAGGCCATTAATGCGGAGACAAATCAGCTCACTTACGAGGAGGTAAGCATACCCGTGATTTGGTTTCTTCCTCCGGTTCTAGTTCTCAGAAGCGCCAGATTTGGGTTCCAAACTCCGTTCTTCCACCCGGATATTCACCGAGGCCATCTTATGTGGCGCCTCACCCAGTTCAGCAGTATGCTCCACCCAAGCCTGTTGGTAGACCACCTGTCGATGCGGGTCCACGTCATACTTCAGGGACTTGCTTCACATGCAGAAAGCCAGGACACTATGCACGTGACTGCTCTCAGGCCAGTTATGCTCCACCCTCGCCTGAGAAGTCTGTTGGCCGTGGTAAGCCATCGCGCAAGATGATCAGTGTCAAGTTAGCTCCCACTGAACGTGGACGTGTGCATCACGTCTCAGCTAGAAACGCTCGTGATGATCCAGATGTCGTTCTTGGTACACTCCTTGTCAACTGTCATCCAACATCGGTTCTGTTCGATATTGGAGTGTCTCACTCCTTCATTTTGTGATATGCCCTCTCCACTGGTCATTCAAACTCGTGGATCAAAATGGCAAACTTCTAGTGTAAGCCATGGTAATGAAATCCTTGTCGACAGACTTGTATTCCTTGCATCACTTATAGCCCTCAAGTCTATAGATATTAACATCATCTTGGCTATGGACTGGATGAAAGCTCATTATGCCAAGATTGATTGTTACACCAGGTCTGTTCAGCTTACACATCCATCTGGCAAGATAGTCACTGTCTCCACCAGAGTTGCAAAGCGTCAACTCTATTCTCTTAATGCCAGCCCTCTCCCAGACCTTGAAGATATCCCGGTAGTCCGTGACTTTCCGAATGTCTTTCCAGAGGAACTGCTAGGCATTCCACCTGACAGAGATGTAGAGTTTGTCATAGATCTTATCCCAGGAACCGCCCCAATTTCTAGGAGACCTTACAAGATGGCACTCATAGAGCTAGCTGAGCTTAAGAAACAGCTTGATGAGTCCTTGCAAAAGGGTTTCATCCGTCCTAGTTCTTCTCCTTGGGCTTGCCCCGTCCTCTTTGTCAAGAAGAAGGATGGTACGGATCGGATGGTTGTAGATTAGCGTCCCGTTAATTTGGTCACGATAAAGAACAAGTATCCCCTCCCTAGGATCAACGACCTGTATGATCAGCTCGTTGGATCCTCTGTCTTTTCCAAGATGGATTTGAGGTTAGGCTACCACCAAATCAAGATTAGAAACGGGGACATTCCTTATGGCCAGTACGAGTACACCGTTATGTCCTTTGGTATAACCAATGCTCCAGCCACATTCTCCCGCTTGATGAACTCGGTCTTCATGGAGTACTTAGATAAGTTCGTCGTGGTTTACCTCGATGATATCCTTATTTACTCGAAGAACGAGGAAGAGCATGTCGAACAACTTAGACTTGTGTTAGAAAAACTCAGAGAGCACCGCCTTTATGCCAAGTTCTCCAAGTGTGAATTTTCGTTGCCAGAAGTGACCTACCTAGGCCACATGATCTCTGGTAAGGGCATTGCTCTCAATCCCGAGAGAGTTCAGGCCGTCCTTGATTGGACTCCACCTGAAACGGTTAAACAAGTTAGGAGTTTCCTTCGTCTAGCCAGTTATTGTTGCTGCTTTGTTGAAAACTTCTCCAAAGTGGCCAAACCTCTCACGGAACATCTCAAGAAAGATAAAAAGTTTGAGTGGTCCCCACAGTGTGAGTACAGTTTTCAGGAACTAAAAAGACGCCTGACTTCTGCTCCCATACTTGTGCCACCGGATTTCACTAAGGACTTTGTTATCTATTGTGATGCCTCGCGACAGGGACTAGGTTGCATTCTTATGCAGGATCATCATGTGACTGCCTATGCATCTCGACAGTTGCATCCACATGAGGATAATTATCCTACACATGATCTAGAGCTTGCAACCGTAGCCTATGCACTTAAGACATGGCGACATTACCTTCTTGGTAAACATTGCGAGATTTACACCGATCACCAGAGTCTCAAGTATATCTTCACCCAACCAGATTTGAACCTGAGGCAAAGACGTTGGTTGGAGTTGATCTCAGATTATGACTTAGGGATTACCTACACCCCAAGCAAGGGCAATGTCATGGCTGATGCGCTAAGTCATAAGTCCTATTGCAACAATCTCATGTTGCAACAGGGTCAAGCACTTCTCCATGAGGCATTCTGTAAGCTAAACCTTCACATTGCTCCTCACGGATTCCTTTCTACCTTGGTGGTGAAACCTACTCTTGTGGATCATATCATAGAGGCCCAGAAGCATGATACAGGGATTACCCGGATCAAGAGAAACATTGCCAAGGGTATTGCTGGTAGTTTCTCTATAGATGATCGAGGTGTTGTTCTCTTCGAGAACCGTCTGGTGGTTCCCAAGAAGCAACATCTTCGGCAACTGATCCTTAAGGAGGCGCATGAATCCCCTCTCACGATTCATCCCGGTAGTACTAAGATGTATCAGGACCTATGCCGGAGGTTCTGGTGGACTAGGATGAAGAGATAAATAGCTGTGTTCATTGCTAACTGTGATGTTTGTCGTCGCGTTAAGGAAGGGCATCAAAGGCCTACTGGCACCCTTCAGCCTTTAGCCATTCCTGAGTGGAAATGGGATAAAGTTGGTATGGACTTCATCACCGACTTTCCCAGGACCAAGAAAGGGAATAACGCTATCTTCGTAGTTGTTGATCATCTTTCCAAAGTGGCTCACTTTCTACCTGTTCGAGAGAGTATCACTGCTAGTAAGCTCGCTGACTTATATATTGTTGGGGAACGTAGCAATAATTCAAAATTTTCCTACGTGTCACCAAGATCAATCTAGGAGATGCTAGCAACGAGAGAGAGGGAGTGCATCTTCATACCCTTGAAGATCGCTAAGAGGAAGCGTTACAAGAATGTTGTTGATGGAGTCGTACTCGCGGCGATTCAAATCGCGGAAGATCTGATCTAGCGTCAAACGGACGGCGCCTCCGCGGTCAACACACGTACAGCCCGGGGACGTCTCCTCCTTCTTGATCCAGCAAGGGGAGAGGAGAAGTTCAGGGAGAACTCCAGCAGCACGACGGCGTGGTGGCAATGGAGCTCGTGGTTCTCCGGCAGAGCTTCGCTAAGCACTACGGAGGAGGACGAGGAGTTGGAGGAGGAGAGGGCTGCGCCAGGCAAGGGGTGCGGCTGCCCTCTCTCTCCCTCACTATATATAGGGGGAAAGGGGTGGAGGAGGCGGCAGCCAGGGGAAACCCTAGATGGGTTTGGGCGCCCCCACCCCCTAGGAAACTTGCCCCCCCAAGCTGGGAGGGGCGGCTACCCTAGGGGTGGCGCCCCCACCTCTCCTGGTTACGTGAGAGGGGTTGGGAGGGGCGCACGGCCCCTTAGTGGGCTGGTTTGCCCCTTCCCCCTGGCCCATAAGGCCCACCAACGCTTGCTGGGGCCTCCGAAACCCCTTTCGGACATGCTGGCCATAGCCTGGTACCCCCGGAACAATTCCGGACTCCAATACCCTTCGTCCAATATACCGATCTTCACCTCCGGACCATTCCGGAGCTCCTCATCATGTCCGGGATCTCATCCGGGACTCCGAACAACCTTCGGTAACGACATACTATTTCCCATAACAACTCTAGCGTCACCAAACCATAAGTGTGTAGACCCTACGGGTTCGGGAACCATGCAGACATGACCGAGATGTTCTACGGCCATTAACCAACAGCGGGATCTGGATACCCATGTTGGCTCCCACATGTTCCACGATGATCTCATCGGATGAACCACGATGTCGGGGATTTAATCAATCCCGTATACAATTCCCTTTGTCTATCGGTATGTTACTTGCCCGAGATTCGATCGTCGGTATCCCTATACCTTGTTCAATCTCGTTACCGGCAAGTCTCTTTACTCGTTCCGTAACGCATTATCCCGTGGCTAACTCCTTAGTCACATTGAGCTCATTATGATGATGCATTACCGAGTGGGCCCAGAGATACCTCTCCGTCATACAGAGTGACAAATCCCAGTCTCGATTCGTGCCAACCCAACAGACACTTTCGAAGATACCTGTAGTGCACCTTTATAGCCACCCAGTTACGTTGTGATGTTTGGTACACCCAAAGCATTCCTACGGTATCCGGGAGTTGCACAATCTCATGGTCTAAGTAAATGATACTTGACATTAGAAAAGCTCTTAGCAAACGAACTACACGATCTTGTGCTATGCTTAGGATTGGGTCTTGTCCATCACATCATTATCCTAATGATATGATCCCGTTATCAATGACATCCAATGTCCATGGTCAGGAAACCATAACCATCTATTGATCAACGAGCTAGTCAACTAGAGGCTTACTAGGGACATGTTGTGGTCTATGTATTCACACATGTATTACGGTTTCCAGTTAATACAATAATCTCCCATTTGCACTAGTCAATAATCTAGTTCACATCACTATGTGATTGTAATGAATCCAACACCCTTGGGTTTGTTCATATCTCGCTTTGCGAGAGAGGTTATTAGTCAACGGGTTTGAACCTTTCAGATCCGTGTGTGCTTTACAAATCTCTGTGTCATCTTGTAGATGCAGCTACCACACGCTACTTGGAGCTATTCCAAATAACTGCTCTACTATACGAATCCAGTTTACTACTCGGAGTCATCCGGATTAGTGTCAAAGTTTGCATCGACGTACCCTTTACGACGAACTCTTTTACCACCTCCATAATCAAGAAAATTCCTTAGTCCACTAGTTACTAAGGATAAGTTCGACCGCTGTCATGTGATCCAATCCTGGATCACTCTTGTACCCCTTGACTGACTCATGGCAAGGCACACTTCAGGTGCGGTACACATCATAGCATACTTTAGAGCCTACGTCTAAAGCATAGGGGATGACCTTCGTCCTTTCTCTCTCTTCTGCCGTGGTCATGTTTTGAGTCTTACTCAACACTCACACCGTGTAACACAGCCAAGAACTCCTTCTTTGCTTATCTATTTTGAACTCCTTCAAAATCTTGTCACGGTATGTATTCATTTGAAAGTACTATTAAGCGTTTTTTATCTATCCTTATAGATCTTGATGCTCAATGTTCAAGTAACTTAATCCAGGTTTTCCATTGAAAAACACTTTTCAAATAACCCTGTATGCTTTCCAGAAATTCTACATCATTTCTGATCAACAATATGTTAACAACATATACTCATAAAAAATTCTATAGTGCTCCCAGTCACTTCTTTGGAAATACAAGTTTGTCATAAACTTTGTATAAACCCAAAATCTTTGATCATCTCATCAAAACATACATTCCAACTCCGAGATGCTTCCTCCAGTCCTTAGAAGGATTGCTGGAGGTTTGCATACTTGTTAGCATATTTCAGGATTGAAAAAACCTTCTGGTTGTATCACATACAACCTTTCCTCAAGAAAATTGTCGAGGAAACAATGTTTTGACATCATATCTACAAGATTTCATAAATAATGCAGTAACTGCTAATATAATTCCAACAGACTCTTAGCATCACTACGAGTGAGAAAGTCTCATCGCAGTCAACTCCTTGAACTTGTCGGAAAACATCTTAACGACAAGTCGAGCTTTCTTAATGGTGACACTTACCATCATTGTCCGTCTTCCTTTTAAAATCCATCTGCACCCAACAGCCTTACGACCATCAAGTAGTTCTTCCAAAGTCTATACTTTGTTTTTTATACATGGATCCTCTCTCGGATTTTATGGCCTCGAGCCATTCGTCGGAATCTGGGCCCACCATCGCTTCTCCATAGCTCGTAGGTTCATTGTTGTCTAGCAACATGACTTCCAAGACAGGATTATGTACCACTCTGAAGTAGTACGCATCATTGTCGTCCTATGAGGTTTGGTAGTGACTTGATCCGAAGTTTCATGATTACTATCATAAGCTTCCACTTCAATTGGTGTAGGTGCCACAGGAACAACTTCTTGTGCCCTGCTACACACTAGTTGAAGTGACGGTTCAGTAACCTCATCAAGTCTCCACCATCCTCCCACTCAATTCTTTCGAGAGAAACTTTTCCTCGAGAAAGGACCCTTTTCTAGAAACAATCACTTTTGCTTCCAGATCTGAAATAGGAGGTATACCCAACTGTTTTGGGTATTCTATGAAGATGCATTTATCCTCTTTGGGTTCAAGCTTATCAGCCTGAAACTTTTTCACATAAGCGTCCCAACCCCAAACTTTTAAGAAACGATAGCTTAGGTTTCTGTAAACGAAAGTTCATACGGAAAATGAATGCGGTTGTTTCTAATGCCTAACCCATAAACGATAGTGGTAATTCGATAAGAGACATCATGGTATGCACCATATCCAATAGGGTGCAGTTATGATGTTCGGACACACCATCACACTATGGTGTTCCAGGCGGTATTAGTTGTGAAACAATTTCCACAATGTCTTATTGTGTGCCAAACTCGTAACTCAGATATTCATCTCTATGATCATATCATAGACGTTTTATCCTCTTATCACGATGATCTTCAACTTCACTCTGAAGTTACTTGAACCTTTCAATAATTCAGACTTGTGTTTTATCAAGTAAATATACTCAGCATCTACTCAAATTATCTGTGAAGTCAGAACATAACAATATCCACTGGGTGCCTCAGCACTCATTGGATTGCACACATCAAATGTATTACTTCCAACAAGTTGCTCTTTTGTTCCATCCCACTAAAAACGAGGCCTTTCAGTCATCTTGCCCATGTGGTATGATTTGCATGTCTCAAGTGATTCAAAATCAAGTGAGTCCAAACGATCCATCTGCATGGAGTTTCTTCATGCATATATACCAATAGACATGGTTCGCATGTCTCAATCTTTTCAAAAACGAGTGAGTCCAAAGATCCATCTACATGGAGCTTCTTCATGCGTTTTATACCAATATGACTCAAATGGCAGCGCCACAAGTATGTGGTACTATCATTACTATCTTATATCTTTTGGCATGAACATGTGTATCACTACGATCGAGATTCAATAAACCATTCATTTTAGGTGCAAGACCATTGAAGGTATTATTCAAATAGACAGAGTAACCATTATTCTCCTTAAATGAATAACCATATGGCGATAAAAATAATCCAATCATGCCTATGCTCAACGCAAACACCAAATAACAATTATTTAGGCTTAACACCAATCTCGATGGTAGAGGAAGCATGCGATGCTTGATCACATCAACATTGGAAACACTTCCAACACATATCGTCATCTCAACTTTAGCTAGTCTCCGTTTATTCTGTAGCCTTTTATTTCGAGTTACCAACACTTAGCAACCGAACCGGTATCTAATACCCTGGTGCTACTAGGAGTACCAGTAAAGTACACATTAATATAATGTATATCCAATATACTTCTGTCGACCTTTCCTGCCTTCTCATCTACCAAGTATCTAGGGTAGTTCTGCTTTAGTGACCATTCCCCTCATTACAGAAGCACTTAGTCTCGGGTTTGGGTTCAACCTTGGGTTTCTTCACTAGAGCAGCAACTGATTTGCCGTTTCATGAAGTATCCCTTCTTTCCCTTGCCCTTCTTGAAACTAGTGGTTTTACTAACCATCAACAATTGATGCTCCTACATGATTTCTACTTTCGCGGTGTCAAACATCGCGAGTTGCTCAAGGATCATCATGTATATCCCTGATATGTTATAGTTCATCACGAAGCACTAATAGCTTGGTGGCAGTGACTATGGAGAACCATCACTATCTCATCTGGAAGATTAACTCCCACTCGATTCAAGCGATTGTAGTACTCAGACAATCTGAGCACATGCTCAACGATTGAGCTTTTCTCCATTAGTTTGCAGGCTTAGGAAACTTGTCAGAGGTCTCATACCTCTTGACGTGGGCACTAGTCTGAAATCCCAATTTCAGTCTTTGGAACATCTCATATGTTCTGCGACGTTTCAAAACGTCTTTGGTGCCACAATTTTAAACCGTTAGCATTATGCACTGAACTATCACGTGGTCATCAAAACGTGTATGTCAGATGTTTCGCAACATCTACACATGACGCTTGAGGTTCAGCACACCGAGCGGTGCATTAAGGACATAAGCCTTCTGTGCAGCAATAAGGACAATCCTCAGTATACGGACCCAGTCCGCATAATTGCTACTGTCAACTTTCAACTAAATTTTCTCTAGGAACATATCTTAAACAGTAGAACCAAATCGTAAGCTATGACATAATTTGCAAAAACCTTTTGACTATGTTCATGATAATTAAGTTCATCTGATTATTTAATGAACTCCCACTTAGATAGACATCCCTCTAGTCATCTAAGTGATACATGATCCGAGTCAACTAGGTTGTGTCCGATCATCACGTGAGACGGACTAGTTATCATCAGTGAACATCTTCATGTTGATCGTATCTACTATACGACTCATGTTCGACCTTTCGGTCTCTTGTGTTCCGAGGCCATGTCTGTACATGCTAGGCTCGTCAAGTCAACCTAAGTGTTTCGGATGTGTAAATCTGGCTTACACCCGTTGTATGCGAACGTTAGAATCTATCATACCCGATCATCACGTGGTGCTTCGAAACAACGAACCTTCGCAACGGTGCACAGTTAGGGGGAACACATCTCTTGAAATTTTAGTGAGGGATCATCTTATTTATGCTACCGTCGTTCTAAGCAAATAAGATGTAAACATGACAAACATCACAAGCAAATCATAAAGTGACATGATATGGCCAATATCATCTTGCGCCTTTTGATCTCCATCTTCGAGGCGCGGCATGATCACCTTCGTCACCGGCATGACACCATGATCTCCATCATCATGATCTCCATCATCGTGTCTTCATGAAGTTGTCTCGCCAACTATTACTTCTACTACTATGGCTAACAGTTAGCAATAAAGTAAAGTAATTACATGGCGTTTTTCATTGACACGCAGGTCATACAATAAATTAAGACAACTCCTATGGCTCCTGCCGGTTGTCATACTCATCGACATGCAAGTCATGATTCCTATAAATATGGAAACCCCCGAAAATAAACCTAGATCGTGAGTTCCGCCGCCGCAAGCCTCTGTAGCAACCAAAAACCAATCAGGACCCTGTTCAGGCACCCTGTCGGAGGGGGGATCCCTCACCGGTGGCCATCTTCATCATCCCGACGCTCTCCATGACGAGGAGGGAGTAATTCACCCTCGGGGCTGAGGGTATGTACCAGTAGCTATGTGTTTGATCTCTCTCTCGTGTTCCTGATTTGGCACGATCTTGATGTATCATGAGCTTTGCTATTATAGTTGGATCTTATGATGTTTCTCCCCCTCTACTCTCTTGTAACGGATTGAGTTTTCCCTTTGAAGTTATCTTATCGGATTGAGTCTTTAAGGATTTGAGAACACTTGATGTATGTCTTGCATGTGCTTATCTGTGGTGACAATGGGATATTCACGTGATCTACTTGATGTATGTTTTGGTGATCAACTTGCAGGTTCAGTGACCTTGTGAACTTATGCATAGGGGTTGGCACACGTTTTCGTCTTGACTCTCCGGTAGAAACTTTGGGGCACTCTTTGAAGTTCTTTGTGTTGGTTGAATAGATGAATCTGAGATTGTGTGATGCATATCGTATAATCATACCCACGGATACTTGAGGTGACATTGGATTATCTAGGTGACATTAGGGTTTTGGTGTATTTGTGTCTTAAGGTGTTATTCTAGTATGAACTCTATGATAGATTGAACGGAAAGAATAGCTTCATGTTATTTTACTACGGACTCTTGAATAGATAGATCAGAAAGGATAACTGTGAGGTGGTTTCGTACCCTACAATAATCACTTCGTTTTTTCTCTGCTATTAGTGACTTTGGAGTGACTCTTTGTTGCATGTTGAGGGATAGTTATATGATCCAATTATGTTATTATTGTTGAGAGAACTTGCACTAGTGAAAGTATGAACCTTAGGCCTTGTTTCAATGCATTGCAATACCGTTTGTTCTCACTTTTATCATTAGTTACATTGCTGTTTTTATATTTTCATATTACAAAAACCTATATCTACCATCCATATTGCACTTGTATCACCATCTCTTCGCCGAACTCGTGCACCTATACAATTTGCCATTGTACTGGGTGTGTTGGGGACACAAGAGACTCTTTCTTATTTGGTTGCAGCGTTGTTTGAGAGAGACCATCTTCATCCTACGCCTCCCACGGATTGATAAACCATAGGTCATCCACTTGAGGGAAATTTGCTACTGCCCTACAAACCTCTGCACTTGGAGGCCCAGCAACGTCTACAAGAAGAAGGTTGTGTAGTAGACATCAAGCAATTTCTGGCGCCTTTTTCGGGGAGGTTAGTGCTGGAAGGTATATCTTTAGATCTTGGAATCGAATATTTTAGTTTCTTGTTTTATCACTAGTTTAGTATATAAAATAAAACTACAAAAAATGGAATCAAGGTTGCCTCATGTGCTTCATCTTTCTAATGTCTTTCGTGAAAATAAGGATTCCGATAATTGTGCCAAAGTGTCAGAAGAAGAATGCATTAAAATGTTTGGCACTAAATCTTTGAATGACGAGCATGATTGCAATGTTGTTAGTATGAATTCTTTGAATAACCATGATGCTAATGATATGCAAAGCCACAAGCTTGGGGATGCTATGTTTGATGAAGATGATATTTTTTGTCCCCCAAGTTTTGATGAGCAAATTTATTATGATAATAGCATGCCTCCTATTTGTGATGATTATATTGATGAAAGTGGGTTTGGTAGAGTGTCAAATTTAGGAAGTAATGATCCCACTATTTTGGAGGATGTTGAATATTATTGTGATAATTATGAAAGTGGATTTGGAGAGGTCATGACTTTATTTAGTGATGAATCCACTATTTGGGAAGAGGTTCCAATTGATTGTGAGAACAAAGTTGCTATCTATGATGATTATTGTGATGACATGTATGCTATAAAGCATAATGATAACCATGAAACTTGTCATCATGATTTTAATTTTCAATTGGATTATGCCTCACATGATAGTTACTTTGTTGAGTTTGCTCCCACTACTATTGATGAGAAGAAATTTGCTTATGTGGAGAGTAATAAAAATTCTATGCTTGTAGATCATGAAAAGAATGCTTTATGTGATGGTTATATTGTTGAGTTCATTCATGATGCTACTGAAAATTATTATGAGGGAGGAACATATGCTTGTAGGAATTGCAATAATATCAAATTTCCTCTCTATGTGCTTAAAGTTTTGAAGTTATGCTTGTTTTGCCTTCCTATGCTAGTTGATTATTGTTCCCATAATTTGTTTTCTCACGAAATCCCTATGCATAGGAAGTGTGTCGGATCATGGGTTCCGGCAAAACCCTCAAGGTTCGAACACTGGGGTGCGCACGAAGATTCCCCCCTACCGATCCACGTCCTACTTTAGCTAAGATCTCGCGAACTAACTCGACGAACTCATAACACAAGGGACACAAGGTTTATACTGGTTCGGGCCACCATTGTGGTGTAATACCCTACTCCAGTGTGGTGGTGGTGGATTGCCTCTTGGGCTGATGATGAACAGTAGAAGGGGAAGAACAACCTCCTGAGGTTGAGGTGTTCTTGTGCTTGGCGAACTTGTGTGTGTGGATTCGATCAGCTAAGGCTTGCTCCAGTTGCCTTCTACTATGGTGGCTAGTCATATTTATAGAGGCCTGGTCCTCTTCCCAAATATTGAGCGGGAAGGGAGCCAGCAACGGCCAATTTGAAAGGGGATAGCTAGTACAGCTTATCCTGACAAAAGTAGTCTTCGCCTGCAAAAGGCTCTGGTGGTGACGCCGCCTTGGGCTCCATGGTGACCTCTGTCTTGCCGTCCGGCTGGTCTTGGTCTCGTGCACCAATATGGAAACCTTTGCTTGATGCCTCGGTACTCCGCGCCTGTGCTTGCCTCCTTAGCACCAAAGAGGAAACAAGGACACTGTGCGCGCTGGCGCCCGCCTGGCCTCGGTCGTCATGGCTCACGTCACGAGAACCTCATGAGGTTCGCTTTGCCTTGATCTCTCCGCCCCTCGCGAGGCTGCCTGGTGAGGCCGCTCCTGAGGAGGTCTTTTAGACACTGTGCCAGGCGTTCTTGTCCTTCTTGCTCTCATCCTTGATGTTCATGTAGTAGGGGGCGATGATGGCCGAGGCGAGGTCAACCAGGGAGTTATGTTTGTTCTTGTCGCTGCCCCAGACCTTGTAGTGGTCCTGGATGTTGACAAGGTTCTGGCATTTCAAGCCCGAAACCTTGAGCGCTTTTAGATCGTTGGTGGTGTCCACTATAGTGTAACTGTAGTCGGCGCTGTTGATAAACCTGGAGAAACGCTCGCAAGGCCTTGTGGCCAGGTGGTAGTGGTAGACAAGGACGTTATGTCGCACGCACAACTGTGTGATGGCAACCTTCTGATCATGCCCGACAGGACCGATGGTGTACTCGAGGTCGAAGGCGACCACTTGGTACTTGTCCTCAGCAAGAAACTGCTCCATTGTTTGGATGGAGCTCTCCACGGAGACTGGCTCATTCGTCTAAACCTCCGAGAGGGCCTTCCCCCTCACGTGGGTGTCCACTATTTGATGCGTGGTGAACTGCCCACTTTCGTCGTCATCGGCCGCTGTAGGAGTAAATGGCCACGGGCAGCCTAACCGACTCCCCCTAGCTCTCCAAAAATTATCAAGCCATTCAAGCCTTCAAGCATACGAATCATAGGGCCGCCTTCCCCCGGCCGACTATCGCCAGGGCCGACTTCCCGAAGGCGACCCAGTCAGAAACCTTCCCCAAGAAAGCTACGAGATGTCTGACTCCAGGAAGCCGGCCCCGAGAGGACCGACTCCCAGAAGCCGGCCTTGAAGAATGCGGACTCCCAGAAGCCGGCCAAGACCGCACCCACCAAGACTGCGTCCACATAATGGAGATAAGACGGGACGTGGCTGCAGTGCGGCCCACTACCCCCGAATCCCGGAACCGGCATGGCCATAGGGCGCCGTACGGATCAGCCATCTCCTGTCCGGCGCGGCATTATAGCCATGTTGACCTTGACGTCACCCACGACAGACGCTAGTACGGCCCGCGGGTGGCGGGCCCCTTTAGCCAGAGAGACGCTCAAAGGCGGCCCGGCCTCCCCTAGTCGGCCGGGGGCGTGGTCGGCTCCCAATAGCCGGCGACCTCCCTCCCTCGAAATACGAGCCTCATTAAGGAGACAAGACGAGGTGAGGCTACAGTGAGAGCCCGCAAGGCGGCGGCGCTGTAGCCACGCTTACCTCGACAAAGCCCTCGTCATCAGGGGCGAGGCAACAGTAACCAGCCACCGACAAGACCGCCAGGCGGTGGGGCCGGCCTGTCGACCAAGAGGCCGGCAGCTGGCGGGACCCACCAGTCGGCGGGCCCCAATGACCGACGGAGAAGCCGGCGAACACAGACACTGACGGCTGGGACCCGCGCCCAGCCGGATTACTATTGTACCCCTGGGGGTAGGCCTATATAAACCCCCCGGGGCACCCATGCAAAGGGTTGGTCTCATAGAATTACATACACCACATAGAGAGAAAAGGAGAGCTAGCCTTGCCCTTCTTCTCCCTCTAACCCGACAGCTCAAGGAGCGTTTGTAGCTACTCATTTTGATCTAGTGATCATGGGAGACCCCGCAGAGCAGGACTAGGGGTGTTATCTCCACGGAGAGCCCCGAACCTGGGTAAGATTCACCGGCGTGCATGTCTTCGCCTCATCCCGTTTCCAGGCACCGGCGACGTCTTACTGGCTCCCACAATGATAAGCCACCCGTTGGCATATGTCGCACCTACCACCCGACATTTGGCGCCCACCGTGGGGCCAGGTGCACCGTCGTCCGGAGACCTGTTCTGGACGGGAACCCTTTTCCTCCCCCGCGAGCGCAGCCAGCCTGCTGCGCCCGACGCCGTTTGCCCCGACACGCTGCAAGGCGTCGACGACGCCTGCGCATCGAGCTGCCTCGCCGATCTGCTCGGCGAGACTCGCATCTCCGACGAGCCTGCGTCCGACGCGGGCACGGACTACCCCGAGAGCCGCCTCGTCAGCCTCCTCGACCAACTTCATGTCTCCAGCGAGCCTGCTGTAGACTTGGAGTCGGTCGGCTCCACCGACCCGATGCTTGTCGACTCCGACACGGCATCGCTCGACGCCTACCCCTCCGACGTGGTAGTCTTCGACGACCCTCTCCATCGAGCTGACAGCGGCAGCAGCGCTGTCACCGAAGTGCTGGTCATCAGCCACGTCGTCAACTCTGGCGAGAATGCCCACTATGCCCTGCAAGCGGCGATGCATGACTTATCCATCCCCATCCCGGCTGACGCCGACGCCGAGACCCTGGAGGCACGCCGCCTCGCCCTCAACGCGGAAGGCCAGAAGATAGCCTCCATGAGATGCCTCACCGAGGCTCACCAGCGCGTAGTCGACCGCGCCGCCTTTGGCATGCCGCCTCATGGCGGGCCAAGCCGAGCCGGCCTCGTCCAGAAGCGCGGCGCGACCATCGCCAGCATGCTGGGGGCGGACCGCCTCGTCTACGCCACCCCGCTCGAGAATCTGCGAGCCGCTCAGGCGGCCGCTGAAGAGCTAAATGGGCTGGGAGCCGATGAGCTCCCCTACATGACAAGGCGAATCCAGCAGCTGATCGACGCGGCCGCAGAACGGCACGAAGCCGGCGCCCGCGCTGAGAGCACGCCGCGACATCCCGGTCGCCGACTGCGAGCGGCGCCCGCGCGAGGAAAGACAAGGAGCCGGCTGCTAGCCGCAGCCGGACTCGGATCACCATCGAGCGCGACGTGGAAGGCCGCCCTCGGGCAGTGGAGCGCCAAGGAAATCTGCCTCCTCCCCCGCCTCGAGGGGAGAGATATCCCACCCCGCCGCCTGTCACGCATCCGACTCTTGGTGGCCGACTAGGCCACTGCGAAGGAGTCGGCGAGAACGACGCCCGCCACCAGATCAACCGCCTGGCTCGATCCCTGGTGCTAGAAGAAGAAGACGATGCCGGTCCACCATGCTTTGGCCCCCGCATCCGCGACGAGCCCTTCCCCAAAGGGTTCTCGCTCCCCAGAGACACGCCCAAGTACAACGGCTCTGTGAAGCCGGAATATTGGCTCATCGACTACTCTACGGCTGTCAGCATAGCCAACGGCAACAGGCGCGTAGCCATGAAGTATGTCCCCCTCATGCTACAAGGCACGGCGCGTACCTGGCTCAACAGCCTCAAGCCCTACAGCGTCAACAGCTGGCTGGACTTCACAGAAGTCTTCGTCCGCAACTTCACCAGCACGTACAAGCGGCCTCCCAAGCCTCGCCAGCTCTCCCTATGCATCCAAGGGCCCAACGAGTCGACCCGCGACTACCTCACGCGGTGGGCCGAGCTCCGCAACTCCTGCGAGGGGGTGCACGAGGTTCAGGCCATCGAATACTTCACCGCCGGGTGCCGGGAGGGCACCCTCCTCAAGCACCGACTCCTCTGCGACGAGCCGGCTACCCTCGACGAGCTGCTGATCATCGCGGACAAGTACGCCACGGCCGACTCCTCGATGAAGACCGAGCTCCGAGTGGACGCCTCTGGGAAGGTGCTCGATCCGGCTCCCAAGACGCCGGCTGGCGACTCCAATCGGTGCCCCTACCAGAACGACCACAAGCGCAAGGCCCCTATGCCGCCTTCCACCAGTCGGCAGGTGGCCACAGTTAAAGATGAGCAACCCGAAGAACGGCCCGCTCCCAAGAAGAAGGGCGGCAGGCCGGCTTGGGAGCCGGCTTTCTCCTACGAGCAGACTCTCGATGCCCCCTGCAAGTTCCACAGCGGCGCGAAGCCGTCCAACTACACGACCCGAAAGTGCCATTGGCTCACACGGATCTCCAAGGGCGAGGGGCTGGTGCCGCCTCCGCCTCCCGGCCCGCCGCCTCCAGCCCCCCAGCAGCCGGCTGCTCGACCAGCAGTCGGAGCCATTCAACATGAGTTCCCTGAAGAGCACGCCGCCTACGTCGTCTTCACAAGCCAAGTTAAAGACAAGCGTAGTCGGCGCCGACAGCACGAAGAGGTCAACGCAGTCGCCTCCAGCAACCCCGAATTCATGCACTGGTCCGAGAAGCCTATCAACTGGAGCCGGGCCGACCACCCGGAGGTGATGCCGTCCCCTGGCTCCTACGCATTAGTATTGGATGTCACCCTCGCAACGGAGAGGCGAGCTGCCCGATTCTCCCGCGTTCTGATTGATGGCGGAAGCAGTATCAACATACTGTACCGCGATACCATGGAGAAGTTGAACATCAAGGCAAAGCAGCTCATGCCAAGCCGGACCGTGTTCCATGGCATCGTACCCGGCTTGTCCTGTTCCCCGATCGGCAAGATCAAGATGGATGTTCTCTTCGGAGACAAAGATCACTTTCGCCGAGAAGCAATCTGGTTCGAGGTAGTAGATCTGGAGAGCCCTTACCACGCCTTGCTTGGCCGACCTGCTCTGGCCAAGTTCAAGGCTGTGCCCCACTACGCCTGCCTGAAGATGAAGATGCCGAGCTCGAAGGGGATCATCACTGTAGCCGGCGACTACAAGAAGTCCATCAAGTGCGCTGCAGCCAGCAGTCGGCTAGCCGAGTCCCTCGTAGTAGCGGAAGAGAAGAATATGCTGGAGCGAGTTGTGGCCATGGCCGGCAAGCAGCCGGCCTTGTCCCCCAACCCCAAAGATTATGATGCGCAGGGCTCCTTCCAGCCGGCCAAGGAGACGAAGAAGATACCTTTGGACCCGGAGAACCCGGAAAGGTTTGCAGTCATTGGTGCAAACCTGGATAGTAAATAGGAAGGCGAGCTCGTCGACTTCCTTCGTGAGAATTGAGACATCTTCGCATGGTCCCCAAAGGACATGCCGGGTGTTCCGAAGGATTTCGCCGAGCACAAATTGCATGTCCGAGCCGATGCGAAGCCGGTCAAGCAGCCCCTCCACAGACTGTCAGAAGAGAAGCAAAGAATCGTAGGAGAAGAGATAGCCCGGCTCCTCGCCGCCGGCTTTATTATGGAAGTATTTTTCCCAGAATGGCTTGCCAACCCAGTGTTGGTGTTGAAGAAGAACAAGTGGCGTATGTGTATAGACTACACCAGCCTCAACAAGGCCTGCCCCAAGGATCCGTTTGCTTTGCCACGGATTGATCAAGTGATAGAGTCCACGGCCGGATGCGAGCTGTTGAGTTTTTTGGATGCCTACTCAGGATACCACCAGATCAAGTTGGACCCAGCAGACCGCCTGAAGACTGCCTTCATCACACCATTCAGAGCTTTCTGCTACCTGACTATGACATTCGGCTTGAGGAATGCCGGTGCCACTTTTCAGCGTTGCATGCAGAAATGCCTCCTCAAGCAACTCGGCAGAAATGCCCACGTCTACGTAGACGATATTGTGGTGAAGACAGAGAAGCCCGACACCCTGCTGGAGGACCTCAAAGAAACATTTGCCAACTTGCGCCGATTCCAGATCAGGCTCAACCCCGAGAAATGCGTGTTTGGAGTACCAGCCGGCCAGCTTCTAGGCTTTCTGGTCTCCGAACGCGGCATTGAGTGCAACCTTGTGAAGATCAAGGCCATTGAGAGAATGGAGATTCCTACCAAGTTGCGGGACGTGCAGAAGTTCACTGGGTGCCTGGCCTCCTTAAACCGCTTTATCAGCCGGCTAGGAGAGAAGGCTCTCCCCCTGTACCGACTCATGAAGAAATCCACTCATTTTGAGTGGAATGACCAAGCAGACCAAGCCTTCCATGAGTTGAAGAAGATGCTGACTACACCAACTGTCCTGGCGGCGCCGACTGAGAAGGAGCCCATGCTCCTCTACATTGCCGCGGCTAGCCGAGTGGTCAGTACAGTTATCGTGGTCCAGCGCCCGGAAGAAGGCCGAGCCCAGCTAGTCTAGAGGCCGGTGTATTATCTAAGCGAAGTACTATCCAGCTCAAAGCAAAACTACCCGCACTACCAGAAGATGTGCTATGCAGTGTACTTCGCCGCCAAGAAGCTGAAGCCCTACTTTCAAGAGCATCCCATCACAGTCGTGTGCACCGCCCCGCTTGCCGAGATCATAGGCAGCCGGGATGCATCCGGCCGGGTGGCTAAATGGGCCATTGCGCTAGCGCCCTACACAATCTTCTACCAGCCCCGCACCGCCATCAAGTCCCAAGCATTGGCCGACTTCCTTGTCGACTGGGCCGAGACCCAGTACCTACCGCCGGCTCCCGACTCTACCCATTGGCGGATGCACTTCGACGGGTCCAAGATGCGCACCGGCTTGGGAGCCGGCATCGTCCTCACCTCTCCCAAAGGCGACAAACTCAGATACATGCTGCAAATCCACTTCGCCGCCTCCAACAACGTGGCCGAGTACGAGGCACTCATACACGGGCTCCGGCTAGCCAAAGAGCTTGGCATACGCCGGATCCTGTGCTATGACGACTCAGACTTGGTGGTCCAGCAGTCATCTGGCGACTGGGACGCCAAGGATGCAAACATGGCGAGCTATCGATTCCTCGTCTAGCTGATCAGTGGGTACTTCGAAGGGTGCGAGTTCCTTCACGTACCACGGACCGACAACGACCAAGCAGATGCCCTGGCGCGGATCGGCTCCACCCGACAGGCTATACCGACCGGTGTCTGTCTCCAGTGCCTCCTCAAGCCGTCCATCAAGTCGTCTCCAGAGTCGGACTCTATCTTCGTACCGCCTGCCCCTGATGCAACCGGATCCAACTGGAGGAACCCAGCAGCCGGCTCGGGAACTTCAGAACCCGGCCCGGGGACTGCAGCAGTCGGCCCGGGGACTACAGCATCACAAGAAGCGGTGGCCGACTCCAACCCCCCACCACCCAACCCACCCACCCGAGTCATGGTGGCCGTATTGAAAGTAGAAGAAGTCACAGCTCCATCATGGGCCTAGCCCATCCTCAACTTTCTAGTCAATAGAGAGCTGCCGGCTGATGAGATCTCGGCAAGACTAGTGCAACGTCGAGCCGGAGCATATGCAATAATAAATAGAGAGCTTGTCAAGCGCAGCGTCACTGGAGTCTTCCAGCGCTGCGTCGAGCCAGAGAAAGGAGTGGCAATCCTCAAGGATATCCATCAAGGCGAATGCGGCCACCACGCAGCCTCAAGATCACTTGTGGCCAAAGCTTTCCGCCACGGTTTCTTTTGGCCGACTGCTTTGGAAGATGCCAAAGAGATAGTCAAGTGCTGCAAAGGATGCCAAGTCTTCAGTTCCAAGCAACACCTGCCGGCTTCTGCACTCAAGACCATCCCCCTCACCTGGCCCTTTGCCGTCTGGGGGCTGGACATGGTGGGCCCATTCAAGACAGCCCGCGACGGCTTGACACATCTGCTTGTCGCCGTGGACAAATTTACCAAGTGGATCGAAGCAAAGCCGATCAAGAAGCTCAATGGGCCGACTGCCGTGACGTTCATTGCCGACATCACTACTCAGTACGGCGTGCCGCACAGCATCATCACCGACAACGGCACAAACTTTGCCGTAGGAGCACTGGCACGTTTCTGCGCAGCGCAGGGTATCCGACTGGACTTAGCGTCCGTTGCCCACTCGCAGTCAAACGGCCAGGTCGAGTGTGCATATGGACTCATCCTCTCTGGCATCAAGCCCCGACTGGTCGTACCACTAGAGCGATCGGGCGGCTGCTGGCTCGATGAGCTGCCGGCTGTCCTCTGGAGTCTGCGTACTACCCCTAACAAGTCGACCGGCTTCACTCCGTTCTTCCTTGTATATGGTGCCGAGGCTTTCATCCCAACCGACATCGAGTTCGACTCGCTTCGGGTCACCATGTACACGGAGGCGGAGCCCAAGGAAGCACGAGAAGATGGCGTCGACCTGCTGGAAGAAGGCCGGCTGTTAGCACTCAGCCGGTCCGCCATCTACTAGCAGGGGTTGCGCCGTTACCACAACCGCAAGGTCAGGCCAAAATCTTTCCAAGAGGGCGACCTTGTGCTTCGGCTGATCCAGCGAACAGCCGGCCAGCACAAGCTCTCGGCCCCTTGGGAAGGCCCTTTCATCATCAGCAAGGCACTAGGCAACGACTCCTACTACCTGATCGACGCACAAAAACCAAGAGCACGCAAGAGGGATGATTCCGGCAAGGAGTCGGAGCGACCATGGAACGCGAACCTCCTGAGAAGATTTTACAGTTGAAAGCAGTATGTATCATGCTACCCTTTTGTATTAAGTACGAAACAAGAGGCCCCCCGAGGAGCACTCGGGGACTGCCTTCCTTTATCTATGAATGACGAGTGCCATATTCATGAATGTATTATTACATTTGATTTTCTGTCTGGCACCGGGTTCGACTAGCCGACCCGGGGACTGGCCGCCTTAAGTTGTATTAAAAGTTCTACCTGAAGTCAGACAAGTAGTGTGCCGGCTCCCGGATCCTCTCTTGTTGAAAGTCGCAGCTCGAAGAACCGACTGTCCGACTAGCAAGAGCCAAAGGAAGAAAGGATGCCCACACGAAAAACGGCTAAGAACTAACGAACTTGTATAACGAAAAGACGGCCTCCAACCACGCTTGCCGACTGTCAAAACAGCCGGCTGGCCGGCCTCCCAAACACTTTGCTATAATCCAACAAAGCTAGAGTACTTACCCTCCCAACTGGCCAAGCACTTCTCCAGCCACAGATTGCAGAGCAACTGTCCGACTTGGGAGGCGGCAACCAAGGGAGGGCGACAAAGGAAACAGTAGGAGGATGAAAAGCAAAGAACAAGGGAAAGCCAAACACATGCATATTCATATTTACACATAAGGCCCCCAACAGGCCGGCAATCAACATAGTTCGAATACACCCCCAGTGGGTGGAATTGTGCAAACTTAACAAAATATTGTTCCAAGAGTGATAAGACAGGAAAATAAAGATAGCAGACTAGACTAAGGGCGCGGTGTGGGAGCCGGGTTGGTCGGTGGAGACGGCGCCACCGGCTGGAGGAGTGGTCGGCTGGCGGGTCTCGGCTTGATCATCGCCGGCTGCAGGCGGTGCACCCGCGCGTGCCTTGTTGCTGGAGGCACGGTCAAGCTGAGGCTAACCGGCCGCTCCACCATCTGGCCCGGCGTCTTCACCTTCCCCCCTCCTCCTCGCCCTCGTCGCTGGAGTCGATCTCCTCCGCCGAGTCTTCGCCGTCCGCCGGGTTCAGCCCGAACCACTCCTCCGGCTGGGCAACACCGTTGCCGTCCACGTCAGGAGCGAAGGCACTGGTGTCGGTGTAGTCGGCGATCGCCGAAGCCCACCGGATGATAGCCGGCCGCGCCGGCTCCAGCTCTGTTCGGCCTGCTGCCGCCAGGTGGCCAGCTGGTCCAGACTCAGGCCAGGATACCAGGCCTTGGCGAATACCAGCGCCCGCCTGGCGCCGGACCGAGCCGCCGAAGCCTTCCAGGCCTCGAAGCGGCCGACCACCACCTCCAGCAAGTCGGCAGTCCGACTGGGGGTGCGGGGAATCACTTCACCAGGCCAGAGAGCGGCCAACACCTGCGCTCCGACACGCTGAAGCCGGCGGAGCAGGCGATGAGCCGGCTGGAGGCGGGCTTGGATCGCCAAGAGCTCCTCCTCCAGCGACCGGCGAGCGTTCGGTGCGATCTCGGCGCCAGCCTGCCTCTGTGCCTCGCGGTGGGCCTCGACGATCTGGTTGGCGGTAGTAGAGTGGCTAGGGAAGTACTCTGCGCAAGGAAGAAAGAGAAAGAAGAGAAAAACACCAAGTCAGAAAACGAGCTAAAACGGCAAGTGGCAAGAAAGGACGAAGAGGAAGGCGGCTTACCATCAACCAAGTCTTCGATCTGGCCATAGTCGTTGATCAGCGACTGCTTCGCTTCGGCCCAGCTGGCCGCTTCTGTTTCATACTCGGCTTGGAGGGCGGCCTCGCTGTCCCGCACCGCCTTCAGAGCCGCCTTGTGGCTCTCCTCCTGGTCGGCCAACCTCTTGGCCAGGCGGTCACGCTCCTGTACCAAGGCGGCAAACTCGGCCTCCTTAGCGCGGAGGGCGGCCTGAGTCCCTCCCAGCTGCTCCCTTAGACTGGCGTTGGCCGCTGCAGGGATGGCAGAGAAAAAAGAAGCAATAAGAAGAAGTCGTCAGGGAAGATCCGACCTGACTGCTCAGCAGTCGGCCCGAATCTCGGGGACTACACCCAGTGGGTGCGCTGATGCGCCCCCATGTGACATAAAAATGAAGCACTTACCCCGGCTCTCAGATAAGTCAGCAGTCTTCTGGGTCAGCTCCCGAGCCTGGGAGTTGAAGGCAGCCGCGCGGAGGTTGTGGTAGTCCTGCAAGTCAGGCAGAAGAGCGAATGAGAACAAGAACAGCAAAACAAGGTCCGCTAGGAAGTTCCAAGCCGCCTGCTCAGCAGCCGACTCGGAACTCGGGGACTACACCCAGTGGGTGCGCTGACGCGCCCCCACGTAAGAAACCAAGATCAAAAAAGCAAAGACAAGAAGACTAACCCGGATGGCCGCCCGCGTCGCAAGGAACTCATCGTTGTACTTCCTCAGCGCCGCAGCCTGGGCTTGAAGCCGGGTCCGGACGTCCTGCGCGGCCACATTCATCACCGCCGTCCCTCCACCCGGCGTCCACCCCGAGATGGCGCTGGCCGCCTCCATGTCCTGGGCCGACGAGCTGGAGCCCGCGGCCTGCTGTGGCTCCGATGCAGCCTTCTGCGGCTCTGATGCGGCCTTCCCCGCGCGCTGGCGCGACGGTGTCCGGACCACCAGATCAGTCCTCGCGGCCGGCTCGCCCCCGGCCGATTGTGCGGGCGGCAAGTTAGGCCGGCCGCCTTGGGTCGCCCCAGTCGGCGGGGCCAGTGCCGCCTCCCTCTCCAGGACGATAACGTCGTCCTCCCTCTCCAGTCCCGGCTGGTCGCCGCCGGCTTCTTTTGGCGGGGGCCTGGGGCCTCAGGCGCCGCAACGCGCAGAGGGGTGACTAGCAAAGCCCCCTCCACCATCGCCGCGGCCGCAGCCTCTGCTTGGGCCTTGGCCGCCGCATCGGCGCGCGCCTTCGCCGCCTCCTCCTCCTGCGCCGCCTTGGCGGCGGCCGCCTTCAATGCCTCCGCCTCCCGCTCCTCTCGCGCCTCCCGCGCGTTCCGCTCCGTCGCCGCCTGAAGATCGGCACGGGGGTCCACGCGGCGAGTGGTGCTCACGGATCCTCCCGGCGATCCAACGACGGAGGCGGCAGCAACCCGCTCGAGCGACAATGGAGCCCTGATTTTTTGAGAAAGGACAAGGATTCATGAACTACCAGAGAGAAGAAGAAAGAATACATGAAGGAGTATATACTTACGCCGACACCGTCTGCGGCTGCTTCACCGCCTTGCAGAAGAGGGCCGCCTTCGCGGCCGCCTCTTCCCGCCTGGTCGCCGCTGCCCCGCCCTTGGGCTTCTTCGGCCAACTGCCGAACAAAACCGACGCGGCACGATGCTTCTGCCCGCCACCCCGAGCAGGCGGCGCGGCGGAGGAACCTGCGCCGTGGCCAGACGCCGGCTGGCGGCGTGGGACGACTTCCGCCTCGTCGTCATCCGACCAATCGTCGAAGCTGACTCCAAGCCCGGAGCCGCCTGCCTCGCCGCCGGCTTGGCCGCCGCCCGCCTCGGTGTTGTCTTCCATGGCGGCCGCCCCCAAGTCGGGGTCCTCCAAATCGTGCTCCGTCCGGTCGGGGACGAATCGGTGCTCCGCGTCCGACCCGCCTGCAGGCCAAAGAAGAGGGCTCTGTCGGGACAAGCCGAGTAGTCAGAGTCGGCCAAAAGGAACTCGGCGACAAAACTGAGAGAAGGGAAAAAGAGAACATACCGTGGGCGGCGGGTGAGCTCGGCAATATGGCTCCTTACCAAACTACCACTCTGCGGAGAGCTTGCAGTTCGCAAGGTAGTTCACCATGTGGGCCACTTCGTCGTGCGGCATGTCTTTGGTGCACATCCGACTCTGATCGAGCTGGCCGCTCATCTGACAGATCAGATGAGGGCGGCTCTGGAGCGGAAGCACCCGGCGCGTGACGAGGGCAGCCAGCAGGTCGGTCCCAGATAGGCCCTCCGACTGGATCATCACCCGCAGTCGGGCGACAGCCGTGGCTCCAGCCGGCGTCAGCGTCACAGCCCGATAGGACCACTAGGGCCGCCTACCCGCCGGCGGGCTGGCTACATAAGCCGGCAAATTGACGTAGTCGCCTTGCGGGGCGACGTTCTTCACATAGAAGTATGACTTCTGCCAGAGCTTCACCGACTGGATCAGCGTGATGACGGGGAAGGGGTTGTCGGCTGTCACCCTCCGCATCGCGATGAAGGCGCCACTCTGAGCCGGCATGCCCTGCATACGCGTGCCCAGCTTGGACTGGAGGAACTCCCCCTAGAGCTCGAGGGTGGGGAGGATGCCGAGGTAGCCTTCGCACAAGGTGACGAAGGCAGACAGCAGCACCACCGTGTTCGGGGTGAGGTGGTGCGGCTGGAGTTGGTAGAATTCAAGAAAAGCGCGGAAGAAGGCTCTCGCGGGCAAGCCGATGCCGCGCAAGAAATGCGAGCGGAAGACCACCCGCTCGCCCTCCTCCGGCTCCGGCGTGATCTCCTTCATCGGCGTGAGGCAGACCCGCACCTTATCTGCGCCGGGCAGCCGCCGCGTCTTGCGGAGGAACTCGATGTGGTCCTCATGGACGTTGGAGTCGTCTCAGTCCCCGCCATACTGCATGACGGCGTGAAGCCGGCGAGAATGAGCGCGGCGGCGGAGAAAAGGATAGTGGGACGGCGCGGCGGCGAGGCGCTGCTGTGAGGGACAGCAGGAGGAAGAAGATGGCAGAGAGGAGGGGAGCGTGCGAGCGCCTGCCGCTTCCCCTCCTCCCCCTACTTATAGCCTCGTGCGGCGAAGCCGAGGAGGCGAGACGTGGGGTGGGACGTGGGATTAACTGCACCCACTCCCCCCACGTCCCGCGATTACTACGCCCTAAAGGCGTGCCGAAACCGCCGCAGAAAGACGTGCGGACGGCTTTGGGCCGCAGAGAATCCGCGCCCGGGCCCAGGCGTAGGAGTGGTGGGCCCCCGACCTGCGGCGACGTCTTGTCGCGCGCGTGGGCTGGCAGACTTTTCAGCCAAGGGATGCCACGTGGCTCGCAGGCGGCGAGTGGCCGGCCCGCAGCCCGGCGCGTGCACCAGCAGACTGCTGCCCTCCTACTTCAAAAAAATTTCACCAAGACAGCGCGCCCAACCGAAGCCGGCTCCCAGCTGCCAGCTCGTCAAGATAAGAAGCTGCCCGAGCTTCTCGACCTCAACTCAACCTCGAAGCCCAACCAGCTTCGGGGACTACTGTCGGAGTAAATGGCCACGGGTAGCCTAACCGACTCCCCCTAGCTTTTCAAAAACTATCAACCCATTCAAGCCTTCAAGCATACGAAGCATAGGGCCGCCTTCCCCCGGCCGACTATCCCCAGGGCCGACTTCCCAAAGGCGACCCAGTCAGAAACCTTCCCCAAGAAAGCTACGAGATGTCCGACTCCCGGAAGCCGGCCCCAAGAGGGCCGACTCCCAGAAGCTGGCCTTGAAGAATGCCGACTCCCAGAAGCCGGCCAAGACCACACCCACCAAGACTGCGTCCACATAACGGTGATAAGACGGGATGTGGCTGCAGTGCGGCCCACTACCCCCGAATACCAGAGCCGGCATGGCCACAGGGCGCCGTACGGATCAGCCATCTCCCATCCGGCGCGGCACTGTATCCATGTTGACCTCGACGTCACCCACGACAGACGCCAGTACGGCCCGCGAGTGACGGGCCCCTTTAGCCAGAGAGATGCTCAAAGGTGGCCCGGCCTCCCCTAGTCGGCCGGGGGCGTGGCCGGCTCCCAATAGCCGGCTACCTCCCTCCCTCGAAACACGAGCCTCATTCAGGAGACAAGACGAGGTGAGGCTACAGTGAGAGCCCGCAAGGCGGCGGCGCAGTAGCCATGCTTACCTCGACAAAGCTCTCGTCATCAAGGGCGAGGCAACAGTAACCAGCCACCGACAAGACCGCCAGGCGGTGGGGCTGGCCTGTCGACCAAGAGGCCGGCAGCCGGCGGGACCCAATGACCGGCGGAGAAGCCGGCGAACACAGACACTGACGGCTGGGACCCGCGCCCAGCCGGATTACTATTGTACCCCTAGGGGGGTAGGCCTATATAAACCCCCCAGGGAACCCATGCAAAGGGTTGGTCTCATAGAATTACATACACCACATAGAGAGAAAAGGAGAGCTAGCCTTGCCCTTCTTCTCCCTCTAACCCGACAGCTCAAGGAGCATTTGTAG
Organism: Aegilops tauschii subsp. strangulata; assembly: GCF_002575655.3. Taxonomy (NCBI): domain Eukaryota; kingdom Viridiplantae; phylum Streptophyta; class Magnoliopsida; order Poales; family Poaceae; genus Aegilops; species Aegilops tauschii. The sequence goes on from NC_053040.3 coordinate 258,295,703, forward strand.
CTACTCATTTTGATCTAGTGATCATGCGGAGACCCCGCAGAGCAGGACTAGGGGTGTTATCTCCACGGAGAGCCCCGAACCTGGGTAAGATTCGCCGGCGTGCATGTCTTCGCCTCATCCCGTTTCCAGGCACTTGCGAGGTCTTACTGGCTCCCACAATGATAAGCCACCCGTTGGCATATGTCGCACCTACCACACGACAGCCACTGGGAGAGCCATTGGAACCACTGGATGTCCTCTCTGTATGTGTCGTCGTGGGTGTGCTTATTATGTCATGTGGCGCGGGAGATGAAGGTAAATTGCCGTAGGAATAAATGGGGGCCGGGCGACCTGGATTCTCGGCGCGTCTGCATGGCAGATTTTGCAGCGGGTAACTGACGCAACCGCATGCACACAAACATGCGTGATCATGCGCTGGCCCCAAACACTGGCAGAACGCATGGAGGGACGAGGGTAGAGCGCCCGAAGGGACGCGAGAGTAGAGCGCGTGCGACGGGCACAAGCAGAGCGTGCCGCGGCTGCCTCAACTGCAAGCAACCACACACATAGAGCAGTTGAACACGCTTGAATGGTCGTCTACAAGCTGGCCGACAGTTGCATCGCTGCATAGAGAGCGGTCGTGTGCTACTACCGCCATCTTGGTCTATTAGTCCCCTTTATATTCTATGCCATATTTTGACCTTAAATTTAACCAACAAAATGTTAATGCATGTTACAAAAATTATATAATTGGAAACTATGTTCAAATACAAATCCAACGATATAATCTTGGGCGACATGCATTCGTATTTTATTAGTCAAATCTATAGTCAAAATTTGGCAAAAAATACATAGATGACTTATAAAACAGGACAGGGGTAGTAGGTAATTTAATCACAAACGTTTTTATTTTGTTAACAATATGTGTACATGTCCTTTCGCCCTCCTCTCGCACGTCTTGTCACCCCGTTGCCATAGAAGGCTTAGAGTGCAAGCTTGAGAAGCACGTGATACATCTCCAACGTATCTACTTTTCCTAACGCTTTTCCTCTTGTTTTGGACTCTAATTTGCATGATTTGAATGAAACTGACCAAGGACTGGCGCTGTTTTCAGCAGAACTACCATGGTGTTGTTTTTGTGTGGAATAAAATTTCTCGGAATGAAACGAAACTTTGCAAGGAATTTTTATACAATAAATATGAATTTCTGGAGCCAAGATCCATCGGAGGGGTGCACTCGGGAGGGTACAACCCACCAGGGCACGCCCGCCTCATGGCGCGCCCAGGTGGGTTGTCCCCACCTGGTGGCCCCGCAGACCATGAAACGGATGCTATAAAATCCTATTATTCCAGAAAAAATATGGGAGAAAGAATTATCGCGATCCATCTGACAGAGCCGCCGTGACCTCCTGTTCTTCATCGAGAGGCCAGATCTGGAGTGCGTTTGGGGCTCTGGAGAGGGGGATCTTCGTTCTTCGTCATCACCAACCCTCGTCCATCACCAATTCCATGATGCTCCCCATCGGGAGTGAGTAATTCCTTCGTAGGCTCGCTGGTCGGTGAGGAGTTGGATGAGATTCATCATGTAATCGAGTTAGTTTTGTTAGGGCCTTGTCCCTAGTATCCACTATGTTCTAAGATTGATGTTGCTATGACTTTGCCATGCTTAATGCTTGTCACTTTGGGCCCGGGTGCCATGAATTCGGATCTGAAACGTTTATGTTATCACCATTATATCCATGTTCTAGATCCAATCTTGCAAGTTATAGTCACCTACTACGTGTTATGATCCGGCAACCCCGGAGTGACAATAGTTGGGACCACTCCCGGTGGTGATCGTAGTTTGAGGAGTTCATGTATTCACCATGTGTTAATGCTTTGTTCCAGTTCTCTATTAAAAGGAGGCCTTAATATCCCTTAGTTTCCAATAGGACCCCGCTGCCACAAGAGGGTAGGACAAAATATGTCATGCAAGTTCTTTCCATAAGCACGTATGCCTATTTACGGAATACATGCCTACATTATATTGATGAACTGGAGCTAGCGCCGTATCGCCCTAGGTTATAACTGTCTCATGATGAATATCATCCAAAAAGTCACCAATCCAATGCCTACGAATTTATCCTATATTGATCTTGCTAAGTTACTACTACTGCTGTTACTGTTGCACTTGCTACAAAACTACTGCTATCACTATTACCGTTACCGTTGCTGCTGCTACTATTATCAAAACCATCGTATTACTTTGCTACTAATCACTTTGCTGCAGATAATTAATCTCCAGGTGTGGTTGAATTGACGACTTAGCTGCTAATACCTTCAAATATTCTTTGGCTCCCCTTGTGTCGAATCTATAAATTTGGGTTGAATACTCTACCCTCGAAAATTGTTGCGATCCCCTATACTTGTGGGTTATCAATACCTTTTTCTGGCGCCGTTGCCGAAGAGCATAGCTATATTTGTTGAGTAACTTGGGATTATTATCACTTTATCACAATGAAGAATCTGAAGGATGCTAAGACTAAGATTTTTCCCTCAAAGACGAGGGGAGGTAAGGAACTGCCATCCAGTTCTGCTTTAGATTCACCTTCTATTATAAGTAAACTTGCAACACCACCACATGGTATTAATCCTGATATGTCGCAAGTTATTGATGATGCTACTTCTGCTATGAATGATACTTATGATGATGCTAGTATGTTGCTTGACAATGATGATGTGCCACTTGGTGACTTTCTTGATGAACAAATTGCTAGAATAATACAACATGATGTCGATCTGATGATGAGCTTGAAACTGAAACTCCTGAAACACCTACTAGAACTAGCCTTCCTAGATATGCATTGCCTAAGGTATCGGAAGGTTATGTTATGAATGAGGAGACAACTAGATATATTCTTGCTTGTAAGGATAGAGATGATCTAGAGAAATTATTATGCAAGTATAAAGAAAAATCTCTGAATGCTAGAATGAAATATGATCCTACGTTTGCTAGTTCACCGATATTTATTGATGATAAGGATTATGAATTCTCTGTCGACCCAGAGTTAATTAGTTTGGTTGAATTTGATCCTTTCCATGGTTATGAAACTGAAACTAGTGTGGCACATGTTACTAAGTTGAATGACAGAGCCACCCTTTTTACTCATGATGAGGAGACTCGCTATTACTTTATTCTCAAACTATTTCCGTTCTCATTAAAGGGTGATGCTAAATCTTGGTACAATACTCTTGCTCCAGGTTGTGTGCGTAGTCCCTAGGATACGATTTATTACTTCTCTAAAAATATTTCCCTGCTCATAAGAAACAAGCTGCTTTACAGGAAATATTTAACTTTGTGCAAACTAAAGAAGAGAGTCTCCCACAAGCTTGGGGGAGGCTTTGCCAGTTACTTAATGCCTTGCTTGATCATCCTCTTAAGAAAAATGAAATACTTGATATCTTCTATAATGGACTAACCGATGCTTCTAGGGACTTCCTAGATAGTTGTGCTGGTTGTGTTTTCAGGGAACGAATTATTGGGCAAGCTGAAGAATTATAGAAAAATTATGATGATTGGACTCTTCCTGAACCACTGGTTAAACCCACTCCAAAGAAGAGGGGTATATTATATCTCAGTCCTGAAGATATGCAAGCGGCAAAGAAATCTATGAAGGAAAAAGGTATTAAAGCTGATGATGTCAAAAGTTTACCTCCTGTTGAAGAAATACATGGGCTTAATACACCACCACTACCTAAGGTGGTAGATGTAAATTCTTTAATGAAGTTTAATGATAATGACAATCCTCACAATATGCATCCTAGCCAATGTCTTCATGAGTTTGAAAACTACATTAGAAAACAAGATCACTTCAATGCAAATGTTATGAAACAATTTAAATACAATTCTGATATGATTGCTCACTTGAGTGACTTGTTATTTAGAATCTCAAATGATGTTGGAGGTGTTGGAAAGCATGCTTCTATGGTTCAAACTGAGTTAGAACAAGTTGTTAAATCTCAAAGAGAGTTGCTGGATGAAATTAATAATAATAAACATGACTTTGCTATTAGAGTAGCAACTAGAGGAGGTAAAATGACTTAGGAACCACTTTATCCTGAGGGACATCCAAAAAGAATTGAACAAGATTCACAAAGAGTTAACACTGATGCACCTAGTCCTTCTAGAAAGAAAAAGAAGAAGAAAATTGATAGGACTTTACACAGACAAGATTCCGCATGCTATGGACCCAGTTGGCTCCTTCTGGTGGCGCGATGTACTACATCTCAGCGACGTGTTTCGTGGGATCACCAAAGTCACTCTGGGAGACGGATCTTCCTCTATGTTCTAGAAAGATGCCTGGTTTGATAGCGACCATGATGTCCCCCTCATGGAGCTCTTTCCCAGGGCCTTCTCGTTCTGCTTAAATGAGGATGCGTCCGTCGTCAACGTTCTCACGTCCACAGACCCAAACATGCTCTTTCACCTGCCGCTGTCGGCTCAGGCTAGGGAGGAAGTACAAGAAATGCAATGTGGACCGATGCATGTACTCCTGGAAAGAGATTGCAATGACACCTGGGAGTGCACACTCGATGGGGCCTATTCCTCTAAGAAATTCTATGATCACTGATTCAGGGAGATGTTTCCTGATGATGCCTTTGGTTGGCTTTGGAAGGCCAAAAGTCCAATCAAATTCAAAATGTTCGGGTGGCTGCTGTTGGTTGATCGCCTAAACACAAGAAACATGTTAAGACATAGACATTACGTCGTTGCTGGCAATAACTATACCTGCATGCTGTGTCAGAGCCCCCCGGAGGAAACTATAGAACATCTCTTTTTTACCTGCCCATTTAGCCAGCGTTGCTGGGATAAAGTTGGCATGCTTTGGCCGGCGCTGGGGAGCAGGGTCTCTTTGCTACAAGGTGGGAGAGATAATTGGCGCCGACCCTTGTTTATGGACATTTTCCTGATGGCCGCGTGGAGTTTGTGGAAGGAGAGAAATAATGTTTATTTCAGAGGAATCCCACACTCTTATGGCTCATGGCTGGTTAGGTTCAAAAATCTTTTGGGCCTCCTTGTACACAATTGTATAGAGGAGCTCCGTCCTTTCCTAGCTACCTACATACAAAACTTGTAACACTTTTTTGTTTTTGTTCTTTGGACGATGACCGAGGCCACTAAAAACCCACTTGTAACACTAATGTAATTGGTTCTCTGTGAGTAATACAAAAGTCAGTGGAAGCCTCTCCCACTGTCGTTTACTGTCTAAAAATGAAACTTCTATCTCTGATGCTGAAACTCAGTCTGGTAATGAACACTCACCTTCTGCTAATGAAAAAGATAATGATGAGGTTCATGAAGATGCTCAACCAAATAATAAAGAACCAGACAATGATGTTGAGATAGAACCCACAACCTAAGAATAAAAGATATGATAAAAGAGACATCATTGCTAGAAAACATGGTAAAGAAAGAGAACCGTGGGTTCAAAAACCTATGCCCTTTCCACCTAAGTCAACTAAAAAGAAATATGATGAAGAATTTGAACGCTTTGCTGAAATGCTGAGGCCAGTCTTTTTGCATACTCGCTTGACTGATATCTTGAAAATGCCTCCTTATGCAAAGTACATGAAAGAAATAATCGCCAATAAGAGAAAAATACCAGAAGTTGAAATCTCCAATATGCTTGCTAATTATACTTTTAAGGATGGAGTACCTAAAAAACTTGGAGATCCGGGAATACCAACTATACCTTGCTCTATCAAAAAGAATTATGTGAAAACTGCTTTGTGTGATTTAGGAGCTCGTGTCAGTGTTATGACTTTCTCTTTATATAAAAGACTTGACTTGAATAAACTCACACCTACTGAAATATCTTTGCAAATGGCTGACAAATCAACTGCCATACCTATCGGTATCTGTGAGGATGCGCCCATTGTTGTTGCTAATGTTACTATTTTGACTGACTTTGTTATAGTTGAGATGCCCAAGGACGACAACTTGTAGATTATCCTTGGTAGACCCTTCTCGAATACTGCAGGGGCTGTTATTGATTGCAATAAAAGCAAGGTCACTTTTCAAATCAATGGTAATGAGCATACGGTGCAATTTCCGAAGAAACAATTCCAAGTGAATGGTATTAATGTGATAGAAAAATCTCCGACAATCACTATTGGAAGTTTTCAAATACCTCTACCTAATGTCAAAAGAAATATAAAATGCTTATTATTTGGGACATTCATATCCCTATTGAGGTAACTTAGTGATTTACGAAAGTTCTTCGGTTTCATGCTAATCGAAAGTGGTTGTTAATAAGACTTGATCAACCTTATTAATGGATCATTTTTGAGAGGTATGAAGTTGATGAATTTAGTAAGCACTACCTTCTGTCCCTATCTTTTGTTTTCTGTTTTTACTAGTTAAATAAAATAACAATGTCATGTTTTGTCTGTTTTCTGAATTTCTCGTGCAATAAAAAATGACCCAAAAATATAAGTTCTCAGAATGCTTTGAATATTTAATACCATTTTTCTGAATATTTAAGAATTTTTGGTGCAAATAACATCAGAGGGAGGTGCACTAGGTGGGCACAACCCACCTGGGCGCGCCAGGACCCCCAGGCGCGCCCTGGTGGGTTCTGGTCCCCACGTGGGCCCCCTCACTTATCCCTTCACACCACATCATCACTTACCTCCAGAAAAAAAATCTCCATTGCCCTCTCTCCCGTTTTCTTGCTCTCAAACCTGCGAATTTCGATCTCTTTGCTCGAAGCTCCATTTCCGAAACTGTTTTGGGGGATTCACTAGTACATCGAGGTGCTATACAACGGTTTGTAACCCCTTTCTACGACGGCATTTGGAACCATTGCCTAGTGAGTTACGGCGATAGGGGGCTCCTTCCCACACAACCCAGAAACCATCGGGGATATGCCCTCCTGGCACACACGCTCGGCAAATGAGGTCGTGTGCGATCGCGAGCGCCCAAATATGGTAATACATATAGTAGAGCTAAAAAATACAATTATACAGGCAAACTTGTTTCCGGTCGCAAGTACATCCCACATAGTCAGTCCCCGCTAAACGTTTCCGTTCGTATGTACATCCCACACAGTCACTCCAAGGAAAACGTTTCCGTTCACAGGTACATCACACACAATTTTCCCTGTTAAATCGTTTATGATAGCGTTGCCATTGCACACGATATTAACAATTTGTTCATTTGCGTTACTGAATTCGTCACACATGGTGCGTAGAAGAAACTGTGTGGCAAAGGTTGTCCCTCACACACAGTTTTATGTGGTAAACCTTTCCGCCAGGTGGCCTAACGCAAACAGTTTTCAAGAGCATGTCGTGTGTGATTGTTCATTAATCTAACATGGTCTATTCCTAGAAACTGTGTGCGTTATTGAATGCATCACACATGGTGTTTTCTCAATAACCGTTTGCAATAGAAAAACCCAATTAGCAGACTAATTATCCGATTATTAATAATCCATTTATTAATCTAATTGACATTTCATATTAAGCACACAATATATTTCATTTTCATAATTGAAATACATCAGAGTACAACATCATATAGCTTCAACATTCAGCAACCCCATTATACAACTACACCAGCACCAAGTTTCACATGCAACATCCATAACCTTTCGAAATTAGCATCATAGACGGTACATAGAAAGATGTGTCTCATCTGGAAAACTGCTGAAGCAGAAGGTGAATATTGAGCCTTCATTGATGTTGAAGGTCTTTGTAACTTTAGGCCAGTGCCTGTGGATGACTGACCATCCATCCTTCGTCCTCTTCAGGAACACTTCAATATTGAACCGTGGGTGTTGTGTGAATACCTTCCTCGCCTCCTGACCATACAGGTGCTTTGAGAGGTAAACATCGGTGAAATAATTTGGAAAGGCCTGAAAACAAGGATGTGCATAAATATCTTATTTATATTGGAAATGGGGCAAAGGAATAAAAAAGGCAAGGTATAATAGTTAGTACCATCCTGTAGTGAACAGATGTCTTCTTCATTGTGCATACAAAGATCTTGTTGTTTTTTTGTCGCTAATTTCTTTATCCTAACAATCTTTCTGAGTTTCTTGACTTGACTGATATTTGGACAACTCATTTCCCCATATACAAAAAGGGTTGAACAGTGGGTCAAAACCTCTGATAGCAGTACCTACATGTGCAAGACCAAATTGTTGAAAACCTAAATATTAGAATGGTTCATGCAATTGCACAATAATGTGCTATTAGACAACGGACCATGCACGTGCTAACCTCGATTTTAAACCTCAGTGCTTCCCATTGTTTCCCTGCAACACATATAAGGTAGTTAGTCATCAGGTTAAGTAAGGGTTCGCATGCCATCAGTAAAATATGTTGATGAAAAATAAGCACATTGCAAATTTATCAGATTAATTCAAGCCACATGGAGAACCCATTTATCCAAACCAAGCATGATTAAGAACTAGGAAATATAGCACTTGTATATGTTTCTCATGTATTAAGTGCAGCCAAATTCAATTTATTCCTCACATGCACAACAATACAAAATTCTACCCATGACAATTGGACATCGCATTGCAGAACCGAACCAAGCAGTTAACTAAACACAACAACAAATGAACCAAACATTAACTGAGCACCACATTGCACAATATAAGAAGATCAGACAGTTAACCAAACCAAGCTTAACAACTTGGAAATATAGCAATTGTATTTGTTTCTCATGTATTTCGTACAACAAAATTCAATTTATTCCTCACATGGTATAGAATAACAGAATGGACCCACAACAATTGAACATCGCATTCCAGAATTGAACCAAACAAAATAGTTAACTAAACACCACAACAAATGAACCAAACGTTAGAAAAATGAGCACCACATTGCACAATATAACATACTCCTAATAGAAGATCAGACAGTAAACCAAACCAAGCATGCTTAACAACTTGAAATATAGAAATTGTATTTGTTTCTCATGTATTTTGTACAGCCAAATTCGATTTATTTCTCACATGGTATACAATAACAGAACGCACCCACAACAATTGAACATCGCATTGCAGAATTGAACCAAACAGGCAACCGCGTCGCGTCGTCGGCGCGCGAGGCGTTGACGGTGGCCTGGATGGCGAGTTGCTCCTCCAAGATTTGGGGGTCGACACGAACGATAGCCATCGCGATCTCATCCGCGCGTGCGGCCGTGATTTGCTTCTCCGCTGCCAAATGCTCCTTGAGATCCTGGCTATACTGCGTGCACAATGGCTAAGGGCAGCGCTTATTTGGTGGAGGGGTCGGTGATTTGGGTGGAAGGTGTCGTGCCCGTGGTCGGGGCATGTGGGATGTGGAAGGAGGAGGAGAATGGGGGTCGGGTGTGGATTACCTGCCTGGATAGGAGAGGACGAGCAACGTGAAGGAGGGTCGCTAGCGATGAGGCGGCGTTGCAAGCAAGGAGTGAAGGTTTCAACTTGGAAAGGAAGGCGGAAACAGGGGAAATGTGGCTTTTGGTAAGGGGGAGGGGGTGGGGAGGTAGATATTTCCTCGGAAGCCGAAAATTTGGAATGGCTTCAGCGAAAAAACTGGCGCGCAAAGTGTCATCAGACACGGTCCCTTATTCAGAACTTTGTATGATATGTGAACATCACAAACGATTCAGATAGCTTAACCCGTGTGTGATGAGTTTGAACGTCAACAAAATTTGTTCGAATTTCCCTTGTTATAGTGGCCATCCACGTCATTGCATAATTTGGGTACACAAAGGAGACTACAGCACACCCACACTTCTTAATCGAGCAAGTTTAGCAATTAAATAGAGCTAGCTGACCTAAACATTACTCTAACAAATTAAAGATTGGCACTCTTAATTAAACAAAATGAAGAGTATTACTACGGCTGGTGCTCGTCGATCTCCGCCACTGCCTCCATGTCCAGCTCGATGCCGACGGTCTCTTGGGGAAGGGGCTCCATGGTATCAATTGCACCATACTCGGCAAGCATCTTGCCATCCGCGTCGGCCATATCTCTGGAATAGGCCGCCACGAGCTAGGCGTTGGAGGCCACGATCTGGACTTTGGTGGGCTCCGTCGTGGCAAGGTATGCCGCGCAGGAATGGACGGCTGCTCGAACTCTCTTGGCGATTGCCAACTCTTCGGTTGTGGGTTGCCGATCGTTGTCGGAGAAGCTTCGTTCGATTTGTGCGGTAACCGCCATGAGCTGGGCGTGGACAGACTCGACATGGTCGTGGGCGGCCTCCATCAGGGCTAAGGCCGCTGCTGTGGAAAGGACAGATGTTGTGCCGCTCTTGCCAGTTGCTATCCCCGAGGCAGATGCTGCTGCCGCCCTCACGAAGTTTGTTAGCACGCACCTAGCGGCTGCGGCCACACTCTCGCCGGAGTAGGCCGCTGAAGTTGCCCTCACGACGCAGGTCCACGTCCCCATCTTTCACCGGCGATGATTGAACAGTGAAATGATATTCGAGGAGCGGGCTAGTCTGCTTAACACTCCGACGGTGCTCCAAGATATTTTGTGCTGCATCTCACACGATTGGTGATGCTCCAAGATATTTTGTGCTGCATCTCACACGGTTGGTGATAATAAACTGTGTGCGATCTACTTGATTTTCCGTCTTGATTTGAATTACATAATGGGGTCATAGCTGCAAAGCATGGTGTTTGAATTGCTATAACTTTTATCTCTAGTGAACATGCAACTATAGGTGTGTCGTCAAAAAAATTGGAATTATTCAGGGTTCATTTGGATGTTTTTATACATTTATTTGGTTTTGTAGGCATTTCAGGTGCATAATTCAAATTTGAACTACATGCACATGCTGCAGTGCATATAAACGGGTTGAAAAATGAAATATGTGTCCTTGGTTGCATGCTCAGGTCCCATCCAAGAAATGGGAATGAATTTCAAACACCCTGCCACCGTCACTCGGCCGCAAACATTGAAATACTTGGTTTTAAAATTCTAGTAAATCCAAAACTCGTCTCAAATTCATGAAACTTGGCATGCTATCATGCAGCGGCATCAACATGCCGTGAAAAAAAAATTTGTCCCATTTGGGGCAGGTTTGGGTTTAAGCTTCTCACAAACCTGAGCTTCTCACAACAAGTGTGATGGTTTCGGTAGGGAACGTGCCACCTTTGGGGACGAAATGATATCCGTTGCCTCTTATTGCTTTCAAAAAATTTCTAGTGTCAACATAGAACATCAAGAGTGTTGTGTTTATTTTTGGAAATTTTCGGGGTTCGTTTGGACATTTTTATACATTGACTTGGTTTTGTAGGCATTTCAGGTGCATAATTCAAACTTGAACTACATGCACATCCTCCAGTGCATATAAACTGGTTGAAAAATCAAATATGTGTCCTTGGTTGCATGCTCAGGTCCCATGCAAGAAATGAGAATGAACTTCAAACACCTTGCCACCGTCACTCGGCCGCAAACATTGAGATACTTGGTTTTTAAATTCTAGTAAATCCAAAACTCGTCTGAAGTTCATGAAACTTTGCATGGTATCATGGAGAGGCATCAACATGTCGTGGTAAATTTTTTGTCCCATTTGGGCCAGGTTTGGCTATAAGCTTCTCACAAACCAGAGCTTCTCACAACAAGCGTGATGGTTTCGGTAGGGGACGCGCCACCTTTCGGGAAGAAACGATATCCGTTGCCTCTTATTGCTTTCAAAAAATTTCTAGTGTCAACATAGATCAACAGGAGTGTTGTTAAATTTTGGAATTTTTCGGGGTTCGTTTGGACACTTTTATACATTAACTTGGTTTTGTAGGCATTTCAGGTGCATAATTGAAATTTGAACTACATGCACATGCTCCAGTGCATATAAACTGGTTGAAAAATCAAATATGTGTCCTTGGTTGCATGCTTAGGCCCCATGCAAGAAATGGGAATGAATTTCAAACACCCTGCCACCGTCACTCAACCGCAAACATTGAGATACTTGGTTTTTAAATTCTAGTAAATTCAAAACTTTTCTGAAAATCATGAAACTTGGCATTCTATCATGGAGCGGCATCAACATGCCGGGGGAATTTTTTTGTCCCATTTGGGGTAGGTTTGGGTATAAGCTTCTCACAAACCAGAGCTTCTCACAACAAGAGTAAAGGTTTCAGTAGGGTACGTGCCACCTTTGGGGACGAAACGATATCTGTTGCCGCTTGTTGAATTCAAATTTTTTCTAGTGTAAACGTAGAACAACAGGAGTGTTGTGTTTAATTTTGGAAATTTTCGGGGTTCGTTTGGACATTTTTACACATTAACTAGGTTTTCTAGGCATTTTATGTGCATAATTCAAATTTGAACTACAATCACATTCTCCAGTGCATATAAATTGGTTGGAAAAACAAATGTGTGTCCTTTGGTGCATGCTTAGGTCCCATGCAAGAAATGGGAATGAATTTCAAACACCCTGCCACCGTCACTCGGCCACAAACATTGAGATACTTGGTTTTTAAATTATAGTAAACCCAAAACTCGTCTGAAATTCATGAAACGTGGCTTGCTATCATGGAGCGGCATCAACATGCCGTGGTAAAATTTTTGTCCCATTTGGGGCAGGTTTGGGTATAAGTTTCTCACAAACCAGAGCTTCTCACAACAAGCGTGATAGTTTCGGTAGGGAACGTGCCACCTTTCGGGACGAAACGATATCCGTTGCCTCTTATTGCTTTCAAAATTAGTGTCAGCATAGAACAACAGGAGTGTTGTGTTTAATTTTGGAATTTTTCGGGGTTTGTTTGGATATTTTTATAGATTAACTGGGTTTCCTAGGCATTTTATGTGCATAATTCAAATTTGAACTACATGCACATGCTCGAGTGCATATAAATTGGTTGAAAAATCAAATCTGTGTCCTTCGATGCATGCTTAGGTCCCATGCAAGAAATGTGAATGAATTTCAAACACCAGGGCACTGTTGATTGCCGGCAAAACGTTGAGATACTTTGTTTTTAAATTCTAGTAAATCCAAAACTCGTCTGAAATTCATGAAACTTGGCATGCTATAATGGAATGGCACCCGACATGCTGTGGTATTTTTGTGACCATTTTGAGAGAAGGCGCACTCGAATAACAACCAACAAAGGCATTTTGAAACAAATAGCTGCCACTGTAACATCTCAAACGTTTTGTATAATTTAAATTGTGTGTGTTCTGGTAACCATTCACGTGATGCCACGCCTCACTCTTTTAATGGCTAGGAGGTGCAATGCGGACAGGTGCTTGAGTGCTTGACTAAATGGGAGGCGTGCGAGCTGTACTCCAATGCAGAGGCTCACCGGGAACCGTGCGAGCTGTACGCCACGCAGGCTCACCGGGAAGCGAGCCCTTTGACGTCCATGCCCGCCCGCCTTGCTCGCATCCTCTCCATTAATGGTGCCCAAGCCGTACTTTAATACATTTTTTAAATATAAAACACTCATCACAAACGTTTTAGTTAGAACACCCATATGGAAAATGTGCCTAGCAGGATTTGTGCAGCTCTTGATCGCAAACGTTTTAGTTAGAACACTTGTATGCAAACTGACAGCTCCCCAGGAAGCCAAGAGAAAATGTGCCAAGCAGGATTTCTGCAGCTCTTGTTTGAAAACGTTTTAGATAGAACACCCTTATGCAAAGTGACAACTATGGTCTTCCCCCTTCAGTCGAGGGGAAATTTGTGGCGCAGGATTTGTGCATCCCTTCAACGCAAATGGTTGTTTTGGATGACCCGTGTGCAACCATGTACAAACAATTTGGTAAGATTTGCATCTGTCATATTGGGTATGTTGCCATTTGTCAAACTGGAAAGATTGACATTTGTTGATCTAGTAATATTGCCATTTGTCAATCCTTGTAACACTACAATTTGTCAAAATATGCAGCTAAAAATCACTAGCACTATCTAATTTTTGCAACTAAAATTTAGGAATTAAGCATAGATTTCATTCGTAGATTAAGCAGTCGTTCTTAATTTATACAAACAGTTCAACTCGGCAGCTGAACTGACCAAACTTTGCCCCAATTGTTGACAACCACGTACTGAAATAGCTAGTTCAACTATATATACTAGATAATTTTAAGTACGTCGTACAGTTCCACCACACATCTATAGTCAGATGAACTGAACAAAATAGCCCCTAAATACTACTACTACGGAGGGGATTTGTGCTACCTCCGGCGGCCTCTCCTCTGCCGAGCGCGCTCAGTAAGAGGCAAAGGAGGAGGAGGAGCCTACCGACGAGCTGGACAAATGCAATACGGTGGCTGCCGCTGCTGCACGTTTAGCGACCGGACTGCTCCTAGATCTCCTGATTCCTCGCCTCTGCATCGGCATTTGCTGCGGCCACGGCTGCGATAAGGCTCTTTGCGTGCTCGACGAGGTTCTCCTCCTCCTCCCGCAGGAACTCGATGTAGCGCGCAAGGTCACTCACACACGTGCGGGCCTCCACCTCCGCCTCCCTCCTTCGGGCGGCGGTGGCGGAGCGGGTGATGATCCTGGCGGTCAACGATGGGGTGGCGGCCACGGCGGCCGACGATGGGGTGGCGGCCATGACGGCCACCTCCGGCCTTCGGGCCACGGTGGCGGAGCGGGTGATGGGCTGCAGTGGGGTGGCGGCCACGACGGCCACCTCCTCCCTAGGGGCCGCGGCGGTGGAGCGGGCGATGGCCGGCAGTGGGGTGATGACCACGACGGCCACCTCCCACCTACGGGCTGCAGCAGTGGAGTTGGCGATGGCCCTGGCTTTCGACGGTGGCGTGGCGGCAACGGCGGCCGAAACAGCTGCCGACGGGCAGCGGCGGCGGAACATGGGGTGGGTGTGCCGTCAACACCCAACAGGGACGCCACATGCACTACACTATGCCGGGGACTAAGCCGCCGCCACAGTGTAATCTCCCAGCTGGAGCTATCCTCTGATGACGGCTGAGTGGCTGAGCGACGATGACAGATGGTGCCATTGGCGATTGTGGGAGAAGCATACGAGATAAGCTACAGGGAGGGACGGGAAAATGCAACGCAGGACTTGCCGGTCGTGAGGGTTTATATAGCAGGCCGGTAAGCATTGGGATTTTGGGGGATTTCACCGAGTCGGGCGGGAAGCTTGCACGGGAACTTGCGAGGTTGCGCAGGAATGGGCTCACCCACGATTCATTGGCGCCACTTCGAGCCACCGTTTGGCAAAAAGAACGGCCCGGCGCACTTCGCAAGCTTGCGCTGTAAGCCGTTTGCGGCAGTGGGGTGGCAAGACATGCGAGAGGAGGACGAAAGGACATGTACACATACGGTTAATACAAAAAAACGTTTGCAATTTAATTACCTACTATACCCCCGTCCTGGTTTATAAGTAGGATTTAACTAATAAAATACAAATGCATGTTGATTATGTCGTTGGATTCGTATTTTAACATAGTTTCCAATTATACAATTTTTGTAACTTGCATTAACACTTTTTTGGTTAAATTTAAGGCTATATACCAGCACAACGTTTTCTCGCAACACACACGGCTTATTCCATCACAAACAACTCGAATGGATCAACTGTATGCCACGTATCGCACACGCAACTCTAACCTGATTCGTGCTTGATGTCTCCGACATCGCTCACACAGTTCATCTTATTTGCCACGTATCACTGTGCCGGCCTCTGCTCGTGTCCCTCGGCAAGCTCTGCTCGCCATTAGGCGTCGTAGTGCGCTGTACTCGCCATTAGGCGCCACGGCGTGCTTTGCTCGCGTCCGTTGGCACGCTCTAGTCGCGTCCGTCGGCACGCTCGGCTTGTGGACAACTTTTCCTTGCGTGTTCAACTGCTATATGCATATATATATGGTTGCTCGCCGTTGAGGCGACCGCGGAGCGCTCTGCTTGCGTCCCTCCGCGCGCGCTCTGCCAGCGGTCGGCGTGGACACGATCACGTCGGGGGCCCCGTATGCTTGCGGTAGCGCCGCGCGCGTTGCCACGCGATGCAGTTACGTGCGGCACGATGGAGTTACGCACTGCAAATTAGAACTGCCATCAGGGCCTGCCGATATTCCTGGCCGTCTGACTTCCCCTTTAATTACCGCGGCCATTATAACCTTGGTCTCTTGAACCTTTCGATTGAGCCCCACAACACAACAAGCACACCCACAATGATACATAGAGAGGGGATGTCTAGCGGCACTCCAATGGAGTTCCCCGAGCATAGAGTGGAGACCCACGCGAGGGAGACGGATCTCTCGGTGGTGTACACCATCGACCCGGCCGTGGTGGACGACTACATCAATAGCGTTGAGCAGTTGCTTGCTCGAGACAAGTACAATGTGGTCGGCATCGACCTCCAGTACACTGCCGATCGTCCCGGCATAGATCAGAAGGTTACTGTTGCCCAGTTGTGCATGCGCCATCATGTCCTCATCTACCACTACTGCATGGCCATAGAGCCTTGCGATTGTTTCAACATGTTTGTCAACAACACCGACTACAAGTTCACCGCGGTGGAAACCACCAACGATGTAAAAGCGCTCAGTGTTACGTGCTTGGCCTCCAAGAACCTTGTCGAAATCCGTGACCACTACAAGGTCTGGGGCAGCACGAAGAATGATTCCATAGTCGAACTCGCCTCGGCCATCATCGACCCCTACTACGAAAAGATGAAGTAGGATGCTGAGAGGACAAGTTCTGTATCCTGACACATGGCCTGGATGCAGCAACTGGATGAACCTCACATCAGGTTCGCAGCCAAGAGCGTGTACACATGTTACGAGATGCACAGGCAGATCGTTGAAATGAGGAAGTGCCTCGTTACACAAATCAACGAGCCCGGATCGAGCCACAAGCAAAGCAAGCGTCACAAGAAGTAGATGATGATCAGATGATCGTTTATGCTAGTTAATCATGCATGTAATATATAGTTTACTTTATAGGTGTATGGAAATGTCATGTGTGTAGTAGCCACCTATGTAATTATGCATGTAATAGTTTACTTTGGTGTGTGCAAATGCCATGGTTGTAGTAGCCACCTATGTAAGTGGATGTTTAATTTGGTTATGCAACCATGTCCTTATAAGTGTGTGTATATATATATGTTCTTGTTCTATATGCAATCCCATCGCACAACACACATGTCTTATTAGTAGCAACCGTCTGTGTTATTATCGGTCTTCACAGACATTTATGATTACAGACCCGTTTGCCGTGTATCACACACATCTTGTTATATTGAACCATTTCTGTTCTCTTGTCTCAACACAAACAGTTCGTTTGAGTGAACCGCATGCCGTATATCGCACACACCTTGATCTGGCTGACCGTTTCTTTTGTGTTGCCTAATCACAAACAATTCATCCGAGTGAACCGTATGATGTATACCGCACACACCTCCATCTCGCTGCCCGTTTCTTTTGTTCCTCCTCATCGCAAATAGTTAATTGAACTGAACCGTATGCTACAACTAAAATCTGAACCGTGTTTGATGCATCCCCAATCGCAAAAGGTTTGCACCTTTTTTGACGGCTTTTTAGACCACCGTTTGCGATTATTGCATCGCACACAATGTCGTCGAAGGGTCTCCATCGTAGTGTTGCGTTAGCAGCATCCTCTGTAGTGATTGTTTCTTGGTATATAACTCCACCGTTTGTCCAATTAGTTTTTGTTTTAGTGGTTTATATTTTTAATAATTAGCTACTCTTAGTGCTGCTGTAGATGAGCTTCCATGTTGAATTCTTAGAGTTCTAAGTAGTTTGAATGCTTGCGATGGCCTCTATTTATCCCTATGAGTAGTTGCTACCAAATTTTTAAAGTTTTGTTGGAAAAATTTATGGACTAAAAGTTTCAGAATTTTTGTTCATAGGAAAAAGATGAATATCTTTAGGAAGTTTGCTTCTGAGAAGAACTCCAAGGGTGTTATCGGTGAGTCGTCTGACAGTGATCTCCATCCTCGGAGGTTGGCGGTGGTACGGCTGTACGAATGGCCGCACATCTAGTTCGTGGAAGAGGTTGGAATCCTTCAGGACTTCACACAATATGCTACTAATGCCAGCCTCACCGACTTCATCGCAGCTGAATGCAAACAGTATCATCTCCTCACAAACATCTTTGTTAAAAGTTTTACATTCCTTCCTAGGAATAATCCTCCCGAGGTGCGGTTTGATTTATATGCCGAAACCCGTCAGATACCACTTACTGAATTTTGTAACATATGCATGATCCATTCTGATGGGAGCTTACTTGTGCCTAGGCCGGCAGAGTTTGAGGCCTTTTATCATACCTTGACGGTGGGAGATGAGAGAGGGGTGTAAGTGTCAGCTATCACTACCGCTGGCGTGCATTTTCCTGTTGTTCATTACTTTGCTCTTTTCATTGCAAAATGCTTGCTTGCTAGAGAGAAGGTGGGTGCACTTAGTTCACCAGACCTTGCTGTTTTACGTTGTGCACTAGAGGGCGACAACACTTATAGCTTGGGACCTATCGTGGCACGTCGCCTTCATATTAATAAGTACAAGGGTAAGATACATGGTGGTATTTTCGCTACTCATCTGGCGGCTCACTTCGGGGTTGAGATACGCCTTCATGATTACCCTCTGACCAAGGTTTACCTAGACCGTGCAACCATGGATCACCACCATTTCACTGACAATAATTCTCCTGACATCCCTATTCCATATAACCTAGTTTTTAGCATAAACACTCGTGATATTATTCCATTGCCTGCTCCTGCTTTGTTTGATTCTGTTGCCAGGGGCGGATATAGGATTATGCCCGCGAACATCATCGCCTACCGGAACGACCAGGCTACAGAGGAGGAGGAAGAGCCTCAGCAGTGGGATCAGTGGATGCCCGCCCTCAGTACCCCAACTACTATCCAGGCTTCTGAGTGATTACCAAGTTAGGCCAAAAGCCTAAGCTTGGGGGAGTACATGTTTCCCACCGACATTACATTCATGTTCACTTGTTTTTCATTTGTCGGTGTTCACACTTTTTCATTGTATCATCCATCCTTAATTTTATTTTCTCACATTCTTCATGTGTGTTTGAAAAACTTGAGAAAAAAAATAGTTGTAGTTAGTTTACTTTCTATGCATGCTTAGTAGCAGTACTAAAATGAAAACCCAAAAATATTTCCTTGTTCTTCTTTTGCTTGTTGGGAGCTTTCCCGTGTAAATAGTTTTTCTCGCTTTTGCTTTTCCCGTTTATTTCCTTGTTCAAGAAAACCAAAGACTCCAAAAATATTTCAGTGTGTTTCTCTGAATTTCTTTCCTTTCTATTCGAGTTGTACCGAGCAGAAGACCATGATGAAAATGTTGAGTGGATCTCATATGAATAACTGTTGATCTAATAAAGAGCCCATTTTATGTTGTCTTCTCCTGTTGAATAAAATGTTTGCAGATTCCAGCTTAGTCCATGGCACTCTTGCACTATTATTATTTTCATATCGTTCGGTCGTGCAAGTGAAAGGCAATAATGACGATATTCGATGAACTGGTCGTGGCAGAGAGAAACAGGTATGAACTTGACTTGTTCTGTTTGTGTAAATATGTTTAACCTAGTATCCATGATTCAGCGCATTATGATTAAACATGTTTGCAATGATAATTAGAGATTATAGTTTCTCATGCCAAGCATAAGTAGCTGGGAGTGGATGATGATTTATCTTGGATATCAACATCGCGTTAAAATGATTGTGATGTAGTATGATGATATGGTATCCTCCTCTGAATGTTCGAGTGCCTTGAATTGGCACATGTTCATGCATGTAGTTGAATCAAAACCAACATAGCATCTATGATTTTTATGTTCATGGTGTTCATATCCTACTCATGCTAGTGTGCAATGTTACTTACGCAGAATGCATGTTCATGACCGTTGTTGCTCTCTAGCTGGCCGCTTATCAACCTAATTGCTAGCCTTCGCCTGTACTAAGTGGGAATTCTGCTTGTACATCAAAAACCTTGAACCCAAAGTTATTCTAGATGAGTCCACCATACCTACCTATATGTGGTATTACCCTGCCGTCCTAAGTAAATTTGCATGTGCCACCTCCAAAAACTTCTAATAAATATCCTTTTTGTGTGCATGGATCGTTCATGGAATGACAGGAGGTGGTCGGTATCTTCCATGCTAAGCGGGTTATTCTCAGGTCAAGTGTTTATTCAATCACCATCGCACGAGAAAAGGGCGGTAATAGGGATGCCCCGTCCCAAACTGCAAACAGAAAAATCTTACAAATAATCAAACAAAAACTCCCAATGGAGTCAAAACCTTTACTTTTATCGCTTGGGAACCGCCACTAGCGTGCTTAGCATGGAAGATATTGATAACTGATGGTCGTGAAGTAAATGAGATGGGTGCATGTCTCAAAATATCATTTACCTCTGTTTTTAAAAACTTGAGCTCTGGCACCTCTGCAAATCACTACTCCCCTCTGCGAAGGGAGTATCTATTTACTTTTATGTTGTGTTATCACCTTCTAAAATAAGCGCCAGAACCTGAGAGGACTGATGTCATGCTTATGCGTTGTGTGTAGCTCATGTTGGGTGCATCATGTCTGGATCTTTTCTACCATGAATTACAATGTTTAGTCGTTGCTTGAACTTTGGAGGTGCTCTGCATTTATGTTTTGCGGTCTCAGAAAGGGCTAGCGAGATACCACAATTGTCATATTATATCATGGTTGTTTTGACAACATGTTGTTGTCTGAGATATCTTATCATTGCTCGCTAGCCGATTATGCCATTGATATGAGTTAATATAATCTTTAAGAGTTATTGTCGGCATGGGTAGTTATAATGTTAAGCTTTTTTATGCAAACAAGAGCAAAAGAGTTCGTAAAAGTTTTTCTTTTCCACTTTCAGTTTATCAACTGATTTGCTTGAGGACAAGCAAAGGTTTAAGCTTGGGGGAGTTGATACGTCTCCAACGTATCTACTTTTCGTAACGCTTTCCCTCTTGTTTTGGACTCTAATTTGCATGATTTGAATGAAACTAACCCCGCACTGACGTTGTTTTCAGCAGAACTACCATGGTGTTGTTTTTGTGTAGAAATAGAAGTTCTCAGAATGGAACGAAACTTTGCGAGGATTTCTTATACAATAATAAGAATTTCTGGAGCCATGATCCACCGGAGGGGGGCACCTGGGTGGGCACAACCCCTAGGGCGCGCCCCCTCCTGGCGCGCCCAGGTGGGTTGTCCCCACTTGGTGGCCCCGCAGACCCTGAAACCGGCGCTATAAAATCCTATTAGTCCAGAAAAAATCTGGGAGAAAGAATTATCACGATCCACGAGATGGAGCCGCCGTCACCTCCTGTCTTCATCGTGAAGCCCGATCTGGAGTCCGTTTGGGGCTCCGGAGAGGGGGATCTTCGTTCTTCGTCATCACCAACCCTTCTCCATCGCCAATTCCATGATGCTCCCCACCGGGAGTGAGTAATTCCTTCGTAGGCTCGCTGGTCGGTGAGGAGTTGGATGAGATTCATCATGTAATTGAGTTAGCTTTGTTAGGGCCTGATCCCTAGTATCCAATATGTTCTAAGATTGATGTTGCTATGACTTTGCCATGCTTAATGCTTGTCACTTTGGGCCCGGGCGCCATGAATTCAGATCTGAACTGTTTATGTTATCACCCTTATATCCATGTTCTAGATCCGATCTTGCAAGTTATGGACACCTAGTACGTGTTATGATCCGGCAACCCCGGAGTGATAATAATCGGGACCACTCCCGGTGATGATCGTAGTGTGAGGAGTTCATGTATTCACCGTGTGTTAATGCTTTGTTACGGTTCTCTATTAAAAGGGGCCTTAATATCCCTTAGTTTCCAATAGGACCCCGCTACCACGGGAGGGTTGGACAAAAGATGTAATGCAAGTTCTTTCCATAAGCATGTATGACTATTTACGGAATACATGCCTACATTATATTGATGAACTGGAGCTAGTGCCGTATCACCCTAGGTTATAACTGTCTCATGATGAATATCATCCAACATGTCACTGATCCAATGCCTACAAATTTATCCTATATTGATCTTGCTAAGTTACTACTGCTGCTGTTACTGTTGTACTTGCTACAAAACTACCGTTATCACTGTTACCGTTACCGTTGTTGCTGCTACTATTATCAACACTATCATATTACTTTGTTACTGATCACTTTGCTGCAGATAATTAATCTCCAGGTCTGGTTGAATTGACAACTCAGCTGCTAATACCTTCAAATATTCTTTGGCTCCCCTTGTGTCGAATCTATAAATTTGGGTTGAATACTCTACCCTCGAAAGCAGCTGCGGTCCCCAATACTTATGGGTTATCAGCGCAAGGGGGCGTTCTTTTGTCCAAACGGTGGTGAGCTCGTTCCCGCGCAACCGCGCAGGTTCCCGCGCAAGCCTCCTGCTCGAGTCAGTGAAATCCCCCAAAATCACAATGCTTACCAGCCTCCTATATAAACCCTCCCGGCCGGCGAGTCCCGCGTCGCATTTCCCCCTCTCTCCCTGTAGCTTATGTCGTCTGCTTCTCCCGCAATCACCAATGGCATCGGTCCATCGTCATCGCTCAGCCACTTCGCCGCCATCAGAGGACAGCTCCAGCTAGGAGGTTACACCGCGGCGGCGGCGCAGTCCCTGGTGTAGTGTAGTGCATGTGGCGTCCCTGTTTGGTGTGCGTAGATTACACACAACACGCTCCGCCACCGCTGCCCGTTGGCAGCTGTTGCAGGCTGCCGTTGCCGCCACCC
This sequence comes from Aegilops tauschii subsp. strangulata, assembly GCF_002575655.3. NCBI lineage: Eukaryota > Viridiplantae > Streptophyta > Magnoliopsida > Poales > Poaceae > Aegilops > Aegilops tauschii. The sequence goes on from NC_053040.3 coordinate 258,318,379, forward strand.
CACCGTCTGTTGCCGTGGCCGCCACACCACCATCTGTCGTCATAGCCACCACACCACCGTCGAGAGCCAGAGCCATCGCCCACTCTGCCGCCGCAGCCCGAAGGCGGGAGGTGTCCGTCGTGGCCGCCACCCCGCTGCCGGCCACCATGGCCATCACCAGCTCCACTGCCGTGTCCCGAAGGCGGGAGGTGGTGGTCTTGGACGCCACCCCATCATCGGCCGTCGTGGCCGCTAGCCCATCGTCGACTGCCGAGAGGCAGGAGGCGGAGGTGGTGGCCCTCACGTGCGTCAGCGACCTTGTGCGCTAGACCGAGTTCCTGTGGGAGGAGTAGGAGCGCCTCATCGAGCATGCAAAGAGCCTTACCGCCGCAGCCGCAGCACAGGCCAGCATAGAGGCGAGGAATCAGGAGATCTATGAGGAGAACCACCACTTCGAGAGGGGTCGTTTGGAGTGGCAGAGGGCATTCCAGGTGAGCGTCACTGAAGGTGCAGCACCGGTAGGCACCGTATTGCAGTTGTCCAGCTCGTCGGTAGGCCCCTCCTCCTCTGCCTCTTACTGAGCATGCTCAGCGGAGGAGAGGCTACCGGAAGTAGTACAAAGCACCTCCATAGTAGTATTTAGGGGCTATTTTGTTCAGTTCATCTGACTATAGATGTGGTGAAACTGTACAACGTGCTTAAAATTAGCTAGTATATATAGTTGAACCAGCTATTTCAATACGTGGTCGGCAACAATTGGGAAAAAATTTGGTCGGTTCAGCTGTCGAGTTGAACTGTTTATATAAAGAACGACTGCTTAATCTATGAATGAAATATATGCTTAATTACTGCATTTTAGTTGCAAAAATTAGATAGTGCTAGTGATTTTTAGCTGCATATTTTGACAAATCGCAGTGTTACAAGGTTGACAAATGGCAATGTTACTAGATCAACAAATGTCAATCTTTCCACTTTGACAAATGGCAATATACCCAATATAACAGATGTAAATCTTACCAAATTGTCTGTACGTGGTTGCACACGGGTCATCCAAAACAACCGTTTGCGTTGAAGGGATGTACAAATCCTGCTCGGCACATTTTCTCTTGGCTTAGCGCCGAAGTCTAGCTTTGCATACCGTATTCAATTTGAACCCTTTTGCGTTCAAGAGATGCACAAATCCTGCGCTGCGAATTTTCCCTCAACTTACTAGGGAAGACCATAGCTCTCACTTTGCATGCGGGTGTTCTATCTAAAACGTTTGCGATCAAGAGCTACACATATCCTGCTCGGCACATTTTCCTTTGGCTTCCCAGGGAAGCTGTCGGTTTGCGTACGGGTGTTCTAACTAAAACATTTGCGATGAGTGTTTTACATTTAAAAACCATTGACTTTTTTAAAAGAAAATCGGTTGATAAGGCTGTACATTAAGAGAAACAAACGCAAGTTCGTTCAAACCATATCTTTCATTCAGTCACACTGCAAATTTATATTCATATGATCGAGATATAGTATTAAAACCAAAAAAACTATTTCCAGCGGAGGTGACGTGCCGCGCCGGCGTTGTCGTTGTCGTCCTGCGGGATACCGTTGTTGAAGCCTTCATGGCAGCATAGAATGTTCTTTTCTTGGAAATCAAACATCATGTCGTCGTGTGATCGACGGGCGGGGCGTAGGAGGATGGCAACTGGCGGCGCTGCGAGGTAGCGGTCGACGGCGGCGTCCCATGCCGCTAAGGGGGCCCACGCACGGGCGCGGCGGGTACAATATTATCAAGTAGAGAAGTAGTTTCATCATAAGCATCATGCATAGCAGAAGTGGCATCATCAATAACATGAGACATATCATAATCAATAGCAGGTGTAGGTGTCGCAAGTTTACTCAAAACAGAAGGAGAATCAAGTGCAGAGCTTGATGGCAGTTCCTTACCTCCCCTCGTAGTTGAGGGAAAAAACTTAGCTCTTTGATCTTTCAAGTTCCTCATAGTGATCAACAGATATAAATGACAAGTGACTCAGAGAATAGAGCTATGATCCCCAGCAATGGCACCAGAAAAAAGTCTTGATAACCCACAAGTATAGGGGATTGCAACAGTTTTCGAGGGTAGAGTATTCAACCCAAATTTATTGATTCGACACAAGGGGAGCCAAAGAATATTCTTGAGTATTAGCAGCTGAGTTGTCAATTCAACCACAACTAAAAGACATAACAGTGGCAACGGAAGTATTTAGTAGCAAAGTAGTATGTAAGTAACGGTAAAGTGGCAAAATAAGAGTTGCGGTTTTGTAGCAATCGTTACAGTGGCAACGGAAAAGTAACCTAGCAAAGATCAATATATGAAAAGCTCGTAGGCAATGGATCAATGATGGATAATTATGTCGGATGTCATACATCATGCAACGGTTATAACATAGGGTGACTCAGAACTAGCTCCAGTTCATCAATATAATGTAGGCATGTATTCTGAATATAGTGATACGTGCTTATGGAAAAGAACTTGCATGACATCTTTTGTCCTACCCTCCCGTGGTAGCGGGGTCCTATTGGAAACTAAGGGATATTAAGGCCTCCTTTTAATAGAGTACCAGACAAAAGCATTAGCACTTAGTGGATACATGAACTCCTCAAATTGCGGTCATCACTGCGAGTGGTCCCGACTATTGTCATTCCGGGGTTGCCGGATCATAATAGGTAGTAGGTGACTATTGACTTCCAAGATAGGATCTAGAACACAAATATATTCATGAAAACATAATAGGTTCAGATCTGGAATCATGGCACTCGGGCCCTAGTGACAAGCATTAAGCATAGCAAAGTCATAGCAACATCAATCTTAGAACATAGTTCATACTAGGGATCAAACCCTAACAAAACTAACTCGATTACATGGTTAATCTCATCCAACCCATCACGGTCCAGCAAGCCTATGATGGGATTACTCATGCATGGCGGTGAGCATCATGAAATTGGTGATGGAGGATGGTTGATGATGACGATGGCGACGGATTCCCCTTTCCGGAGCCCCAAACAGACCCCAGATCTGCCCTCCCGAGGAAGAACAGGGCTTGGCGGTGGCTCCGTATCGTAAAACGCAATGAATCCTTCTATCTGATTTTTTCTCCCCGAAAGTGAATATATGGAGTTGGAGTTGAGGTCGGTGGAGGTCCAGGGGGCCCAAAAGGTCGAAGGGTGTGCCCAAGGGGGTAGGCGCGCCCCGCACCCTTGTGGCTAGGGTGTGGGCCCCCTGCTCCTGATTCTTTTGCCAATATTTTTTTATTAATTCCAAAACTTGGCTCCGTGAAGTTTCAGGTCATTCCGAGAACTTTTTATTCTGCACAAAAATAACACCATGGCAATTCTGCTGAAAACAGTGTCAGTCCATGTTAGTTCCATTCAAACATGCAAATTAGAGTCCAAAACAAGGGCAAAAGTGTTTGGAAAGGTAGATACGACGGAGACGTATTAACTCCCCCAAGATTAAACCTTTGCTTGTCCTCAAGCAATTCAGTTGATAAACTGAAAGTGATAAAGAAAAATTCTATAAACTCTGTTTGATCTTGTTGTTGCAAATATGTAAATCCAGCATTCAAGTTTTCAGCAAAGATCATGAACTAACCATATCCACAATAACATTTAGGTCTCACATTTACTCATATCAATGGCATAATCAACTAGCGAGCAATAATAATAAATCTCGGATGACAACACTTTTATCAAAACAATCATGATATGATATTACAAGATGGTATCTCGCTAGCCCTTTCTGAGACTGCAAAACATAAATGCGGAGCATCCCTGAAGATCAAGGATTGACTAGACATTGTAATTCATGGTAAAAGAGATCCAATCACAATCATATTCAATATAAATTAATAACAATGCATAGAAATGACAGTGGTGCTCTCTAATTGGTGCTCTTTATGAGAGGATGATGACTCAGCACTAAAAGTAAATAGATAGGCCCTTCGCAGAGGGAAGGAGGGATTTGCAGAGGTGCCAAAGCTCGAGTTTTGAAATAGAGATTGAATAATATTTTGAGTGGCATGCTTTCATTGTCAACATAAGAACCAAGAGATCTTGATATCTTCCATGCTACATACATTATAGGCGGTTCCAAACAGAATGGTAAAGTTTATACTCCAGCACCACCAACAAGCACACTCCACGGTTGGTCCGAAACAACGGGTACCATCCAACTAATAATAGTCCTGGGGGAGTTTTGTTTGCAATTATTTTGATTTGATTTGCTTTGAGCATGGGACTAGGCATCCCAGTTACTAGCCATTTTCTCGTGAATGATGAGCGGAGTCCACTCATCGTGAGAATAACCCACCTAGCATGGAAGATATTGACAGCTCTAGTTGGTACATGAGCTATTCGAGCATACAAAACATATTATTATTTGAAGGTTTAGAGTTTGGCACATGCAAATTTACTTGGAACAGCAGGTAAATGCTGCATATAGGAAGGTATGGTGGACTAATATGGAACAACTTTGGGGTTTATGGAAGTGGATGCACAAGCAGTATTCCCGCTTAGTACAAGTGAAGGCTAGAAAGAGACTGGGAAGCGACCAACTAGAGAGCGACAACCGTCATAAACATGCATTGAGATTAACCAATGTTGAGTCCATGCATGAGTAGGATATAAATCACCATGAACATAAATATCGTGGAGGCTATGTGGATTTTGTTTCAACTACGTGTGTGAACATGTGCCAAGTCAAGCCACTCGAATCATTCAAAGGAGGATACCATCCTATCATACTACATCACAACCATTTTAATTTCCATGTTGGCACGCAAGGTAAACCATTATACACTCCTAGCTAATTAAGCATGTCATGAGTAACTATAATTTATAATTGTCATTGCAAACATGTTTCATTCATAATAGGTTGAATCAGGAACGATGAACTAATCATATTTACAAAAAAAGATAGGTCGAGTTCATACCAGCTTAAAATTTTCATCGTGGTCTTCTCCTCTCGACCCCCAAACAAAAGAAAATAATTTCAAAGAAACACACTGAATTATTTTTGGAGTTTTTGTTTTTCTGAAGAAGGTAAAACAAGAACGAGAAAAACTAATTCCACGGGAAAGCTCCCAACAAGTAAAAGAAGAACGAGAAATCTTTTTGGGTTTTGTTTTAATCTTTCTACTAAGCATGCATAGAAAGTAAACTACAACTACACTAAATTTTTATGGGTTTTCTTAAGGGTGTTCAAACACACAAGAAGAAAGCGGAAAAATAAATAAACTAGCAGGGACGGTGCAATGAAAAAATATGAACACCCACAACTAGAATGAGTGTGTGAACATGAATGTAATGCCGGTGAGAAATACGTACTCCCCCAAGCTTAGGCTTTTGGCCTAAGTTGGTCTAAGCCCATGGAACAAAGTAGCCCTCTCTGGTGTACTACGGAGGATCCTGGGTGTTCCACTGGTTAGTGAGCTCCTATGGCTCCCACTGATAAATAGACTCCTGCTGATTACACCGGCCGAGGAGGAAGTCGGTGATGCCGGCATTCCCAGCCAAATAATAGAAATCATCATAAATCCCAGTTGCTTGTAAGAATGCATCACATGGCCATTCGCATGGCCAAATTTCCACGGCACGAGGAAGATTATACTTGGGCTTTTCCTTCTCCTCATTTTATTTTTCCTTTGAACCCCGGCTCGAGGAACCTCTCAACAATCTCCTCAACATTTTCTTCCTCTGAAAATTTCTGAATTTTTCGGTGACTCAAGAAAAAAGTGAATCAAACTCAACAAAATTGATAGCAACTACTCCTATAAGTGCCTAGAAGCTATATCATGCATCAAAACTACTTTGGACCATATAAATTTGACATGCAAGCTCAAGAACAAGGTCACCACAGCAGCAAAAATTTGCAATAAATAAAGCACTAGAACAAAAACTAATTGGAACATTGGAGGATTCACATACCGAAGAACAATCCCCCATAGCAGTTTTGTGAATGGAGCTTTGAGCAAGGAGATTGAAAATGGGAGCAACATGAGTTTGAGAAATGGAGTGATTTTTTCTGGAGGAAGGAGTGGATGGGTGCTGGAATAAGTGGAGGGGGACCACATGGGGCCCACAAGGTCAGGGGCGCGCCCAGGGGGTGGGCACGCCCTCCACCCTTGTGGCCAGCTAGTGAGGCCCCCTGGTGTGTTCTTTGCACCAGAAATTCTAAAATATTCTAAAAAATCATATCCATTTTTCAGGGCATTTGGAGAACTTTTATTTCCGGGACATTTTTTTATTGCATGGATAATTGAAAAGGCATACAGAAAATACTATTTTTTCTTTATTTAATCTAAATAACAAAAATTAAAAGATGGGTACAGAGAGTTGTGCATTCTAAATTCATCCATCTCATGCTCATCAAAAGGAATCCATTAACAAGGTTGATAAGGTCTTATTAATTAACTTCTTCCAAATGACATGAAACCGGAGAATTTTTGAATAACACTAGGTTACCTCAATAGGGATATGCATTTCCCCTACAATAAGAATACCATATTTCTTTTTGGTAGTAGGTAGAGGGAATTCAAAACCTCCAATAGTAATAGTTGAAATTTTTCCAATAGAATTGATACTATGCACTTGAGGTTGTTTCTTCGGAAAGTGTACCGTATGCTCATTACCATTAACATGAAAAGTGACATTGCCTTTGTTGCAATCAATAACAGCCCCTGCAGTATTCAAAAAGGGTCTACCAAGAATAATCGACATACTATCGTCCTCGGGAATATCAAGAATAACAAAGTCCGTTAGGATAGTAACATTTGCAACCACAACAGGCACATCCTCACAATTACCGATGGGTATAGTAGTTGATTTATCATCCATTTGCAAAGAAATTTCAGTACGTGTCAACTTATTCAATTCAAGTCTACGATACAAAGAGAAAGGCATAACACTAACACCGGCTCCAAGATCACATAAAGCAGTTTTAACATAGTTTCTTCTAATGGAGCATGGTATGGTTGGTACCACTGTATCTCCAAGTTTCTTTGGTATTCCACCCTTAAAAGTATAATTAGCAAGCATGGTGGAAATTTCAGCTTCCGGTATCTTTCTTTTATTAGAAACAATATCTTTCATATACTTAGCATAAGGAGGCATTTTAAGCATATCAGTCAAACACATACGCAAGAAGATAGGTCTAATCATTTCAGCAAAGCGCTCAAAATCCTCATCATCCTTTCTCTTGGATGGCTTCAGAGGAAAGGGCATGGGTTTCTGAACCCATGGTTCTCTTTCTTTACCGTGTTTCCTAGCAACGATGTCTCTTTTATCATGACATTGATTATTTGATTGTGGGTTATAAAGATCAACAGCAAGTTCAATCTCTACATCATTATCATTACTATGTTGAGCATCAACATGAACATCATTGTTAGCATTATCACTAGCATGTTCATCACCAGATTGTGTCTCAGCATCAGAAATAGAAATATCCTTGGGATTGTCAGGTGTATCTATAGCGTGTTCACAAGCATGCAAAGTCCTATCAGTTTTCTTTTTCTTTTTAGTACGAGGACTAGGTGCATCAATATTAATTCTCTGAGAATCCTGCTCAACTCTTTTAGGATGGCCCTAAGGATACAAAGGTTCCTGGGTCATTTTACTACCTCTAGTCATAACCCTAACAACATTATCATTATTCTTACTATTCAACTCATTAAGCAAATCATCTTCTGCCTTAAGTACTCGTTCTACTTGAGTTGTAACCATGGAAGCATGTTTACTAATAAGCTTAAGATCATTAACAGTTCTATTCATATAATCACCCAAGTGGTCAAGCATGTAAGCATTACATTTCAATTGTCTACTAACATAAGCACTGACATTTTCTTGTTTAACAACAAAATTATCAAACTCATCCCAGCATTGTCTAGGAGACTTATTATAAGGAATATCACATTCATCGAATCTACGGAGAGAGTTTCCCTCTACTACCTGTGTCGGGTTATCAAGACCATGTATTTCTTCAATAGGTGGTAGATTCTTAACATCTTCAGCTTTAGTACCTTTTACTTTCATAGATTTCTTTGCCTCTTGCATATCTTCAGGACTTAGAAATAGAATACCCCTATTCTTCGGAGTTGGCTTCGGAGTTGGTTCAGGAAGTGTCCAATCATTTTCATTACTCAATATATTATATAATTGCAATTCAGCTTGATCAATAGTTCTTTCCCTGAAAACACAACAAGCACAACTATCTAGGTGGTCTCTGGAAGCATCGATTAGTCCATTATAAAAGATATCAAGTATTTCATTTTTCTTGAGAGGATGACCAGGAAAAGCATTAAGTAGTCAGAGAAGCCTCCCCCAAGCTTGTGGGAGACTCTCTTCTTCAATTTTCACAAAATTAAATATTTCCTTTAAAGCAGCTTGTTTCTTATGAGCGGGGAAATATTTTGCAGAGAAGTGATGAATCATATCCTGGGGACTACGCACACAACTAGGAGCACGAGAATTATCATAACTTAGCATCACCCTTTAATGAGAAAGGAAACAAATTGAGGATATAGTAATAGTGAATTGTTTCCTCATGAGAAAATAGGGTTAGTAACACGTGATCCTGATAGAAAGATGAGAAGCCTAGTTCTTAATCCCCGTAGAAAAGAAGAGGGTGACTCAGATCAGAAGGGCATAAGATAAAGGAGTAAAAAGAGCCTTACGTTCCCTTCCACAATCAATTCCCTTATATAACTAAAGCATTTCTAGACTCAACTTCGACCAGTTTGGCTTGGTAATCCTACAGGCAGTCAGGCTCTGATACCAACGCTGTCAGTACCCCGATTCTAAGTCACACCGATCTAGCCTGTAACACCTCATATCACTTTGCGGCCTCACGCACGGTATTCCCACGGGTGTCGCCTTACCATGGCCCGGGACCGTTTGCGCCTTTTGGCTCACGTATATGATAGTGTCGCTAGCATCCATATGACAGAGAACCCTGGCCGACATGACTAGTCGTGAACCCAAAGTGGCACTAACTTACGGGGACAGGCATACGTGAATCAACATCGAGCATGTCGGTCAGCAGCATGCGAATCCGGGCTGTAACACTGGGCTAACAGGACTCCGGGAACCCGGGCTGTAGCAGGCTAGGCAGGACTCCGGATGTCACCGCGTGACATTTCCCCGAAGGGACAGACACAAGAACGAAGTGAATCACATGCCGGCCAATCAGGTGTCCGGAGCAGTAGTGCTGGGCTAGCAGGACTCCGGTGAACCGGGCTGTAGCGGACTACTATGGCTCATGGAAGCACAAGACTACATTTCCCCATTAGAGAGGCTACCAAGGATAAACAACTAGGTTGTCGGATCCAACACATACCAAGGATTTCAATCATACACGCAATATTCTCGATATGTGTAAATACAACATGGCATCACAACATAACTCTACGTCTCAAGTATTTATTCAATAGGCTCCGAGGAGCGAGATATTACAAACATGGGTCTCATGAACCAACATTCAGAGCATACAAGTCAAACACATGCGGAAGCTTAACATGTCTGAGTACAGACAACTATAAATGGAAAAGGCTTAGAAGCCTGACTATCTACTTGATCCTGCCGAGGGCACAAGATCGTAGCTGAGGTATCAAGCTAAACGTCGAAGTCCACACGGAACTACTAGCGATACTGACGTCTCTCTACAAAACATAAAATAAGAAAACGTGAGTACAAATGTACCCAGCAAGACTTACATCAGAACTATCTACATATGCATCGGTATCAACAAAGGGGGTGGTGGAGTTTAACTGCAGCAAGCCAGCTTTGACTCGGTGGCTATCCTAAACTACGACTGCAAGTAACTATTTTGAGGTGGCGCACACGAGTCCACATATTCACCATATCAATACTCCACTATGGATCCGCTCCCGTCTCCCTACGAGAACGCCATCCATAGCACTCATGCTTATCTTGCGCATTTTAGAGTATCCACTTTCACTTGTCTATGAACTGTTATAGGCAACCTAGAAGTCCTTTACCCTGGACACGGCTATTCGAATAGATGATGTTAACCCTGCAGGGGTGTACTTCGTCACACACGCTCTCACCACTTACCGCCGTTTACACAGCATGTACTCGGCAACCTTCAAGCGGAAGCCCAGCGAGGGTGTCGGCCACTGCCTACCTAAACGCTCAAGTCTCTAGTCCAGGTTTATCGCCTATTCAGGTTCCATCCGCAGGGAGTCCGGCCGAGGTTTCCACATACGGCCCCGAACGATGTGTATAGGGTTCCGCGACACCAAACGGGCGCCCGGCATGCCCGGCCACGTGCCTACCGCATCACAGCCCACCCCTCGGGTCAGCGCTACCCACGGCCTACAGCATACTACAAACACCAGAAACTACTTGCAACTCCTGGACAGAGGACAAGGGTGATTAAGAAGCCGAGAGGGTCCATTGGTTTCGGGCCTAATGCGTGGTAGTAACTGTATCATGGGTCACAAACACGGAACTCAGTTCCTGAGGACGGCTTCAATGAGACAACCTACCATGTACTCCTACATGGCCTCTCACCGCTACTTTTACCAAATCGTGTTCACACACTTAGCTCACACACAGTAGGACATGTTCATCACCATTCCAACTCATCCCCGATGAATCACACCTGACACAACTCTAAGCAATAGCAGGCATGACAAACAAGCATGAATGAGTAGGCACATCAGGGCTCAAACAACTCCTACTCATGCTAGTGGGTTTCATCTATTTACTGTGGCAATGACAGGTCATGCAGAGGATAAGGGGTTCAACTACCGCAGCAAGTAACAGATGAATCATTGTTGTCCTAATGCAGTAAAAGAGAGGAGGAGCGAGAGAGTGGGTTTGTATCGGAATGGACAAGGTGGTTTTGCTTGCCTGGCACTTCTGAAGATATTATAGTTCTTCATCGGTGTCATCGAACTCATCATCGGAATCACGGCTATCGAGAGGGGACAAATACCGGCAAACAAGGAAGAACACAATCAATGCAATGCACAATATGATGCATGATCATGACATGTCAAGAATGTTATGATTTACACTAATGCATCTAGCAACAGTTTAAATGAGGTCCATATGAACTAAGGGTTCATATGCAAACTCCATATTTAGCATTTATAATGTCATTATCATGTTTTCACCTATACAGCAGGTATAACTTAGTTTGACATGCATGAAAATGATACAGATGGATAGATTGCATTTTCTGAAGCTACGGTTGATTTTATATGATTTTTTGAAGTTAGCATTATTTTCTGGAATTTCCTGATTAAAAATAAATCCAGAAAATGTAATACTGTGTCAGCATGACATCATGCTGACATCAGCAGGTCAACAGGGGCCGGTCTAGGTCAAACCTAAGACCGGGGCCCACATGTCAGTGTCTCATCTGGTAAACACGGTAATTAGCACTAATATTTTGACTAACCTAAAATTAAAATAGGGCGGGGCCCACGTGTCATTGGCTTAGAGGAGGTCAAACCCGGTGGGTTTGGGTCAAACCCACCGGCGGTTAGCCGCCGGTGACCAAAAGCCAGGGCGGAGGGCTTCGGGAATCATCGTCTGGCGTCGAATCGACGCGCGGAAAGGTGCTTTCGAAGGCTGGGAGTGTGCCGCGTCCGTTGGTACCAGTGGCTAGTCACGGGGGCACCGGAGCTGACGGCGGTGAGCTCATTCGCGGTGGCCGGAGCTCGGCTGTGCTCGGCAAGGTGATACGGCTTGCGGGCGAGCGAACTGGAGCGCTGGGTAAGATCTACGGGACGTCAGGAGCTCGTCCAAGTGCTTGGCTTGGTTAGCAGGAGTGACTAGCAACGGCGAGCTTCGTGGCGGCGGAGGCGAGTGCTCGGCCATGGCGGGGCTGCTGTTAGAGGACGGGAACAGAGGGGGCGGCCACGGGAGGAGGTGTAGGAGCTCACAGGGATGCGGTAGAGAAGGTTAACGTGCTCGGGGAAGCGTCGGAGGCGACGGATTGACGACGGCGATCTCGGGCGCCCGTCGGTGTAGATGATGATGATGGCGTCACTGTAGTGCTTCCCGGCTTGCCTGGCTCGGTAGAGGTGACGAGGACGACGGCACGGAACTCATGGGCACGTCGGAGGGGCGAGGGGGTGGCTGTGGCCGTGGCGGTGCACGGCGGCGCTCTGTGACGCGTTTGGGTGCGAGGTGGGGAGAGAGCAGACAAGGGGAAGGAAGCCGAGGGAGAGTGAGAGAGCGGTCGGGGGCTGCGTGGTGACTCCAGGGTCGTCCAGGCCGCCGAGGGGGCACGCAGGCAAGGTGGAGGTGGCACGGGCGCGTGCCGGCGCACGGTGGCCACACGCCCGGCGTCCTTCTGTCGCGAGGAAGACGACAGGGGGGAGGCTAGTGGGCTGGGCTGGCTTCGCCCAGTTGGGCTGCTACAGGAGCAGGCCAGGTGGGTGCGGGTAGGTTTATGTCCTTTTTCTTTTATTTCTGTTTTCTAATTCTGTAATTGTGTTCTGGGCTTTATTAAAAATGCCAGGGCATTTCCAAAAATCATGAAACTAATCAGGGCTACTGTTTAGAATATATCCAACAGTAAACATTTTAGTTTATGATTATTTGAGCATTTAAAGTATTTAATAGCATTTAAATGCCCAAATGCAAATATTATATGATTTAATTCAGAGCCCAAATATGTCATGGAAAAATGTGCAACACCTCTGGTTATTGTTTCCAACATTTTTCCAGAAATGATGAACATTTTTAAAAGCCATTTGGAAAAACACTGAGAATATTTTAGTTGAACCTAGTGAATTTCCTTTGATGCTAGGGTTTAGGCAATCCCCATTTCAATTTTCAAACAAATATAGACATGATGCATGGATGCTTATGAAACTAATTGCAATCAAACTCTAGGGCTGTGACAAGAGCACCCACGATGTGGAGGCCTCACCCTCTTCCATGTCCAAGTAGCCAATCATCATCGATATCTCCGACGATGAGGAGTAGCTTATCTTATTAGCTCAATATAAGGACCCATGTTCAGTTTGCTAGCTACGCCGGTTAAGCATGCTCGGTTTACCCGTTGCATGTGCTGCTCTTGCCTTTCCTTAAAAAATTCTAGTGAATTGAGCTATCTAATTTTACCATGCAATCAGTTCCTCTAGTGTATATGTTCTATATGTCGTGCAATGTGGTGCTCACTTATTAACTGTTGGTTAATTAGTTGTCATCTTCAGTTAATTGTTTGGTTCTATTCTGCAAATGTGATGTTCAATTATTCAAGCTGCAATTTTGTATTGTCTTCCATGTGAGAAATAAATCAAATTTATCATTACAAAATACATGAGAAACAAATACAATTGCTATATTTCCAAGTTGTCAAGCATGCTTGGTTTGGTTAACTGTCTGATCTTCTAGTATGTTATACATTGTGCAATGTGGTGCTCAGTTAACGTTTGGTTGATTTGTTGTGGTGTTTAGTTACCTGTTTGGTTCAATTCTGCAATGCGATGTTCAATTGTTGTGGTTGCATTCTATTATTGGATACCATGTGAGAAATAAATCGAATTTTGATTTACTAAATACATGAGAAACAAATACAATTGCTATATTTCCAAGTTGTTAAGCATGCTTGGTTTGGTTAACTGTCGGATCTTCTATTAGGAGTATGTTATATTGTGCAATGTGGTGCTCAGTTAACGTTTGGTTCATTTGTTGTGGTGTTTAGTTAACAGTTTGGTTCAATTCTGTAATGCGATGTTCAATTGTTGTGGGTGCATTCTATTATTGTATACAATGTGAGAAATAAATTGAATTTGGTTGTACTAAATACAAGAGAAACAAATACAATTGCTATATTTCCAAGTTGTTAAGCATGCTTGGTTTGCTTAATTGTCTGATCTTCTGTTAGGAGTATGTTATATTGTGCAATGTGGTGCTCAGTTAATGTTTGGTTCATTAGTTGTGGTGTTTAGTTAACTGCTTGGTTCAATTCTGCAATGCCATGTCCAATTGTTGTGGGTAGAATTTTGTATTGTTGTGCATGTAAGGAATAAATCAAATTTGGCTGCACTTAATACATGAGAAACATATACAACTGCTATATTTCCTAGTTCTTAATCATGCTTGGTTTGGATAAATGGGTTTTCCATGTGGCTTGAATTAATCTGATGAATGTGCAATGTGCTTATTTTTCATCAACATATTTTACTGATAGCATGCGAACCCTCACTTAACCTGATGACTAACTACCTTATATGTGTTGCAGGGAAACAATGGGAAGCACTGAGGTTTACAATCAAGGTTTGCACATGCATGGTCCTTTGTCTAATAGCACATTATTGTGCAATTGCAGGAACCATTCTAATATTTAGGTTTTCAAAATTTGGTCTTGCACATGTAGGTCCTGCTGTCAGAGGTTTTGACCCACTGTTCGACCCTTTTTGCATATGGGGAAATGAGTTGCCCATGAATATCAGTCAAGTCAAGAAGCTCAGAATGATTGTTAGGATAAAGAAATTAGCGACAAAAAACAACAAGATCTTTGTCTGCACAATGAAGAAGACATCAGTTCACTACAAGACGGTACTAACTATTATACCTTGCCTTTTTTATTCCTTTGCCCCATTTCCAATATAGAGAAGATATTTATACACATCCTTGTTTTCAAGCCTTTCCAAAGCAGTTCACTGATGGTTACCTCGCAATCCACCTCTATGGTCAGGAGGCGAGGAAGGTTTATACAACACCCACGTTTAATATTGAAGTGTTCCTGAAGAGGACGAAGGATGGACGGTCAATCATCCATAGGCACTGGCCTAAAGTTGCAAAGACTTTCAAAATCAATGAAGGCTCAATATTTGCCTTCCACTTCAGCAGTTTTCCAGATGAGATGCATATGTCTATGTACCGTCTACGATGCTAATTTCGAAAGATTCTAGATGCTGCATGTGAAACTTGGTGCTGGTGCAGTTGTGTAATGGGGTAGTTGAGTGCTGAAGCTATATGATGTTGTACTCTGATGTATTTCAATTATGAAATCATGCTTCCTTAGTATGGAAATGAAATATATTGTGTGCTTAATATGAAATTTCAATTAGATTAATAAATAGATTATTAATAATAGGGCAATTAGCCTGCTAATTGGTTTTTTCTATTGCAAACGGTTATTGAGAAAACACTATGGGTGATGACCTCAGGCAACGCACACAGTTTCTCGGAATAAACCGTGTTGGATCAATGAACAAGCACACACGACATCCTCTTGAAAACCGTTTGCATTAGGCCACCTTGCGCAAACGTTTACAACATAAAAAGTGTGTGTGATGGACAACCTTTGCCACTTAGTTTCTTCTATGCACCGTGTGTGATGCATTCAATAACGTAAACGATAAAATTATTAATATCGTGTGCAATGGCAACGCTATCACAAATGATTTAATGGGGGAAATTGTGTGTGATGTACCTACGAACGGAAACGTTTTCCTTGGAGTGACTGTGTGGGATGTATATATGAACGGAAACGTAATTCTTGGATTAACTGTGTGGGATGTACATACTAACGGAAACGTATTCCTTAGATTGGCTGTGTGGAATGTACATACGAACGGAAATGTTTAGCGGGAACTGACTGTGTGGATGTACTTACGACCAAAAATGATTTGGCCTGTATAATTGTATTTTTTTGCATAATGCTACCTCTTGAGCACTGCGTTGGTTTTCCCTTGAAGAGGAAAGGGTGATGCAGTAAAGTAGCGTAAGTATTTCCTTCAGTTTTTTAGAACCAAGGTATCAATCCAGTAGGAGACCACGCTCGAGTCCCACGCACCTAAACAAACAAATAAGAACCTCGCAACCAACGCGATAAAGGGGTTGTCAATCCCTTCATGGTCACCTATGAGAGTGAGATCTGATAGATATGATAAGATAATATTTTTGGTATTTTTATGATAAAGAGAAATAAAGATGCAAAGTAAAATAAATGGCAATAAAAATAGCTAAGTGTTGGAAGAATAATATGATGGAAAATAGACCCGGGGGCCATAGGTTTCACTAGTGGCTTCTCTCAAGAGCATAAGTATTATGGTGGGTGAACGAATTAATGTCGAGCAATTGATAGAATTGAGCATAGTTATGAGAATATCTAGGTATGATCATGTATATAGGCATCACGTCCGCGATAAGTAGACCGAAACGATTCTGCATCTACTACTATTACTCCACACATCGATCGCTATCCAGCATGCATCTAGAGTATTAAGTTCATAAGAACAGAGTAATGCTTTAAGCAAGATGACATGATGTAGAGGGATAAACTCATGCAATATGATATAAACCCCATCTTTTTATCCTCGATCGCAACAATACAATACATGCCTTGCTGCCCCTGCTGTCACTGGGAAAGGACACCGCAAGATTGAACCCAAAGCAAAGCACTTCTCCCATTGCAAGAAAGATCAATCTAGTAGCCAAAACCAAACTTATAATTCGAAGAGACTTGCAAAGATAACCAATCATACATAAAAGAATTCAGAGGAGATTCAAATATTGGTCATAGATAAACTTGATCATAAACCCACAATTCATCAGTCCCGACAAACACGCCGCAAAAGAAGAGTTACATCAAATAGATCTCCAAGAGAATCGAGGAGAACTTTGTATTGAGATCCAAAGAGAGAGAAGAAGCCATCTAGCTGATAACTATGGACCCGAAGGTCTGAGGTAAACTACTCACACATCATCGGAGAGGCTATGGTGTTGATGTAGAAGCCCTCCGTGATCAATGCCCCCTCCGGGAGGACGCCGAAAAAGGCCCCAAGATGGTATCTCGCGGGTACAGAAGGTTGCGGCGGTGGAATTTGGTTTTCGTGGATGCCTCTGATTGTTTGGGGGTATGTAGGTATATATAGGAGGAAGAAGTAGGTTGGTGGAGCCACGAGGGGCCCACGAGGGTGGAGGGCGCGCCCCCTACCTCGTGGCTTCCTCGTCTATTGCTTGACGTCCACTCCAAGTCCTCTGGATCACGTTTGTTCCGAAAATCACGTTCCCGAAGGTTTCATTCCGTTTGGACTCCGTTTGATATTCTTTTTCTGCGAAACACTGAAATAGGCAAAAAAACAGTAATTTAGGCTGGGCCTCCGGTTAATAGGTTAGTCCCAAAAATAATATAAAAGTGTATAATAAAGCCCAATAAACATCCAAAACAGAATATAATATAGCATGGAACAATAAAAAATTATAGATACGTTGGAGACGTATCAAGCATCCCGAAGCTTAATTCCTGCTCGTCCTCGAGTAGGTAAATGATAAAAACAGAATTTTTGATGTGGAATGCTACATGCATAATTTTCAATATAACCCTCTTAATTGTGGTATGAATGTTCAGATCTGAAAGATTCAAGATAAAAGTTTAATATTGACATAAAAGTAATAATACTTCAAGCATACTAACTAAGCAATTATGTCTTCTCAAAATAACATGGCCAAAGAAAGTTTATCCCTACAAAATCATATAGTTTGGTCATGCTTCATTTTCGTCACACAAGAATGCTCTCGTCATGCACAACCCCGATGACAAGCCAAGCAATTGTTTCATACTTTAGTAATCTCAAACTTTTTTCAACTTTCACGCAATACATGAGCGTGAGCCATGGATATAGCACTATGGGTGGAATAGAATATAATGATGGGGGTTGTGTGGAGAAGACAAAAAAAAGAGAAAGTCTCACATCAACACGGCTAATCAACGGGCTATGGAGATGCCCATCAATTGATGTTAATGTGAGGAGTAGGGATTGCCATGCAACGGATGCACTAGAGCTATAAATGTATGAAAGCTCAACAAAAGAAATTAAGTGGGTGTGCATCCAACTTGCTTGCTAACGAAGACCTAGGGCATTTGAGGAAGCCCATTGTTGGAATATACAAGCCAAGTTCTACAGCGAAAAATTCCAACTAGTATATGAAAGTGACAAAACAAGAGACTATTTATCATAAGGATCATGGTGCTACTTTGAAGCACAAGTATGGAAAAAAAGATAGTAGCATTGCCCCTTTTTTTGGGCCATTCTTTTTTTTGGCCTTTCTCTTTTTTTGGGACAATGCTCTATGAATGATGATCATCACACTTCTATTTATTTACAACTCAGTGATTACAACTCGATACTAGAACAAAGTATGACTTTATATGAATGCCTCCGGCGGTGTACCGGGATGGGCAATGAATCAAGAGTGACATGTATGAAATAATATGCATGGTGGCTTTGCCACAAATACGATGTCAACTACATGATCATGCATGGCAATATGACGATGATGAATGTGTCATGATAAACGGAACAGTGGAAAGTTGCATGGCAATATATCTCGGAATGGCTATGGAAATGCCATAATAGGTAGGTATGGTGGCTGTTTTGAGGAAGATATAAGGAGGTTTATGTGTGATAGAGCGTATCGTATCACGGGGTTTGGATGCACCGGCGAAGTTTGCACCAACTCTCAAGGTGAGAAAGGGCAATGCACGGTACCGAAGAGGCTAGCAATGATGGAAGGGTAAGAGTGCGTATAATGCATGGACTCAACATTAGTCATAAAGAACTCACATACTTATTGCAAAAATCTACAAGTCATCAAAAACCAAGCACTACGCGCATGCTCCTAGGGGGATAGATTGGTAGGAAAAGACCATCGCTCGTCCCCGACCGCCAATCATAAGGAGGACAATCAAAGAACACCTCATGTTTCAAATTTGTTACACAACGTTTACCATACGTGCATGCTACGGGATTTGCAAACTTCAACACAAGTATTTCTCAAATTCACAACTACTCAACTAGCACAACTTTAATATCACTACCTCCATATCTCAAAACAATTATCAAGCATCAAACTTTTCTTAGTATTCAATGCACTCATAAGAAAGTTTTACTAATCTTGAATACCTAGCATATTAGGATTAATTTCACAATTAAAGCGAATTACAATGCTGTTTTGTAGGACTCTCAAAATGATATAAGTGAAGCATGAGAGAACAATAGTTTCTATAAAACAAATCCACCACCGTGCTCTAAAAGATATAAGTGAAGCACATAGAGTATTCTAATAAATTCTGAATCATGTGTGTCTCTCTCAAAAGGTGTGTACAGCAAGGATGATTGTGGTAAACTAAAAAACAAAGACTCAAATCATACAAGACGCTCCAAGCAAAACACATATCATGTGGTGAATAAGAATATAGCTCCAAGTAAAGTTACCGATGGACGAAGGCGAAAGAGGGGATGCCTTCCGGGGCATCCCCAAGCATTGGCTTTTTGGTGTCCTTAGATTACCTTGGGGTGCCATGGGCATCCCCAAGCTTAGGCTCTTGCCACTCCTTGTTCCATAATCCATCAAATCTTTACCCAAAACTTGAAAACTTCACAACACAAAACTAAACAGAAAATCTCATGAGCTACGTTAGCGAAAGAAAACAAAACACCACTTCAAGGTACTGTATTGAACTCATTCGTTATTTATATTGGTGTTAAATTTACTGTATTCCAACTTCTCTATGGTTTATAAACTATTTTACTAGCCATAGATTCATCAAAATAAGCAAACAACACACGAAAAACAGAATCTGTCAAAAACAGAACAGTCTGTACTAGTCTGTAACTAACGCAAACTTCTGGAACTCTAAAAATTCTACCAAAATAGGACGACCTAGATTATTTTTTTATTGACCTTCTGCAATTGGAATCAATATTTTATCACGTTCTGGTGATTTTTAACAATTGTTTTCGTGAACAGAAAGTTTCTGGAATTTTCAGCAAGATCAAATAACTATAATCCAAGAAGATCCTACAGGTTTAACTTAGCACAAACACTAAATAAAACATAAAAACAAATCTAACCAAAGGTTAGATCAAAGATTTAATCCTAAACAGAAGCAAAAATTAAAAAAACTGAAATAAAATTGGGTTGCCTCCCAACAAGCGCTATCGTTTAACGCCCCTAACTAGGCATAAAAATAAGGATAGAACTAAGTATTATCATCTTGGGTCTTTAATTTTTTAGCGGAGTTATGCTCGAATCCGGGAGCTTCTTTACGCTTCCCTTCATATTCCGAGATTTTCAGATCTAAAGAATTCAACCGCTTATTGCAAAGAGTAATCAACATATTCATGCGGTGAAGATTTCCACTAACACTCTTAAGGGGTTCAAGAGATTTTTGTAAAGTTTTCGTTACTTCGCAAATTTTCTCAAAAACTTGCATTTCTTCCTGGGTATGATGAGGCCCCTTTTGTTGAGGTAGTGTTCCCACTATACCCTCTATAATTTCATGCGCAATACTGGGATCAATTTCGATAAAATTGCCTTTGGCAACGCAATCCAAGAGTTGTCTATGAGACATATTCAGTCCAACATAAAAATTGCGAAGCAAAATTCTAAAGTTCACCTCTAGGGTACAATTACGATAAGATTCCATCATTCTAAACCAAGCATCTTTTAAATTTTCTCCTAGTCTTTGTTTGAAGTGAAGAACTTCAAACTCAGGAGACAACGGAGTAGAAAGAGGACTAGCCATAATGACAAGGCAAGCAGGGTGAAGTGGGGGAGAGGAAAACGAGAGGCAAATGGCAAATAATGTAATGCGAGGGATAAGAGTTTTTGATGGGTACTTGGTATGTCTTGACTCGTGCGTAGACTCACCGGCAACGACACCAGAAATCCTTCTTGCTACCTCTTGAGCACTGCGTTGGTTTTCCCTTGAAGAGGAAAGGGTGATGCAGTAAAGTAGCATAAATATTTCCCTCAGTTTTTGAGAACCAAGGTATCAATCCAGTAGGAGACCACGCTCGAGTCCCACCCACCTACACAAACAAATAAGAACCTCGCAACCAACGTGATAAAGGGGTTGTCAATCCCTTCACGGTCACTTACGAGAGTGAGATCTGATAGGTATGATAAGATAATATTTTTGGTATTTTTATGATAAAGAGAAACAAAGATGCAAAGTAAAATAAAGGGGAATAAAATAGCTACGTGTTGGAAGAATAATATGATGGAAAATAGACCCGGGGGGGCATAGGTTTCACTAGTGGCTTCTCTCAAGAGCATAAGTATTACGGTGGGTGAACGAATTACTGTCGAGCAATTGATAGAATTGAGCATAGTTATGAGAATATCTAGATATGATCATGTATATAGGCATCACGTCCGCGACAAGTAGACCGAAACGTTTCTGCATCTACTACTATTACTCCACACATCGACCGCTATCCAGCATGCATCTAGAGTATTAAGTTCATAAGAACAGAGTAATGCTTTAAGCAACATGACATGATGTAGAGGGATCAACTCATGCAATATGATATAAACCCCATCTTTTTATCCTCGATGGCAACAATACAATGCGTGCCTTGCTGCCCCAGCTGTCACTGGGAAAGGACACCGCAAGATTGAACCCAAAGCTAAGCACTTCTCCCATTGCAAGAAAGATCAATCTAGTAGGCCAAACCAAACTGATAATTCGAACAGACTTGCAAAGATAACCAATCATACATAAAAGAATTCAGAGGAGATTTAAATATTGTTCATAGATAAACTTGATCATAAACCCACAATTCATCGGTCCCGACAAACACACCGCAAAAGAAGAGTTACATCTAATAGATCTCCAAGAGAATCGAGGAGAACTTTGTATTGAGATCCAAAGAGAGAGAAGAAGCCATCTAGCTAATAACTATGGACCCGAAGGTCTGAGGTAAACTACTCACACATCATCGTAGAGGCTATGGTGTTGATGTAGAAGCCCTCCATGATCAATGCCCCCTCCGGCAGGACGCCGGAAAAGGCCCCAAGATGGGATCTCATGGGTACAGAAGGTTGCGGCGGTGGAATTAGGTTTTCGTGGATGCCTCTGATGGTTTGGGGGTATGTAGGTATATATAGGCGGAAGAAGTAGGTCGGTGGAGCCACGAGGGGCCCACGAGGGTGGAGGGCGCGCCCATGGGGGGTAGGCGCGCCCCCTACCTCGTGGCTTCCTCGTCTGTTGCTGGACGTCCACTCCAAGTCCTCTGGACCATGTTTGTTCCGAAAATCACGTTCCCGAAGGTTTCATTCCGTTTGGACTCCGTTTGATATTCTTTTTCTGCGAAACACTGAAATAGGCAAAAAAATAGCAATTTGGGCTGGTCCTCCGATTAATAGGTTAGTCCCAAAGATAATATAAAAGTGTATAATAAAGCCCAATAAACATCCAAAATAGAATATAATATAGCATGGAACAATCAAAAATTATAGATACGTTGGAGACGTATCACACAACTGTACGCATAACCGTATTTGATCGCTCGCCGGTCGCGCACGGCCTCATTTTGCCGAGCGTGTGTGCCAGGAGGGCATATCCCCGATGGTTCCGGGTCGTGTGGGAAGAACCCCCTATCGCAGTCACTCACTAGTCGACGGTTCGGAACGCCATCACGGAAAGGGGTTAAAAACCGTTTGTATAACACCTCACTGTACCAGTGGCTAGCCATTTTCACAAAGAAAAAAATAGTTGGGCTGGTCATATGGTGAACGTAAAATAGAAGCCTGGGCTAGACGGGCCACAACCCAGTTGAAACCCTGCTCCATCTCAACAATAACAAAAAAATACTGCTCGAGCAGCTACGTCCCATGTGTTAGCCGATCTTCTGATGTTCTCTTGTCTATTGACTATACGCTGACAATGTCGTGGGTCCTAGATGTCAGGAATCCACTAATAGGAAGCATTTTCTTTTTCTATTCGCTGACAATGGAGTATATAATAAAAAAATGAGGAACTTGCTTGCGTACGGACATGGACATGGTGGGTCCCTACTGCCATCGTCTCCACGTACAGTCCTCTCCTGATTCCTCTTGTTTGTGGACCATGTTGACAACACGAGAGGGAGGCGCCACGGCAAGCGCACCAAAGCGCGCGGAGGACGACGACGAGGCCTCAGACGTCAGCGTTAATGATTTAGGAGACAGTGGGGCGGCGATGCATGCACTAAGGTGCAGCCAGCCATGGGAGGCAGAAGCAGGCGACCCCGCCGGCGCTGGTTTGGTTTTGGCGGATAGAGGAAGACGAGACAGAAGAAACACGATAGACGGTAAAAGCAACAGGAGTACTCAACAACCTTAATTGAAACCAGCCGGGGCACTTAACAACCATAACTGAAAGCAGTATGAGTACTTATACAGGTTCAACCATACAAAGCACGCCTCAAACGATGCTACTTTGCCTACGGTTAACCAATGGTGAGGCCACTAAGCCCCAGGACAAGGCCCATGCGCCACCCCGCGCATCCACAACCTTCTGAAAGCGGCCTCATGTTGCAATGTGGTCAATAAACAGGATATTCACTTTAGAGCCATGGAAAAGCATGAGCATAACCTTTTGCCCTATTTTCCAAGATGGACGGGCCTTCATTATTTGAGACCACCCATGAATAAGTATATTTTCACCTCCAAGGGAAATGGAGTAGGTCAACATAAACATCATGTTGTGACCAAGCGCAAGTCTGACCCGACCATGGTCAGGCATCTATATAGGAACAATTGAACTGGGCAGTTTCTGTTTCAAGAGGATCACATCTGTAAAACTGTGTATAAGCAAGAGTTTATTGACAACATATATAACAGAAAACATCTTGTACCATAAGTTTCTTGACACAGTTGGACTTGTTCAACGTGTGCACTAGTGGCACACATATCCCACGTGGCCTTCCACCATTGAAACGCCCCACAAGGACCTCAAGACGACCAATAAAGTGTAGGAACTGGCGGATGTCGTCCCAGTCAACTTCAGTGCCATCAGTAACAGTCGAGTTCTTATAGAATAACAAACGAGTAGTGTGCTGAACTTTGAAATAACCTACACGTGCCACCAATTATAAGAAATATTTGTTAGAAGTAGCATCTTTGTGAGAGAAGGGAATCACAAATCGTTGCTACTTCTAAAGTCAAATTGTGATTAGTTAGACATAATAGGTGGATTAAGAAGTAATCGAGGCAACATGCAAGAACCAGATACAAAACTAACATGGATGAACTACTGGAACGACGTCGGGGGTGAAAGTTCACATTGAAGATGAGACCAGGTTCTACTATTTCTATCAACATTCATGCACCAACTTTTAGTTCGTAACACTTGAGAAAGTTTATCCAAGTTCGGCCATAAAAAAAGGAGTGATCTTCTTGGTTCATGAACCCAACTCAGAACTTATATCCATGGCTTGTCTTCAATGTGACCATTAAACTGGTGTATTCAGTTATGGCAAGGCCGACCATCTTGAGTACATGTGTTCTGGCAGAGCAAGGAATGCACTGCAGGAAAAATAATATGAGAACACAATGTATTCGCTATCCAAATCTAGAAACAATTTCCTCTTTCATGTTAGTGTTTACCATGGTACTAGTACCTTTTATCCATATATAGCAATCAAAATTTCCAAATTAGTCGACAACACATTCAAAAAACCCCACCCTCCCAGATAGAAAAGAGGATTCTAGGAACATACTATGCGCGTTTCAAAATCCTATGTTAGGATGAGAAGGAACAAGCGTGGCGTCTCGCTGAGGGCACAGAAACCTGTAGGGTCCTTGCACTTTGGGCACTACAAATGAAACACACTAGATTTAGTAGGAAGAAAAAGCTTCAACGGCGGCGGCTGCCATCCTAGGATTACCCGCAACCAAGGAACTAGGATTTATCAGGGATGGATGAAGAATTCGTACGTGGTTCTCCATGAAAAAACCCTACGCAATCGCCGAGAGGAGGTTTTCTCTGAACAAGCAGACAAGGGAGAAGGGGATTCAGGCCCAATGAAATATTGCTGCTTTGTCCGTCCAGCTTACTGCTACTCCTGGAAAGGTGGGGATTTTTTGTGATTTGACGGCTTATTGGGCATTACTCTGGCGCTACTACCGGGGTGAGTCTACCATGCAGTTGGGCACTCTAATTTGGTGCATGGCACGTGGACCCCATTGCCGGATGCCCCGCATATCAGCAAAAGGAAGTAGAAAGGCAGGAGTAACTAGTTACACATAAATATATTTTTGATAGAGAGATACTCCCTATGTAAAGAAATATAAAAATCTTTTATATCACAACTTTATACATAAGAAAAATCAAGGGGAATATATATATAACATAATATGGGGGTTCAGATGAGAATAGAATACTCAGATAGGCTGACGGTTCTGGACTTTGGGCCACAGTCGGTGGGCCTGCATGTTTGGGGGCCCATGTGTTCTAACTCGGCGCATTTCATATTGCAAGCGATCGATACAACACTGGTTTTAGATCTCGTCGCAAGGCGAATACAGAAAATTAATTAAAGCACCTCAGCTGATAGAATGAAATCGAACGACGGTTCCTCACCAGCAATCAGCGTTGCAATTCTGGCACGATATCCTACGCGATAAATAATACTGTCATACTACTTATACACACAGGACACTTGTTTCACCATGCCATATTATTACATCAAAATCAGTCGGAGGATAGATCACTTCAACAGTTGTGTGCTGCTACTGAAGAATTTCAAAGTTGAGTTGGACCATCTCTCCTTGCCGAGAAAGTTCGATTTTGACATCATCCCCTACCGTAAGATTTGATCGAGTTTTGAACCTTGACCATCCTTTAGCATCAATCATCGTGCGACCATCCTTTGTACTTACGGTGTTTTGAGCAGGTTCATTCACATCAAGGCTGCGCATGGTAAGTAAAAATTGGCTCCAGTCGCCCGGATTATTGAATGACTCCCTCGCTGCTCAAGGAATTCTCTGTTTGCAAACAAGAAGACATACACAAACAGTTAGATCAACACAGTGAATCATGTGAAACAACATGGAAATAAAAAAGAATGAAGCACTTGGGCTGGCCAATGCTTATCAAGAAGGTGGAGATGCCGGTTTTTGTATGGACTTTGGTACATGCAGTGCGAACTGCAGCCAAGTCTGTTGCTGGTGCAAGTGTTGGTTCCGTTGCCGCTGCATGGGCCGGAGCAGATGCAAGTGCAACTTCAAGTGTTGGTGCAGGTGCCGGAGCCATTGCGACTCATAGTTCCGCTGCTGTTGCTGGAGATGGTGCTCCTTGTGGAGCTGGTGCCATTGTCGGAGCAGGCGCCTGTGTCGGTGCCCGATCCTCCGGTAGATCAGCCTGATGCGCTGACGCGGTCGGTGCCCAATCCTCTGGTGGATCAGACTGAGCTGCTGCCGCTGTCAGTGCTAGAGCCAATGCCGTCGGAGCAGGTGCCGGTGCTCGATCCGATGCTGAAGGTGGTACCGATGTGCGAGACAGGAGTGATCGTCTCCGGTCTGCTATGATTTAATACTTCAGCTTTCTAACTTCACCAGGCTCCGTGACCTTGATCTAGTCTTTTTCTCCACTTCTTTTAAATGCGAGAAGGACTAATTGTGGTGTGTTTGTTATGACAAACTGCAATTCATCATAGGGCTTCCGATTGTACTCAGACAGCAAACTGACCCGATTGTGTCCAGTAATATAAGTGATGGACTGTGCCTTCGTTACTGACACGACCTAAGAAGTGAAACCTACAAAAATAACCATCATAAAGCAAACCAAGCGGTTTATTCTGTAACAAATGTGATATGGAAAAACCTGCATCGTAAAATTGCAGCAAAAGTAAGAAAACATGACACTAAATCAATAAGATTTAGACAGTAAATCAATAAGATTTAGACAGTAAATCAATAAGATTTACTTGATAAGACACGAGTGAATCCTCACTAGGAAATCCCTATGTTAATGTTCTAAATTGAAGGTTGATCGTCCAATTACAGGTGGCATGCAGGGCCCCTGCTTACTCCCACAAGCAGGACAATCCAAAGGTTGTGACAACTCGTGTCGAGCAAACATCCATGGGACTGGAAATCCTGGTGGGTGCGATAAACCCTGTAATGCATACAGATATTGGAGTGTAACCATAATTGATAAACCGTCCTCACAAAAAAGATGATCTGGATACTTCAAAATATACAGAGTGAATTGGGTGGACATACATTAACATAGATTGTACTCACGACTCACCACAAAACAGAAGCGGCAGTACTAAACAATACAGGGTTCACACACACAAATCAAGTACTGAACAATAGTACTTACTACAGACAAGCAAGGTTGCACTAACTAAACTCTGTAGACTATTTCTTGCCACCGACCTACGGGATGTACCCCACATAACTGACTAGGCCATGGACTTCATGAGAGATGTCTACGGCAACATCGCCATCTCGTCAACCTTGGAGAACCTAACAGAGTGGTCTTTCCACTCATAAACATGACGATGAAGACAGTCCGCATCAGATTTGTCGGGAAGCTTTACAAGAACCACACCCTTCATAATTGAAGGCACAACTAGGAAATTGTTGTGGTGAGGTACACCCTCGAGAACACGTCTAGCAACAATGCTACCGGAAAAAACTTGTTCACGACACGTGGCGACAAGGACACAACAGCTAGATATTTTAGTAGTAGAACTCGTCTTGATGTCTTCTAGTTCACACGGCATGACTTTGAGAACTTCATGTTCACCGGGGACCTATTTCTAGTTCAAACAAAAACCAAATATTTTATTACTACCTCCGTTCAGAAATATAAGATGATTTTTGATATATTACTCCATATAAGACTACATAAATGCACAGAAATGAGTGAACAAAGACACTAGAACATGTCTTCAAAGGCATGAGAGCAGAGGGATTACTTGCAATATCCATAACACAAGTTACTAAGGCTACTATACTGTCTTCAAAGGCATGAGAGCTATAATCTTGCATTTCCTACAGCTAGCATTGATGTTCATAAAGTAGTTGAAAGTAATCTAGAACATATCAGTGTTATGTGCAATAATCATATGTATGTCAACCTCTCGCATGTTTTGGTCAAAAGAGAAACTTAGAACTGCCATTTGGCACACCCAAATCACATGTAAGATCACATAGAAAGTTGTACTACTAGTACTAGTAGTGCGTGTTAGATGAAAAAACACGATCAAGATCACCAATAAGATCGTCAAGAAGAGATATTACCTGGACTGGCTTAACAAAGGATCCCAGAGAGGGGGGCTTGGACAGGGTGATGGCCTTGAGCTTGTCTGCGGTAGTCTCGGCAGGGTGCTTGCGCTTCTTTGTACCCTGAGCCTCGACGGTTTTAGCCAGATCCATAGACATTCCTTTGGCCGATGCTCCAAGGTCCATTAAGAAACTGTTAAATGCAAATAACAGAAAGAACCATAATCACAAACCCAAAAGAAGAATAGAGACGGAGTTATAGGATCAGTCGTGGGGTTGCAAGACCGGGCTTGGCCAGAAGCAACACCGTTGATGCGCTCACCTTTACTTCTTTGGGAGAGAAGAACAATGGCAGAAGCGTGTCAGGGTTTTCTTGAAGAAATGAGGAACACAATGAGGGAGAAGCGAGTTGGTGTTTTCTTTAAGAGAGGAAGATGAGGGATAAGAGAGAAATGATGGTTGCTTCGTCCGTCCAACTTACTACTGATAAGGTGGGGATTGTGTGATTTTACGTCTCATTGGGCATTACTGCGGCGCTTCGATCGGTGTAGTCTACCGTGCAGTTGTGCACTCTGGTACAGAGTAAATTAGTGCATGGCAAGTGGACCCCGATACTGGTTGTGCCACACGTCGGTGAAATTGAGTAGCAAGGTTCCCAACGAATGCCAAGGAGGATCCGCACGGTAGAGCGTGTCCCCTGTTTCTGAAAAAAAAGATTACAACAAGCATTTCCACTCTTACGACGGAGGAGTGCGAAACACAGCAGCCACTTGAACTTACACGGTACTCCTACTACTAGGCATGTGCCATGGTTCATATGTAGTACTATATAATCTTGTTGCTAGTGTAGTAAGATTTGACGATAACAAATGATCTTATGCACATGTCAACTATATGAACATTAATGTAACATACCCCTTTTTTGACTGTCCGGTCGAGAATGAACGGTGATATCAATGTTAACAAAACTAGGTCTACAGCGCACGGAGAGTATAGTGCTATAGTACTCCACGAAACATGAACCATATGAAGCATGAATCAGTGTTCGGCAGGGTGTATGAAGGGTGCATGGGAGAAAAAGTTCCCTTCTCGACCCACTTTTGGGTGTTTGGGAGAGTGCATGAAGGGTGCATGAGCCCACACTAGTAGGTTAACACAAATAGACTAGGAGCATCCATGAAGAGGGGTGTTGAGAGGAGCATGCACGAAGAGGGAACAACTATATTGAGACGGCAACCAAACACACCCACACGCTTTGTGCTACAGTGAGTGAACTGCACCGTCTGAGTTTGATCCAACGGTCATGTTGCGCCGAGACATGCCCATGCAGAGGACGCCTAAACATCACTGAAGTCCCTATGCTTCTCGAGGCGCACAACGTTCCCATAAGTTGTTTGCCCACAAAATCCCTATGCATAGCAAGTGGGTTAGGCTTAAATGTGCTTTTCATGTGATTCATGATGCTCTCTTTATGTTACAATTCTTATCTTTTATGCGAGCATCATTGAAATTATCATGCCTAGCTAAAAAGGCATTAATGAAAAGTGCTTGTTGGGAGACAACCAATCATTTAACCCTACTGTTTTGGTGTGTTAACATGATTACTCTACTATAGTGATCATGTTTTATAGCTTTGTTTCAATAAAGTGCCAAGTAAAACCTTTGGGATTATGTTTGGTGATAGTTCATTTGATCTTGTTGGAAAACAAAAACTTTTGCATCCAGTAACACAATTTTTAAAAATCACATAAGTTAAAAAAGCTTGTGAATTTTTTACACAAGATTGTATACAAATTTCCTACATCTTACTAATTTTTCAGAATTTTTGGAGTTATAGAAGTATGGTTAGAGTTCAGATCATTACAGGATGTTCTGTTTTTCACAGATTCGGTTTTTAATGCATAGCTTGCTTGTTTCCTAGTTTCTATGGCTTATATTGCTCAATATAAATTGTGGAAATGATAAGGTATAGTAGGGATTGTGTGAGAACAATTATGAATCTTGTCTTTGACAATACCAAAGTGAATGATTTGTCTTTATCATACTAATCTATCTCACGAAGTACCGTTAAGTTTTGTGTGATTGAAGTTTTCAAGTTTTAGGTGAGATGTAGATATGAGGAGAATAAGGAGTGACAAGACCCTAAGCTTGGGGATGCCCAAGGCACCCCAAGGTAATATTCAAGGAATATCCAAGCAACTAAGCTTGGGGATGCCCCAGAAGGCATGCCCTCTTTCGTCTCCAACATTATCGGTAACCTCACTTGGAGCTATATTTTTATTCGTCACATGATATGAGTTTTGCTTGGAGCATCATTTTATTTTATTCGTATTTTCTTGCTGCTTTTTATACTAATGTTTTGAATCTTTTATTTCAACAAAAATTTCAAGTATAGCCTTTGCCATGCTTATTTTGCAAGTCTATATGTTGCTGTTTGAAAACAGAAAGTTGCACGCTAGTGAGTGAATTCTTGAAAAACGTCAGAATGTGATAAAATGTTGAAACTTTTTGCAGAATAAGATATGATAAATTTTATACAGTGTGGTAAATTTTCAGAATTTTTGGAGTTAAATAAGTATTAAAATTCTTGCTTCCTATATAGACTATCCGGTTTTGGCTGATTGTTGTTATGTTTGCTTGTTTGCATATGTTTGCTTGTTTAATGATTTTATTGGAGGATAGGAGTATTAAATATGCAGAGTCATTTAGTATGCAATGTTAAATAATAATTTTAGTGATTTGATAATGTAGAGAATGATAAGGTTTTTGCATTGATTTATACTAACTCATCTCACGAGTTCTTGTTGAGTTTTGTGTGGATGAAGTTTTTAAGATTTAGGGAAACCGTGATAGAAAAGGAATTAAGGAGACACAAAGCTCAAGCTTGGGGATTCCCAAGGCATCCCAAGATAATATTTCAAGAAGTCTCAAGCATCTAAGCTTGGGGATGCCCCGGTAGGCATCCCACCTTTCTTAATCAACAATTATTGGGTAGTATCGGTTAAGCCTAAGTTTTTGCTTCTTCACATGAGTTGTGCTATTCTTGGAATGTCATTTTCTTATTTTAGGTTACTTTTTTAATAATATACTTATATCTGAAAGTTTTTAAATAGGAGAGAGTCCTCAAGTGGCTACGCATTTACTTAACTACTCGCTTGATCCTCACTTATATCTTTTTAGAGTAGTTTGTCATTTACTCTTGTGCTTCACTTATATCCTAACGGTAAATTGTTGAATGAATTGAATATCATGAACTTGAAATTATATGTTCTTATTATGCCTAGTAGTAGCTTCACATTGGGTTTAGAAAGTGAAATCTTTTGAAGCTTGACAATCACAATATGGGTCATACAAGCAATTCATGAATGATTAGTATCAGGAAGAGAACTTTCACATGCAAATATATTATCTTGGACATCTTCTATGATTGTGAATACCCATTAATTATTTTACAACTTGAGCAACTTATTTTTAGTTGGACAAGGAAGAAAACGTAATGAGTTATGGTTGTGTATATTTTCGTAGAAGTTATATTGTTATGGATCCTGCAATATGTGGTGTTTGCCTAGGATATTTAGCTGGCCAAAAAATCCTACTAAGTAGATATACTACTTGTGTATCCAAAAACCCTTAAACCTAGTTTCTTGCCATGAGTGTCCACCATACCTACCTATGGATTGAATAAGATCCTTCAAGTAAGTTTTCATTGGTGCATAAAGCAATAAAAATTGCTCCTAAATATGTTTGATCTTTTATTATAAGGGAAAATTGAGCGTTGTACGAACTTGTGATGGCAAACTAATAGAAGCGATGGACTGCATAATAAAGGTTGCTATCATAAGGGGCAATATAACGTGACATTCCTTTGCATTAAGAGCTTGGGCATCCAAAAATAAAAAGCGCATGACAACCTCTACTTCCCTCTGCGAAGGACCTATCTTTTACTTTTCAGTATTTACTTTTATGCAAGAGTAAATAGTATGCAATCTCATTTCAACCTCAATTATTCTCTAGTTGGCAAGCATCATGTGGTGGGGAAAGATCTAAGCACATATGGCCAGTCAAATATATTTGATCATGATTTATTATTGTTGACAATTATTTCTTTGATAAATGAGTTGGGAGGAAAAACATTAAGCCCCTATCTTTCTCTGTGTTTGATGGACGCCATTTTTTGTAAGAATATGCTTTGAGTACTAGCAATCATGGAAGACTCTGTTGAATATGTTGAATTGAAATTGTTTGGTGACTAAGAATATAGGTTGTTGAGTTTCAAGAGAATTCATTGTCTGAACCTTAACATGTGAATTGATTGATACTTTTTCATGATGAGTTTTATGCGAAAGAGTTGTTGTTATGATGCTAGGAAAAGTGGTTGAAATTATCATTGATCAAACTTATGCACTATGCTAGCATTCACACTTCATACATTATTTCTTTTATCATTTACCTACTCGAGGACTGGTAGAAATTAAGGTTGGTGATGCAGATACATCTCCAATGTATCTATAATTTATGAAGTATTAATGCCATGTTTACAACAATTTTATATGGTTTTGGTATGATTTGCATGGAACTAACCTGGACTGACGCTGTTTTCAGCACAACGACCGTGGTGTTGTTTTTTGTGCAGAAATGGAATTTCTCCAAATGAGCTGAAAGTTTTTGATGGTTTTTGGAACAAAAGAGACCCCCGAAGCTTCGTGGGAGGGCCATAAGAGCCATGAGGGGGGCACAACCCACCAGGGCGGGCCCGAGGGGCCCGGCTTACCCCGGTGGGTTGTGCTCACCTCGAGGCCCATCTTCGCGTGATTCCAACGCTAAAAAATCCTATAAATAGAGAAACCATCAGAAATAACCCTAGATCAGAAGTGCTGCTGCCGCAAGCCTCTATAGCCACAAAACCCCAATCTAGACCCCGTTTCGGCAGTCTGCTGGAGGGGGAAATCATCACCGGTGGCCATCTTCATCATCCCGGCGGCCACTGTGATGAGGAGGGAGTAGTCCACCCTCGGGGCTGAGGGTTTTTACCAGTAGCTATGTGTTTAATCTCTCTCTCTCTCTCTCATGTTCTTGAGATGTCACGATCTCAATGTATCGCCGACTTTATTAATATAGTTGGACCATATGGTGTTTCTCCCTCTCTATCTTGTTGTGATGAATTGAGTTTTCCCTTTGAGATTTCATTCTTATAGGATTGAATATTTTTATGGATTTGAGAGCACTTGATATATGTCTTGCATATGAATACCCGTGGTGACAATGGGGTATTATATTGATTCACTTGATATATGTTTTGGCACTCAACTCACGGATTCCCGAGATGACATTGGGGTAATCTATGCATAGGGGTTGATGCACGTTTTCATCCTACTTTCTCCGGTAGAAATCTTGGTGCACTCTTTGAGGTTCTTTGTGTTGGATTGAGTATTATGAATCTGAATTTACATTGGTGTTATTATAGTACGAACTCTTGATAGATCAATCGAAAATAATAACTTGGTCTTATTTTCGTACGAACTCTTCATAGATCGATCAGAAAGAATAACTTGGTGTTATTTTAGTACGAACTCTTGGATAGATCGATCGGAAAGAATAGCTATAAACAATTTCTTCTTATGTTCTCCAATAGATAGGAACATTGAAGTGATTCTTCATCGCACTTTGAGGGATGGTTATATGATCCAATTAGATTAGCATTGTTGAGAGATTGCACTAGCGAAAGTACGGACCCTAGGCCTCATTTTGAAGCATTGCTGTTTTTTATTGTTCCTATTACAAAAATCAATATCTACTATCAGTACTACACTTTTATCACCATCTCTTCGTCGAACTAGTGCACCTATACAATTTACCATTGTATTTGGTGTGTTGGGTACACAAGAGACTTTTTATAATTTAGTTGCACGGTTGTTTGAGAGAGACCATCTTCATCCTACGCCTCCCATGGATTGATAAACCTTAGGTCATCCACTTGAGGGAAATTTGCTACTATCCTACAAAACTCTGTGCTTGGAGGCCCAACACCTGTCTAAAAGAACAAGTTGTGTAGAAGACATCACCGCCCTCCTCTGCACTCGAGCTACAGCTTCTTCTTCAGCCACCCGGTGCCTGACAGCCTCTGCCTGCGCTGTTGACAGAGAGGCGGCTAGCACCGCCCGGTCGAGCTGCTGCTACACTACGCGCAAGGCCTCCTCGGCCTAGGCAGTGAGAACGAAAGCATCGGGCATAGGAGGCGGTGCGTCTTCCTCGACCACATCTTTGACATTGTAGATGTCGAGGTGCTCTTGCATCACCTCGAAGGCCACCTCCTCGTCGGTGTCCTTCTCCTCGAGCTCCCTGTGGTTACGAGATAGCTCGGACAACATGGGATCAAGCTTGGAGTAGTTGGAGTAGGTGTTGGAGTCCAACGAGGATGCGCTGGAGTTGGAGCATGCAACCGCTACAGTGTTGGAGCCGCCGCCTGTGCCGGGCACCGGTACCCTGGGGCATAGACCTGCCGTGGAGATCCTTGATGTCTGTAGCTTCCTCATCATGGTGGTTGAACTCGCTTTAGATTGTGCGGCGAGTGGAAGCAATGGAGTGAAGCGTGAGTGGAACGCTACCGCACACCGGTATTTAATCAGAGGAATGCGAGGAGTGGACCGACGGTGCTGGGAGTTCAACGGAGCACTGCGTCCTGAGGGTGCAGTAATTGCCCTGATGCGACGAAGCAGTGTGCATGCATCGCAGGCTGAGACCAGGCCTCTACGACGGCCCATCGGCCTAGCACGCAGCCCACGACCATTGTCGTGTGCCCTTGATCCCCCGCTGTCAGGTGGGCCACTCATGACAGCAATCATGGAGCACCCATCGATCCAGCCAATTAGGTTTCATCTCGCGGATCGACCATGGCAAACCCTAGTGCCTAGTCTAAACTGTTCCCATGAGAACAATGATAGCCCTGCCCTGGTAGTGCGGGGTTTTGAGATGGGTTTGAGGGGTTTTGAGAGGGGTTTGACTGCTAGGGTTGGGCATAACTAATTTTTAAAAAACCAAAAAAATATGAAAGTTTTGCACACCATCATTTTATGTTGCTAAGTTACTAGAAAAAAAATAAGAAACCACGACTACGGGTATTTTCATGAAATGTCCTTCATACAACTTAGCAATCACGAACAAGGATGCATGGTTTTCAAGGGGAATGAGCTAGGGTTTAGGGTTAACCGTACCATAGTTTGTCCAAACAATCCCATATTAGGCATGGAACTTATATTTGCACACTAGATGACAAGGGAGGACATGGAAAACTCGATTCTTAATTCGAATGTTGATTTTTGCAGACACACCTTTTTAACTACTATTTTATTACTCTTCTATATTTATTTTTTTATTTCCTTCATACATTTGCTAGACTCCTTTAAATTATTTTTAACACAAGATAATATAAGGCATGGACCCTATATTTGCACACTATTTTAGTACTGTCCTATTATGTTTTTTATTTCTTTCATACATTTAGTAGACACCTTAAAATTCTTTTTAACACTCCTTTTTTATAAGATAATATAAACCACAAATAAACTCCATTAGCTCACATACTACATTACAAAAGTATACAATCTTCCAACAGTTCACAACCACATTGACTTTAACAAAAGTAAAAAATTAGATGATTAAGATCACAGAGGGCTACTAAATGGGAGTCAAAGCCTTCAGGAGGGCTGTGTGGTGTGCCCTGATCTTGGCATCCTCTCCACTCCTTGTTGCATCCCGTGCATGAGACACAAGGTGCTCAAAGAGCCCATCCATCGGCTTTGGCTTAGTGGTACAGTAGGGGCACCGAAACTTCTTTCTCTTGTAGTAGACAGTCGTTCCCTGGTCCTTGATCTTCTGAACTTCCTTCGATATGAAGGAGTCGATGTTCCTATTGTACACATCATCTCCAGAGTTATACCCACACAAAAACGAATTGCATTCATATAGTAAAACAAATATACATGAAAATCACATTGATCATATAGTAAAACAAACAAAATTTCAAGTACGCTTTACCTCATAGACTTCATCGTCAATAAAGTCAGGATCATACCGGTCCTTCAACCCAGTCATGGCTAGCTTCCTCTTGTTTCCCACATGATCCTCGTCCTACAATATAAAAGTACACCCATTACTATTAATTATAGGAAATCAATAGAAAATTCAAATATACACGATAGTCGCATTGATCATATTATCCATAATATTAACCGATTTGCATTTTGCATAGGCATGTGCACAGATTTCACAACAAAGCTAATAAAACTATATATGGTGGATAACTTTATAATTAGAGGAAACTTATAGAAAATAAAAATAGAAATCTACCTAAACATTTTTATTTTGGATAATGAAGCTAATCTCCAAACTCTGCGGAAAATGTGCAGTTGAAATAAATTGATAGGTACACAAGATTATAAATTAATACATTCCTTTTCAATAATAGCCAACTCTACACAAGATTAATGCACGAATTTATGATCAACTGAAGCATGATATAGAAATATATGCCCAAAATGAGTGCAAATGAAGATGACTGTGAAAAATCTAGCCATGTTAATTAATGAAATCAATTGTAACAGTCCAATTCCAAATATTTCTAACTACTTGATTATATAGTTGATGAGGGGAATGGCATAGCAAGCCTGAATCTAATACAAAAATCCCATCAAACCAACTAATCTAACCAACTATAGTAACGTAGGAATCATAATCTAACTAATTAACTAACATATATACTTAATCTTATCACTAACTATGAAATGGAAATGCGAAGAAGTGCCTCCTCGACCAGCTGCTCGTCGTCGGCCTGTGCACCTGCATTCACTGCGCTGCTCGACGCCTTCGCCTCCAGCTCGGCACAGTCGAGTCAAATCTCGCCACCTCCTTCTCAACCAGATCCGCCGCAGCTATGACACCCAAGTTTTTATTGGATTTTTCAAAAGATTTTTATTTGACTTGAAGGGAGTGATTTAAAAAAATTCTTCAAGAGAACTCTCACTCTCAAATATTTTTCTTTATGGAAATTTTTTTTATTTGGATTCACCCAAGATCTGCCTTTGACCTTGGGGGTTCTTGCTCTTCATTTGGACTCAAGACAAAAGGTTTTCCATTTGAGAGGATAACTTTTGAAAACCTTTTCTTGAATTTGCACTATGGCTTTTGGAAAGTCCTTTACCACTTTCAACTATTCCTTCTTGCCATGGCATTAGTGCAAATCCTCTCTCCTAACCCTTCCCTCACCCTTGGATCATGATTTGCATCAAATCCAGCAAGTTGAACCTCCCCTTGTGATCTTTTTCATTCAAATTCTATTCAAACAAATTTCTGTCTTCTCTTATAGCTCTTGGAGATTTACAAAGGAACCCCTTCTTCTGTTTTGATTTTTGGCCCCAAACTTCTTTCCCCTCCTAGTCCTTTGAACCCTCAACCTAGAACCATGAAGATCCACTGGTCTCCAGTTCAAAAATTTCAAACTACATCAACTATAAGTTTGGACCAGATTTGCCAAATTTGGTGAAATTCATTCAAAACTTTCTCCAAAAATTCCAAGTAAATTCATGCAGCCCCTGGGTACTTTGAGTGATCGTCTCACCAAGTTACAGCTCCAGCAAAATTCATCTCTTTACCAAAACCTACTGTCGAACACCTGCAATGCTTGGTCACTGTCAAGATTCAGTAAGTTCAGAGTTCAGTCAAGTGGCTGCTGTCGTTTTCTTCAGAAACGGGCGTCGATCTCGCCAGTACCCTCGCGTCGCCTTGCTCCTCGTCCTCGCCCTCTCGTTCCTGAACCGCACGAGTGCCTGGCATCTTGCGGGCGTCGGCGACGAGCAGCAGAAGGTGCGCCGCCCCGTGACCGACGCCGGCGGCGGCTTTGCGGGCGCCAGCGGGAGACACGGCACCGCCGACTCCACCCAGCACCGCCCAAACCACCGGAGACCGCCGCGTGGCCGTCCACTCCCCCGAATGCGCTGCCGCTCTCGTCGTGAACCCCAGGGCGCGGAGCGCGCTCTCTGCCGCCGTTGAGCCCGTGCGGTCACCTCACCGTGGGCAGACGCCATTACGCCAAGACCAGCTCCGTTTAGCTGCAAAACGAGTCCCGTAACATCCACTGATGCTGCTCGGCGGCTCAAACCCTCTGCCAACCCACTGCTCCGCCGTAATCACTCGCCGGAGATTCTCCGTTCACGGCCACCCCGTCGATCTGCCTATAAATAGAGGTCCCGAGCTTCAACTCGAGCACCCACCAGCCCTACACTTCCCCTAGAGCACGCCCAGCCACTGGAAGAGCCGCGAGGGGGTCTTCTTCCTCGACTCCGGCCGCCGCGATCCGCCACGGGATCCAGCCCGATTCGCCCCCATGTGTGCTCCGCAGCCCCCATTTTCTTGTCAGTAGCTTCACCTTGCATCACCCGTTCTGACCCGCGCCTCAATTCGTACCTTGCAGCCCTCCACCGGAGTTCCCCAACCTCACCCGAACCGCCGTCCGCCGGAGATAGTGTCGCCGTCGACGTGGTGCTCCCCGTTGGACGAGTCCACCACCCACCGACGCGGAAGAAGGCACTGAAGCTCTTGGTACCCTCCGTTTCCCCTAACTCGCCGTGGTTCGACGCCGGCGTCCATCGCCGTCTTCGAGCGCCGGCGAGCTTTCAAACCTGACATGCGGGCCCCGCGTGTCAGCCTCTGTTTTATTTTCCCCGAACCGTTTTCTGTTGACGCCTTCGGGCGAAGTACGTTTTCTCCTTGCACTTGCGCATTTCCAAACGAACCGTTTTCTGTTTTCTCAGTTAAAACCCTGGAACTTTTCTGTTTCATTACAGAAAGGTCCCTGGACAGAAACCTTTATAACTTTTTAATGAAAAGGTATTTTTGAGTGATTCTTTTTCTGTCAATCTCCAAATTTTGTCTAGTTTTTTATGGGATTTATTTGAACAATATTTGGCAAAGTTTCTGTGCATGTGTTGGTTTTCACGTTAGTGCCCCGTTTCGTGATTGCCGTAGGTTCCGGGAGAGGGGACGGAGCCGCGAACTTCGCCGAGCTAGACTCCGACTTCTCCGAACCAGGCAAGCATGTTTGAACATTTGATATGGCAGATGTTTTGCATGTTCATGTGAAAGTTTGTGCGTGGCATGAGAGTGTCGATAAGTACCTCGTTGCTTGTAAGGCAACGATCCGGTTGTTCCGAAGTTGCGATGACCTCTGATGAGAGGTGGCCTAATCATGTAGTGACATGGAGGGCAGCAAGGTGGTACTGTTGTAGCATGCCAGCCTTGCGTCATCCGACTCTCTTCGATGTTAGCGTGGTTGGAGCCACGTTATCGATCTTTTCCCGCATGTTCCAAAGTTGCGATGACCTCTGATGAGAGGTGGCCTAATCATGTGGTGAAATGAAGGGCAGCAAGGTGGTACTGTTGTAGCATGCCAGCCTTGCGTCATCCGACTTTTCCGACGTTAACATGGTTGGAGCCGTGTTATCGTCCCTTCCCCTTTCCGTGCTACCACATGTCTCATTGCCAGGATACGGTTTAGTAAGTTGGTAACCTCTTTCCGTGTACACACCAAACAGAGAGGCCGGGATGATGGTACCTTGGCCCAGGATTAAAGCCAGTCATTCGGTCAGGGGGCATGGGTGTTTCCGGTTGGGACCGAGAGGGGGGCACCCCCTTATAGCGCGCGTATAGAAATTTGATCCCATGCTACGCGAGGTTGTAGCCTCCCCGACTCAGGGTTTTTCCTGAATGTTGCCGAGGGTGATCCCTGGCTTCGGATGGTTAAATTGGGTGTGTACTGGTTAGACGTGTTCCTTCCAGAACACCGTAGACGGAACTAGTCCCCGTGACTACTGAAATCCGTTGGCTGTGGTTAAGTACAAACTCTGCAGAGTCAATTCCTTCCAAATCATCGTATCCATGATCAGTAATGTAGACTTTATATCCAAATCTATCCGTGTGAAAACTTGCCCCCGGTGAACAAGCTCAAGTGGTAAATTCAATTTCATTGTTATTCCTGTGGATGGACTAACATTATATTTGTCTCGTGCTTGTGATAAATTATATTCCCGAACTATTGTATTGTTGTGTTACAATATAAGCCCTTTATGTGACGCCGCGCAGACGTCCGACTACGGCATGCACTGTCTTTACTTTCTGTTATAAGCCCTTTATGTGGTGTCGCCCCGACGCCCGACTGTGGCATTATTGTTCCGCATTTTCCGCTCGAGGAGTCTTTCAAACACTCGTTTGGCACCTGTATTATTATTCCGCATTTTCCGCTCGAGGAGTCTTTTTGACACTCGTTTGGCACCTGTATTATTATTCCGCATTTTCCGCTCGAGGAGTCTTCCTGACACTCGTTTGGCACCAGTATTACTATTCTGCAGTTTCCGCTTGAGGCGTCATTCAGACCCTCGCTTGGCACCCAGTATTTATTATCTCTGTGTCTGATCGCACTGGTTAACTTATTCATGTGCTTCATGTTTGCATTTGTTATACCTTATGTCCGAGCTGTCTTGCGAGTACTTTCATAGTACTCACCTGGCTTGTTGATTTGGCCAGATGCTGACGAAGGCGATCTCTTGGATGAAGAGTTTGATAGCGCGTCCGACGCCTAGAGGAGTCCCAGTCAGTCCTGCGCGATCCTGGATATTGGTCACTTGTATCGTTTACGCTTCCGCCACCCGCAATAAGTCATCTCGAGCCTCACTCCGACGCTCGAAGAGTTGTAGTATTCTGGAATCATGTCACTCGCTTCGCGATGACATTTCCACCACCGTTATTATCGTGAGTTAGAAGTTTGCCACCCTATCCGCCGTATTGTTTTATCGGCGTGCATGTAATAAATTGTTGGGCAGCCTCTGCTCGACTTTGTATTATATTTAGTACTCCTTGTATTTTTCTTCTGTGACCAATATATTGTCTGTCAGTGAGAAGGAATTCTTCCTCGCTGGTCCGTAACAGGGATTGGTTTCTCAATAATTATTTCATTGAATAACCGGTCGTGACAAGCTTGGTATCAGAGCCAGGCTGACTGTAGGAAGCCACTAGGTGCGATCGCAAATCGGTTATTAGCGTCTTTAGTGCTTCTTCAGCATTTTGCAATTGTAGCTATTTTTTGTTGGTCATCATAAAATTTATGACATGACTACTCAGAATTTTTGCCTACTTTTGTATATGGCTGGCAGCGGCTGTGAGAATCGAGTGTTCACCAACGTGCCCGAGGGGTTTGTCAAGCTTCTCGTCTCCATCACCAAGCTCGCGATTGGGCCAGCAGCTCGCCCGGAGTTCACCCTCTATCAGCACAAGCTCAGTGACGACGTGTCTATGCACCAGGCTGTGGTGCAATTCTGGGGAGGACGATCTGCTGCTCGCCATTTCCGTTTTACGGGAAGGGCCATGCCTACGGAGAGGCATGCCATGCAGATGGCTGCCCGTGAGGCGATAGCTCGCCTTCGGGACATCCTTCCTACGATGAAGACTCGTCGCTACCGCTACCTCCCATGCCATGTGCCTTACACCAGCCACTATGCGTTCGCCTGCCATCGGGGAGAGCGAGATGAAGCCATCGAGATGGTTGTGGAGTATCTCAAGGCTCTGGAGGAGTCTTTCGACAACCTTGTAGATGATCTTGTGGCTGCCCGCATGGACTTAGTCCGGGGCGGTCCTGCCAGCAGGAAGGAGCTTCTCCACACGGCGCCACCTCTGACATTCGTCTCGTCTTCAGCCTCGTACGCACCGGCCGTTTTGGCCACTGCTCGCCGTCTGCCTACCACTGAGGAGTTCGACCGAGTCATCGCTCCTACTCCAGTCAGAGCCGCACCGCCTGCCGCACGCGCTCTACCGCCAGTCGCCCCCGCACCATCACCGCAGCGCAGCGTCGCACGCCAGGAACCAGCTAGAGAGGAGGAGGTTGATTCTCCTGGACCGCTGAGCCTTGCCATCGGCAAGGGGAAGGAGATCTTCACCATCTCCGACTGAGAGCACCGAGTAGCCGCGTGTTATGTCTGCTTGTATGATGTGTTGTTCTTATCTGTATGCTAGTTTGTGTTGGTGTGTTTGCTGCCTTCCGGAGTAGTACGCTAGCTTTTAATAACATGTCAGGATTGTGTACGCACAACCTGAGTGCTGTATCTTGTACTTGCTTTCGCATGTAAGATTTGTGTTAAGCACTTCTTCTCCGTGAAAAAATCATTTGTGTTTCTTAAAAACCTTGAAGCCTTTTTGATTATTGCCTTTGCAAGGGTTTTCCTGCGCTACACAGCTTTTCTCATGGGTTTTGCAAATGATACCCCAGACTGGAAAAATGTCTCGCCCTTGGACTCGCTCTATGCCCAATCAGCCAGAAGAGGTTTACGGAACACAGACCAGCAACAATTTCACTCAGGGTCAGTCCAGCCATCAGGACAGCGAAGCGGCACTATCTCAAGTATGCCGTCTCTTCGAGCAAAGCCAGCAACAGCACCAGGAGATGATGAACCATGTCATAAACATGGGAAATCACCGTGAACCCTATCAACCACATTCCAAGTTATCTGAGTTGCAGAAGACTCGCCCCTCAACTTTTGCTCACACCGATAGGTTACTGGAGGCCGATGATTGGCTTCGCGAGATTGAAAGGAAACTGATTATCGCTCAATGCTCAGATCATGAGAAGGTGCTTTATGCACCACACTACCTTACTGGAGCAGCCGCAGCATGGTGGGAAAACTTCCTACACATGCACCCCAGGGAACACAACATCACCTGGGAAGAATTCAAGGAAGGCTTCCGTGGGGCACACATTCCCAGGAGCATCCTAAAGATCAAGAAGAGGGAGTTTGATGACCTAAAGCAAAGAGGCATGACCGTCACAGAATACAACGGCCAGTTTACCCAACTGTCTCGTTATGCCTACGACGAGCACATGACAGAAAACAAGAAGATGGAAAAATTCCTGGACGGCCTGGCACCAGCATTAAGATGCCAACTGATCGTACACACCTTTCCGGATTTTAAGACGCTGGTAGACAAGGCCATCACCCTGGAGAATGAGCGCCGTAGTCTGGAAGATATCCGCAAGCGGAAGAGGGACAAGACGACTCTTGCCCGCAGCAACCGAGGCAAGACTGAGGTCCCAAGGACAGACACGAGGAGATCCACGACTACTGAGCCAAGACCCGTCGGACAATTTCATACCAGAGACAAGGAGTTCACATACCGTCCAGGGGTCACCTGCTATGCTTGTGGTCAACAAGGGCATTATGCTAAACAGTGCCCAAAGCCAAGAGACTCGGCACCCAAGCCGAACAATGGTGGGAACAATCCAGCCCCCAAGCGCAACAACTTCAATCCCAGCAACAACCACATGAAGGGTCACTTGAACCATGTGACCAGGGAAGAAGCGCAGAATGCCCCAGACATCGTGCTCGGTACGTTCCCTGTCAACACAGTACCTGCCACGGTTTTGTTTGATTCTGGAGCTTCCCATTCGTTCGTTTCGAAGAGTTTTGTTTCGCAACATGGTTTTCCGATACTCCCCTTGGAAAAATCTATGATCATCAAGTCCCCCGGAAATAAGCAAATTGCTCAGGGTTACTGCCAGGGAGTGGTCATTGAGTTCGAAGGACTACCATTCCACGCGAATCTCATCGTGTTGGAAAGTAAAGGACTGGATGTCATTTTAGGAATGGACTGGTTAACCACCAACAAAGGATTCATCGACTGTTTCAATCGGACAGTGATTCTCACTCACCATCACGGCAAAACAATAAGAGT
Organism: Aegilops tauschii subsp. strangulata; assembly: GCF_002575655.3. NCBI lineage: Eukaryota > Viridiplantae > Streptophyta > Magnoliopsida > Poales > Poaceae > Aegilops > Aegilops tauschii. Next base: position 258,362,149 of record NC_053040.3, read on the forward strand.
TTCCGCTCAAGAAAGGCCACGATCACAGAAACCAAAACTGAACAAGATGGACATCGCAGAATTAAGAAAAGTGCCAGTGGTATGCGAGTTCCCTGATGTATTCCCGGAAGAACTACCAGGTATGCCACCAGACCGAGAGATCGAATTCAGCATTGAATTAGCACCTGGCACCGCTCCCATTTATAAGAAGCCATATAAAATGGCACCCTCAGAATTGGTGGAGTTGAAGAAGCAGATAAAGGAATTATTGGACAAAGGATTTATACGAGCCAGCTCCTCACCATGGGGTTCGCCCGTATTGTTCGCCAAGAAGAAGGATGGGACACTGAGACTATGCATAGACTATCGAGCCCTCAATATGGTCACCATCAAAAACAAATACCCGATGCCACGGATAAATGATTTGTTTGACCAGCTCGCACAGGCTAAAGTATTTTCAAAGATTGATTTGAGATCAGGATACCATCAACTGAAGGTACGAACAGAGGATATCCCCAAGACAGCATTCACTTCCAGATATGGGTTATACGAGTTCACAGTGATGCCTTTTGGTCTAACAAACGCCCCCGCATATTTCGTCCACCTCATGAACAAAGTATTCATGAAATTCATGGACAAATTTGTGGTGGTATTCATTGACGACATTCTGGTTTACTCAAGGACACCAGAAGAACATGCTGAGCACCTCAGAATTGTTTTGGGAGAATTGAGGAAACATCAGTTGTACGCCAAATTTAGCAAATGCAAATTTTGGCTAAGACAAGTTGGTTTCTTGGGCCATATTTTGAACCAAGAAGGCGTGGCCGTAGACCCAGAAAAAGTCAAGGCCATACTGGGCTGGAAGCCACCCGCGAATGTTACAGATGTGCGGAGTTTCCTAGGAATGGCCGGATATTACAGGAGATTTATTGAAGGATTCTCCACTGTGGCAAAACCTATGACACAGTTACTCAAGAAGGACAAGAAATTCGTATGGACGGAAGCATGTGAGCAGAGCTTCCAAGAACTCAAGAAAAAGCTGACAACCGCACCAGTCTTAACTGTGCCAGACATACACAAGAGCTTTGAGGTGTATTGTGACGCGTCCCGAAAAGGTCTCGGATGTGTGCTAATGCAAGACGGTAAAGTTGTCGCATATGCCTCCAGACAGCTGCGAAAACATGAGGAAAATTACCCAACACATGACTTGGAACTAGCAGCAGTTATACATGCACTCAAGGAGTGGAGGCACTTTCTGTTGGGAAATCGCTGGGAAATATATACGGACCATAAGAGCCTCAAATATATTTTCACACAGCCAGAGCTGAATTTACGCCAACGACGCTGGTTGGAACTGGTCAAGGACTATGACGTCGGTATTCACTACCACCCAGGGAAGGCAAATGTAGTGGCCGATGCCCTTAGTCGAAACCCCAGCCCAGACAGTGACGGTCAGCAAGGTTTGAGGCCTGAGTTTCAGCGAGAGTTCACTCAGCTCAACATGATGTTAGTCTCTGAGGGCACCATATCGAACCTGGAGATACAACCCACCCTAGTGGAACAAATCAAGAAGGCTCAATAGGGACATCCCAGTATCGAAGGCATAAAGAAGAAAATGAACCGTAGTAAGACTGCAGAATTCGTCACAGACAGTGAAGGAACATTATGGTACCAGGACAGACTTTGCGTACCTAACATTGAGGAACTCAAGCAACAGATCTTGACGGAGAGCCACACCGCTCCATACTCGATACATCCTGGAGGAACCAAAATGTACAAAGACATCCAGGAAAGATTTTGGTGGCACGGTATGAAAAGAGATATAGCCACATTCATTGCTTGTTGCGATTCATGTCAGCGCATCAAGGCCGAACACCAAAAGCCAGCAGGGCTACTCCAGCCTAACAAGATACCGGAGTGGAAATGGGATGAAATCGGAATGGACTTCATTGTCGGATTACCCCGATCACAGCGTGGGAATGACGCCATCTGGGTCATCACAGACCGACTAACCAAGGTTGCACACTTCATTCCCGTGAAGACTACCTACTCCACACAAAGACTGGCAAAACTCTATCTCTCCCGTATAGTTTGCTTGCACGGAGTCCCAAAGACTATAATATCTGACCGAGGCACCCAATTCGTCTCCAAATTTTGGGAACACCTACAACAAGCTCTGGGCACACAACTGGCTTTCAGTACAGCATACCACCCTCAGACAGATGGACAAACAGAGCGTGTAAACCAAATCCTAGAGGATATGCTAAGAGCCTGTGTGCTCACCTATGGATCCAGTTGGGAAGAGAGTTTGCCGTATGCCGAATTTGCGTACAACAACAGTTACCAAACCAGTTTGCAAATGGCACCCTTTGAAGCATTGTACGGACGGAGGTGTCGTACCCCATTGAATTGGTCAGAAACAGGTGACAGCCGTATCTTCGGCCCAGATATGCTTAAGGAGGCCGAGGAAAAAGTTAAACAAATCAGGGACAGACTCAAGACAGCACAAAGCCGACAAAAGAGCTACTATGATCAGAAGCATCGTGAGGTCAGCTTTGAACCTGGTGATTCCGTATACCTCCGAGTATCTCCTATGAGGGGTCTGCAACGGTTCAAAATAAAGGGGCAACTAGCCCCAAGATTTATTGGACCATTTTGTGTGAAGGCACGAAGAGGCACGGTAGCCTACCAACTAGACCTCCCCAAGGAGCTGTCAGACGTCCATGACGTATTCCACGTCTCGCAGTTGAGGAAATGTGTGAGTAACCCGGAGAAACATGTACCTCATGAGGACATTGATATGCAACCAGATCTCACCTACAGAGAAAGGCCAGTAAAGATTTTAGAAGAATCTGAACGGAGGACCCGTCAGAAAACGACAAAAAATTTCAGGGTCCAGTGGAGCAACCACACTGAGGATGAAGCCACTTGGGAAAGGGAAGATCTCCTCCGAGCAGAGTATCCATATCTATTTGAGGATCAGCAGAAATCTCGAGGACGAGATTTTTCCTAAGGGGGTAGGTGTTGTGACACCCAAGTTTTTATTGGATTTTTCAAAAGATTTTTATTTGACTTGAAGGGAGTGATTTAAAAAATTTCTTCAAGAGAACTCTCACTCTCAAATATTTTTCTTTATGGCAAAAAAAATTTTATTTGGATTCACCCAAGATCTGCCTTTGACCTTGGGGGTTCTTGCTCTTCATTTGGACTCAAGACAAAAGGTTTTCCATTTGAGAGGATAACTTTTGAAAACCTTTTCTTGAATTTGCACTATGGCTTTTGGAAAGTCCTTTGCCACTTTCAACTATTCCTTCTTGCCATGGCATTAGTGCAAATCCTCTCTCCTAACCCTTCCCTCACCCTTGGATCATGATTTGCATCAAATCCAGCAAGTTGAACCTCCCCTTGTGATCTTTTTCATTCAAATTCTATTCAAACAAATTTCTGTCTTCTCTTATAGCTCTTGGAGATTTACAAAGGAACCCCTTCTTCTGTTTTGATTTTTGGCCCCAAACTTCTTTCCCCTCCTAGTCCTTTGAACCCTCAACCTAGAACCATGAAGATCCACTGGTCTCCAGTTCAAAAATTTCAAACTACATCAACTGTAAGTTTGGACCAGATTTGCCAAATTTGGTGAAATTCATTCAAAACTTTCTCCAAAAATTCCAAGTAAATTCATGCAGCCCCTGGGTACTTTGAGTGATCGTCTCACCAAGTTACAACTGCAGCAAAATTCATCTCTTTACCAAAACCTACTGTCGAACACCTGCAATGCTTGGTCACTGTCAAGATTCAGTAAGTTCAGAGTTCAGTCAAGTGGCTGCTGTCGTTTTCTTCAGAAACGGGCGTCGATCTCGCCAGTACCCTCGCGTCGCCTTGCTCCTCGTCCTCGCCCTCTCGTTCCTGCACCGCACGAGTGCCTGGCATCTTGCGGGCGTCGGCGACGAGCAGCAGAAGGTGCGCCGCCCCGTGACCGACGCCGGCGGCGGCTTTGCGGGCGCCAGCGGGAGACACGGCACCGCCGACTCCACCCAGCACCGCCCAAACCACCGGAGACCGCCGCGTGGCCGTCCACTCCCCCGAATGCGCTGCCGCTCTTGTCGTGAACCCCAGGGCGCGGAGCGCGCTCTCTGCCGCCGTTGAGCCCGTGCGGTCACCTCACCGTGGGCAGACGCCATTACGCCAAGACCAGCTTCGTTTAGCTGCAAAACGAGTCCCGTAACATCCACTGATGCTGCTCGACCGCTCAAACCCTCTGCCAACCCACTGCTCCGCCATAATCACTCGCCGGAGATTCTCCGTTCACGGCCACCCCGTCGATCTGCCTATAAATAGAGGTCCCGAGCTTCAACTCGAGCACCCACCAGCCCTACGCTTCCCCTAGAGCACGCCCAGCCACTGGAAGAGCCGCGAGGGGGTCTTCTTCCTCGACTCCGGCCGCCGCGATCCGCCACGGGATCCAGCCCGATTCGCCCCCGTGTGTGCTCCGCAGCCCCCATTTTCTTGCCAGTAGCTTCACCTTGCATCACCCGTTCTGACCCGCGCCTCAATTCGTACCTTGCAGCCCTCCACCGGAGTTCCCCAACCTCACCCGAACCGCCGTCCGTCGGAGATAGTGTCGCCGTCGACGTGGTGCTCCCCGTTGGACGAGTCCACCACCCACCGACGCGGAAGAAGGCACTGAAGCTCTTGGTACCCTCCGTTTCCCCTAACTCGCCGTGGTTCGACGCCGGCGTCCATCGCCGTCTTCGGGCGCCGGCGAGCTTTCAAACCTGACATGCGGGCCCCGTGTGTCAGCCTCTGTTTTATTTTCCCCGAACCGTTTTCTGTTGACGCCTTCGAGCGAAGTACGTTTTCTCCTTGCGCTTGCGCATTTCCAAACGAACCGTTTTCTGTTTTCTCAGTTAAAACCCTAGAACTTTTCTTTTTCATTACAGAAAGGTCCCTGGACAGAAACCTTTATAACTTTTTAATGAAAAGGTATTTTTGAGTGATTCTTTTTCTGTCAATCTCCAAATTTTGTCTAGTTTTTTATGGGATTTATTTGAAAAATATTTGGCAAAGTTTCTGTGCATGTGTTGGTTTTCACGTTAGTGCCCCGTTTCGTGATTGCCGTAGGTTCCAGGAGAGGGGACGGAGCCGCGAACTTCGCCGAGCTAGACTCCGACTTCTCCGAACCAGGCAAGCATGTTTGAACATTTGATATGGCAGATGTTTTGCATGTTCATGTGAAAGTTTGTGCGTGGCATGAGAGTGTCGATAAGTACCTCGTTGCTTGTAAGGCAACGATCCGGTTGTTCCGAAGTTGCGATGACCTCTGATGAGAGGTGGCCTAATCATGTAGTGACATGGAGGGCAGCAAGGTGGTACTGTTGTAGCATGCCAGCCTTGCGTCATCCGACTCTCTTCGATGTTAACGTGGTTGGAGCCACGTTATCGATATTTTCCCGCATGTTCCAAAGTTGCGATGACCTCTGATGAGAGGTGGCCTAATCATGTGGTGACATGAAGGGCAGCAAGGTGGTACTGTTGTAGCATGCCAGCCTTGCGTCATCCGACTTTTCCGACGTTAACATGGTTGGAGCCGTGTTATCGTCCCTTCCCCTTTCCGTGCTACCACATGTCTCATTGCCAGGATACGGTTTAGTAAGTTGGTAACCTCTTTCCGTGTACACACCAAACAGAGAGGCCGGGATGATGGTACCTTGGCCCAGGATTAAAGCCAGTCATTCGGTCAGGGGGCATGGGTGTTTCCGGTTGGGACCGAGAGGGGGGCACCCCCTTATAGAGCGCGTATAGAAATTTGATCCCATGCTACGCGAGGTTGTAGCCTCCCCGACTCAGGGTTTTTCCTGAATGTTGCCGAGGGTGATCCCTGGCTTCGGATGGTTAAATTGGGTGTGTACTGGTTAGACGTGTTCCTTCCAGAACACCGTAGACGGAACTAGTCCCCATGACTACTGAAATCCGTTGGCTGTGGTTAAGTACAAACTCTACAGAGTCAATTCCTTCCAAATCATCGTATCCATGATCAGTAATGTAGACTTTATATCCAAATCTATCCGTGTGAAAACTTGCCCCCGGTGAACAAGCTCAAGTGGTAAATTCAATTTCATTGTTATTCCTGTGGATGGACTAACATTATATTTGTCTCGTGCTTGTGATAAATTATATTCCCGAACTATTGTATTGTTGTGTTACAATATAAGCCCTTTATGTGACGCCGCGCAGACGTCCGACTACGGCATGCACTGTCTTTACTTTCTGTTATAAGCCCTTTATGTGGTGTCGCCCCGACGCCCGACTGTGGCATTATTGTTCCGCATTTTCCGCTCGAGGAGTCTTTCAGACACTCGTTTGGCACCTGTATTATTATTCCGCATTTTCCGCTCGAGGAGTCTTTCTGACACTCGTTTGGCACCTGTATTATTATTCCGCATTTTCCGCTCGAGGAGTCTTCCTGACACTCGTTTGGCACCAGTATTACTATTCTGCAGTTTCCGCTTGAGGCGTCATTCAGACCCTCGCTTGGCACCCAGTATTTATTATCTCTGTGTCTGATCGCACTGGTTAACTTATTCATGTGCTTCATGTTTGCATTTGTTATACCTTATGTCCGAGCTGTCTTGCGAGTACTTTCATAGTACTCACCTGGCTTGTTGATTTGGCCAGATGCTGACGAAGGCGATCTCTTGGATGAAGAGTTTGATAGCGCGTCCGACGCCTAGAGGAGTCCCAGTCAGTCCTGCGCGATCCCGGATATTGGTCACTTGTATCGTTTACGCTTCCGCCACCCGCAATAAGTCATCTCGAGCCTCACTCCGACGCTCGAAGAGTTGTAGTATTCTGGAATCATGTCACTCGCTTCGCGATGACATTTCCACCACCGTTATTATCGTGAGTTAGAAGTTTGCCACCCTATCCGCCGTACTGTTTTATCGGCGTGCATGTAATAAATTGTTGGGCAGCCTCTGCTCGACTTTGTATTATATTTAGTACTCCTGGTATTTTTCTTCTGTGACCAATATATTGTCTGTCAGTGAGAAGGAATTCTTCCTCGCTGGTCCGTAACAGGGATTGGTTTCTCAATAATTATTTTATTGAAAAACCGGTCGTGACAGCAGCAGCAGCAGCTTCAGCGAATGCCGTGGACGCAGCGGTTGCAGCATCTCCCGCGCCGTCGTGGACACAGGCAACTTCGTACACAACATCTGGCATGGTCCCCGCGACCTTCTCCTCCAGCACATCTTCGGCCGAAGCGGTTGCAGTGCCACAAGCGTCCTTAGCGAGTCGGTGCTTGCGGTGGGGGTGAGGGTTTTGCTGTGGCGAGGGAGCCTGATTTGGGGGGGCGATGGTGGGGAAGATGCGTCCGGTGGTGGTTCCCCTCCTCTTATATGATGGGATAGGACATTTTCCATCGACACACACATGTGCATGCCCGTGACCTTGGTACGTTGCACGGGAAAGCAAATCGGCTAGGCCCACATGTCATACGCGGCTCACATGTCTCTCGGGCCTCGAAGTAGTAACTAAGGAGGTAACGGTCAACTGCATTGACCCGACGACAAGGCTCTGTTTGCGCTTTTGTGACAGTGGGGCGATCGAGGGAGGACCAAAGTGAGGAAATTTAGTCTCTTGGGCAAAACTGGGGACAACTAAGCAACCAGGGCCAAAGAAATAGAAAACCCTTAAATAAGCCAAGGCTAGGCTAGTCAATAGAGGATTAGGAGATCATCCATATACACATTCATACATTCATCATAACCGTAGGGTTTAGACCACAACTCACGATCTCGAGGTAGATCAACTCTTTACCTTGATACTTCCATAATATAAGCAAGAGTAGGATGTATGGTTTTACCTCCATAGAGAGGGCTCGAACCCGGGTAAACTTCGTGTGTGTTCTCTCTTGTTACCCATCGATCAAATCTAACAGCTCGGGCCTCCTACCCAAGATCTCCCGGTTTTGACACCGACAACACTACAAAAAAAGACACATATGTGACATTTAGGCCCGGACGAATTTTTTTCTGTCATGGTTATGACACTTCTATGTGGATAATTTTGACAAAAAACATGTATCATCACAGATGTGGTGGGCTCCTACTTCTATGACAAAAAATCATGACAGAAAATGGGATTTTTCGTCCTAGGCGGGTCGGGGACACACCTGCATGACATTCTTTGTGCCGTCCATGACAAAAAAAATCATTGTAGAAGTGAGGGCGAGGAAATTTTCGTGGACTTCCTGGTTACGGTGGGTGGTCGGGCCGAGTGATGCAGTGTGGTTTGCACGTTTCTCTCTCGTACGCCCGCGTGGTGTGAGTCGTGTTTGGTATAACTGAACCAGAGCGACGCGTGAACCCGAGAGATCGCACTCCTACGTACTGAAGCCGATCAATCGACCTATTCACTGCTAACTTAACCCGACAGACTCCGCTGCAAACTTAACCCAACCGATCGCGCTACTATTGCTTACTGAAGCCGATCGAACCCCTGTGTGAGACATAACTAGCCAGTTGGGTTGCCTATGGATGAACAGTGTGTGTTGCTACCGCGCGCACGATACGCAGAATGAGTCGAGACATGGTGAGTCGAGCCGGTTGGGTTGGGTGTGGATGAACAGTTCCCGGTGGGGGTTGGATGAAGAGGACCCCGACCGTGTGTAGGCGTTTGCCGCTGGATGAATAGGACCCCGTGGTAGTACGCGGTTGCCGCTGGATGAATAGGACCCTGAGGAGGCCGACACACACGCTCAGCTGGTTGGTGTGGATGAATAGGACCCCGTGGAGTCTAGATGAACAGTAGCCCATGGATGGACCATGGCTGGTGGAGGCTGGAGGAAGTCGACAGTGGATGAACAGTAGCCCGTGGAGTCCCGTTTTGTGGTACACCACACACCCCTCCGATGACCAGGACCCCATTTCGACTATAGGCAGTTGGAGAGAAGTTTGTTTTGTTCGTTTTGTGGTACGCCAGAGCCCTCCTGATGAACATGACCCAGTTTTGACTGTAGGCAGTTGGAGAGAAGTCCATTTCGTCCGTTTTGTGGTACGCCAGACCCCTCCCGATGAACAGGACCCCATTTCGAGTGTAGGCGGTTGGAGAGAAGTCCGTTTCGTCCGTTTTGCGATATGCCAGACCCCTCATGATGAACAAGACCCCATTTCGACATTAGGCGGTTGAAGAAAACTCTGTTTCCTCTGTTTTGCGGGACGCGAGACCCCGAGTCGATGAACATGACCGGTTGGGCTTTTCCATCCAAGTCGGTTGGCTCCCGATGAACAGGACGCATTCCGACCTAGAGTCTTGCCTCCCGATGAACATGATGCGGTTTCCTCTGTTCTGACCCAGCCGGTTGGCTATCGATGAACAGGACGCCGTCTTTGTACACGTTCGAGACCCCGCCCGTATGTACGTATGTAGCCGTATTTACTTTCTTGCAGCGTGGTTGTATGTACGTGCACACGATTAAGACATCACTGCCTCAACTGCTACGTCACAGATGCCGCTCCTTGCTCGGCCACGGTTCATCCTTGCAGAGAGACCGATTGACCAGTATGTACATACATGTTCGCGACGAGAGAGACAACCCTACATACGGTTCAACTGGGTGGGTCCCAGCTGCCATGGAGGATAAGGAGGCACTTCCTTGCGTGCGAAGATATAGCAGTTGGGTCCCAGTTGTTAGGGGGAGGAATCCCTTTTTTTGCCCATAATAAGGATGCACTTCCTTGCGTGCGAAGATGTAGTTGGTGTGTCCCAGATGTCAGGGTGAGAAAACATCATTTTTCAACGTAAAAAGGATGCAGTTGCATGCATGCGTCCATGGGCGTGGTGCATCCCCACTGTCATCCTCTCCACGTACAGTCATCTTCCGATGACTCTCCTTTGTTGACCACGTTGACCACACCGTGCCGAGCGCACCAAGGCTGATGGACGACGTGAGGCACCAGACTGGAACGCCTCAGATATGGGGAAGACGCGGCAGTGGAGTCGCAGATAGAGAGGAGTGGGAAATTTGGCTGGTTCGGGTGCAGGGTGGGCCTACACTCGGAAGAGAATAACAGGAGGTGCGGAGGAGTGGAGGGATGGCCTGGCCGTCGGTGGGGTAGCGTTTCGCTGCGAGGCGCGCGAAACAGAGACGCTGGATGCCAGAGGCTGGAGCAAGCGATCCCGACGCGCTAGAGGAAGAAGAATGCCGGTTGTTGGATGTAAATCCAACGCCTTGCTTAGGCTTCAAGCTTTGTATTTTTTTGTGAAAGTGCTTAGTCTTTGACCTACTGGCCCACATGTCAGACAGTCCATTTATTTTTTTAGTCCAATTGGTGGGCTGGGTGAAACAATGATGTAGCGTCTATGTAGCCCGTTTCTATATTATGTAAGAATTTAAAGTCCATTTGCATTTTTCTCCAAATCCGTGGACTTGCTGGGGTGGGTGAAAATATCATGTTGGGCTGGACAGACAAATGTTATAAAAACGTAAACACATGATTGCACGTCTACTATTGCATTGGTTAGTAAAATCTTTGCAAGCTTATGTACGCAATCACCATGAGTTAACTTGCCAAGTTATATATATATATATACAATTATTATTATTATTATTTTGTAAGAGCTTTTGATTTATGAAATAAAATATCATTTTAATTTGATGAGTTAATAGGACGTGGGGTACTACTATTTTTTAGGCTAGACTTGGGACAATTCAGTTGGTTCTAGGGAAAAGTACTGGGAGAAAACTCAGATTACATCGAAAAAGAAAGTGGGAGAAAATTCAGATATAGGATTAATAAAAACGGAAAATAAAGGAAGTGGGAACGTCTATACAATGGTTGGAAGAACGACAGGTTTAATGGAACCTTATGTTGTTTCTATTATATATATGTAATAAAATAAGATATAAATATAAATATATATACTATTATAGACACTACTAGGGAAAACCTTATACACATAATCTTACCAGTAGCGCGGTTTAAAATAAGGCGCTACTGCTACTTAGCAGTAGCGCGCGTTAAAAAACCACGCTACTACTACCCACGTAGCAGTAGCGCGTTAGCAGGAAATAGCGCTACTACAACAAATGCAACGAGGTTGCCGCTGGAGTAGGTTTAGTAGTAGCGCCGGTTTTCTAAGAGCGCTACTGCTATTGAACTTAGCAGCAGCGCTTTTCTCCCACCCTCACTGCTGCTAAGTTTAGTCCACTCGTTGCAACTAATTTAGTCCCACTTCGCTCCGCGAACTGGGTGTGTACCACCTTAAATATGTTACTTCTCAAACCATCACAACCACTCGGTATTCATTGAACTCTATGTGTAGGATCTGTGGCCGCAACAGGAATGTTCACCGGTTCTTAAACCGGGGAAGGTTCCTATTGACAATTTAGATTCTACACAAAAAGATCATTGATAACCAATGTATTTTTGGTTTTTTTACATGCTTAGCCTTAACAGTAGCGTGTTTTCTCACAAGGCGCTACTGCTACAGGGATAGCACTAGCGCTGCTCTGGTAAAAGGCGCTACTCCTATGGCGTTTAACGGTAGCGCTTTATCCCAAAGGGCGCTGATGCTAAGCCAATCCTATCTTCCCCAACTGGCCGCCCCTCACTCCCCCCTCTCCACTCCTAGTCTCACTCTCCCGTGCGTTCCGCGCCGCCGACGTTCGGTCCTCCCCCGCCGCTGCATTGCCGTCACCCCCAAGGTATCCTCTCTCTCTCTCCTCCTCCCTCCTCTTCCTCCCTCTGGTCGCCCTCCTCTCTCCTCCCTCCGGCGCCCTCCTCCCTCCTCCTCACTCCTCCTCCCCCTCCTCTCTCCCTCATCCTCCCTCCCCCTCCCCCTCCAGCCACTGCCCCACCTCCATAGGCCACCCCTCCTCTCTCCTTCCCCCCTGCATCTGCCGCCATCTCGGCCTCCTCCCTCCCTCCCTTCCTCCCTCCCCCCTTCCTAAAATTAGGTATAGAAATAGTTCGTAATTTTAGTAATATAAAAAAGTTTTAGTAATAGAAAATTTTAGTACACAGAATCTTACTTAAAGTTTAGTAATAGAAAACTAGTGAATAGGAATTTGATGATCTAATTAAAATTTTACTATAGAACTGGTTTATCTTTAGTAAGAAAATTAATAGAACTAGTTTAGTTTTACTAAGTGCTTAGTTGAACTAGTTGAATTAATAGAACTAGTTGAATTTATATCATTATCACTTTTTCATCAAAGAATGCTATATGAGATTTGATGATCTAATTAAAATTTTACTCGGTGGAATATGCAGGCTTTGTAGAGTCGTGTCTCCTTGGAGTGATCGTCATCCGAGCTACCTCTACTTCCTCTACACCCGAGTCGGTGAGCTAAAATTCCACCTCCTCCTTCTCCACTCCTCGGTATGTTGAATAGAGTAGAAATAGGGTAGTTAGTCGCTGAGCTCATGTGCGAATGTTTACGATAATATATCCGGATGGAATTGCAAGTTTAAGCATTGTTGTATCTGTATTAACATCTTTGTATCCCAGGGAAATATCCGAGTGGCCTATGTTTTGCCGGAGTGTTGATTCATTTCCGTTCTGGCAAATTTCAAGCGCTCGATATGTCCTATTTTAGCAAAGGTCATGGCGGATTTTTTCGTGAATTTAACCATGACTTGTGCTAGAATATGTAGGAAATATCGAGTGCCCAGGATTTGCCGGAGTAGCAACCATCACCGATGGTCGCAATATCAGAGAGGGAGTGCCCACCATATATGTGAGATGAGAGTTTAGGAACGAAGACTCGACAGACCTAAAGTCAACCCGTTGCAAATTGAGTAATAGTGATCTGTGTGTTGAGTTTCCTGGTAGTTGCCTTCGATCGATTTTCAATTAATGTTTCAACTATGAACATAGGAAATCCTTGACGACGAAAAGTATTTTGGTATGTGCGAATACTGCGAAGACGAGCGTGGCATGTGCAAAAGAATTTTCTTAGTTGGTGGTAGGCGCTTCAGCATCAAGCTGGATGAGACATTCGAAGTGGATACAGTAAGTCACATCGACAAGTATTTTTTGGTAATTAAGCATGACTTCTGCTTCTTTTGCTTCAACTTATAATTTTAATTTTTACTATTCTACCAGCGTATCCCCTACCATGCAAGAGTTTATGTCTTGGATAAGATTGATTTCAGTCCTATGGAAACTACGGAGGTAAAGAGAGTTCACTTGAGGACCGAGCATGGTTATACTTTTGACACAAAATTATACAATGCAGACACATACACCTATTTTGAATGCAAAATTGGGGAGCACTATGCAAGGCTTATGCATTCGAGCCTGATATGCTTATCACCTTTGATATTCATCCGGAAGATGATATTGAAGGTAATATCGACATCTGGGTCGTTGTGCAGACACCTCCAGTTCTAACATTATGTGAGTTTCTCAACCATATTAATGTCATGGATATTGTTTATTCAAAAATAGTTAAAAACTAATTTCTATTGATAGCTTATTTCCATGTCGGTGTACAAAAGTAGGGGCACTCCTTTTTACCACTATACTTGTGCACGGGCAGTCAGAGCCACGCCCACGACCACGACCACACTGAGCAGCCCAGAAGAGGGGAGCCGGAGCACAAGGAGATCAGAGCAACGCCAAGACCAGAGACCACAAAGAGCGAAGGGGCGCGGCGGACTCCCCCGGCAAGACCCTTGCCGGGCGGCCTCCACGGCCACGGCAAGCGCCTTGCCGGGGCAACTTGCCCGACGCCAGCGGGGCGCGCCACCCTTGAATCCAAGGGTTCCAACAACCACATTGGAACCAAGGCTCGGGAGGCACCTTCGTGGTGGCATGCAGATCTTTGTCAAGATCATAAACACACGAGATCAGATGAGTACCAGAAGACGTGGATCCTCGGCGGGATCTTAGCCGAGGAAATCCACAAGACCCCCGGCAAGACGCTTGCCGGGGATGACTACGATGCCACGGCAAGACCCTTGCCGGGGCCCCGGCAAGGATCTTGCCGAAGACACCTACGGGGCCACAGCCAGGCCCGCATCTGCCAAGACTCCACCACTGTTCCCATGCAGCTGCCAGCCCGACTAGCTGGGCAAGCACCTGCGTGGCGACATGCAGCTTCCAGGCCAGCTCAGCAAGCACCTGCGTGGTGCCATGCAGATCTTCGTGAGGACCCTACCACCATGCCATCTCAGCAGCCTGCCAGCCTACATGGCGCCGCATGCATCATTAGCCTGGACGCTTGTCGGAGCAAGGCGGGCCGGCGACGGACGGGACGGGCCCCGTTGCCATCTCCAATAAAGCAACGGGACACCTAAGGGGGCGCATTTAATGCGTCTTGTCCCGTAATGATAGGCGATAAGCTTGTGTACTGTAGACCTTTCCACCTCCTGTGTGCCACTGTGGCAACCCCTTTTGTCTATAAAAGGAGGCCCGAGGCGTCCAGGAGAAGGATTCGGATCTTTTGGGCTACCCACGCACTGGAGCTAGCTCAAGAACTCAAGAACACTCAAATACATACACCAAAGCAGGACAAGGGTATTACGCATCCTCGCAGCCCGAACCTGGGTAAACGATCTTTGTGCTTCTTGTCAGACCGGCTCTTTGCACAACCCCGCGCCCTCCAACCGTAGAAGGGATCCCAGTGATCCCATAGGTGTCGTTCTCACCGACATCTTTGGCGCGCCAGTTAATGGTCGCGCAGTTGTGAAAATCCGGTCTAGCAGTTAGCCTAGCAGTTCTTCATCGCCATGGCTTCCATGAAGAAGACAATCACGGTGATCGGTTCATCCGGAGCCGGACGGCCCGTACCGGTGCGGGCGAGCAGCGGGGCGGTCGCGGACAGAACCGGAGGCGCGGCAGTGAACACCAACATTGCTCTGGTAGTCAGAGCCTGCCGAGCGGCGTCGTTCGTGCATGAGACGATGGGCCACACGCCGCCAAATCCAAAGACGGAGCTGGCTCCCCCGCAGGCGGCGCCGTGCCACCCACGGGCGGCGCGGCGACCTCCAAGACGCCTACGCCGGCGCCCACAACGCGCTCTTCCCAGGGTGTGCGTGACGAGCAGCGTCACCACGTTGGTGACCCCGGACGACGCCGTGGGAAGAGTCGTGCGCACCATTCGCGGGACGAAGGAGGCCAGCATGCCTGCCGAAGTGCTGGCGAAAATGGCGCAGAGCCGTAGGGCCGTGATGGAGCTCCTTCTAACGTGGTAAGGAGTCGGAGCACGTCACGGTCCACGCAGCTTTCACCGCCACCCACGCCAGCAGAAGCTTTGGCGCGCGCACAGCTACTCCTTGACTTCCCTCCTGCCGCGGAAAAGCTCGACGAGTGGAGAGCCACCATCCGGAGCCTCGTCGGTGTCGCCAACAAAGATGAACCGCGACCAGCAGGGCCCTCGGGCCGACGCGCCGTCGAGCCACCACATGCCAGCGGTGGAAGGACCGGAGGTGCTGCAGCCATGGTGCACTGTCCTCCCCCACGCCAGTTGCCGCGGGTGCCAGTCTGCCGTGATGATGCTTGTGATAACATTTCCATAGCGTCGTCCGACCCACGGACCAACCGCGATCAGTGCCAAGTTCTTCGAGAGTGAGCCCATGAAGACGCTCGAACCACCATCGAGCGCCGGTGCGATGCACGCCACCAGTCAGATAGGCGGGCAGGGCCCACAATGGACCACTGAGCGCCCGGAGCCTCCGGTGTCCTACCCTACGAAGTGGGTTGCCCGGCCTTTACCCGTGAGTTGCGGCATTTCCAGTGGCCGTCCCACCACATGTTCAAGCCCGATGTCGGCGAGAAGTACAATGGCAAGACCCACCCGTCGGAGTTCCTCAGCATCTACACCATCGCGATGCAAGCCTCTGGAGCTCGCGACAACAAGGTGCTTGCCAATTACTTCCCGTTGGCACTGAAACCCAATGTCATGTCTTGGTTGATGCACTTGCCGGCGAATTCCATTTCTTCCCTTGATCGCACTCCTACGTACTGAAGCCGATCAATCGATCCATTCGCTGCTAACTTAACCCGACCGACTCAGCTGCTAACTTAACCCAACCAATCGCGCTACTATTGCTTACTGAAGTCGATCGAACCCCTGTGTGAGACATAACTAGCCGGTTGGGTTGCCTGTGGATGAACAGTGCATGTTGCTGCCGCGCGCATGATACGCAGAATGAGTCGAGACATGGTGAGTCGAGCCGGTTGGGTTGGGTGTGGATGAACAGTTCCCGGTGGGGGTTGGATGAAGAGGACCCCGACCGTGTGTAGGCGGTTGCCGCTGGATGAATAGGACCCCGTGGTAGTACGCGGTTGCCGCTGGATGAACAGGACCCTGAGGAGGCCGACACACACGCCCAGCCGGTTGGGGTGGATGAATAGCACCCCGTGGAGTCTAGATGAACAGTAGCCCATGGATGAACCGTGGCTGGTGGAGGCTGGAGAAAGTCGACAGTGGATGAACAGTAGCCCGTGGAGTCCCATTTTGTGGTACACCACACACCCCTCCGATGACCAGGACCCCATTTCGACTATAGGCGGTAGGAGAGAAGTCTGTTTTGTTCATTTTGTGGTACGCCAGACCCCTCCTGATGAACATGACCCCATTTCGACTGTAGGCGGTTGGAGAGAAGTCCGTTTCGTCCGTTTTGCGATATGCCAAACCCCTCCCGATGAACAGGACCCCATTTCGACATTAGGCGGTCAAAGAAAACTCCATTTCCTTTGTTTTGCGGGACGCGAGACCCCGAGTCGATGAACAGGACCCCGGTTGGGCTGTTCATCCAAGTCGGTTGGCTCCCGATGAACAGGACGCATTCCGACCAAGTCGCTTGCCTCCCGATGAACATGATGCGGTTTCCTCTGTTCTGACCCAGCCGGTTGGCTATCGATGAACAGGACGCCGTCTCTGTACACGTTCGAGACCCCGCCCGTATGTATGTATGTAGCCGTATTTACTTTCGTGCAGCGAGGCTGTATGTACGTGTACACGATTGAGACATCACTGCCTCAACTGCTACGTCACACATGCTGCTCCTTGCTCGGCCACGGCTCATCCTTGCAGAGACACCGATTGACCAGTATGTACATACATGTTCGCGACCAGAGAGACAACCCTACATACGGTTCGACTGGGTGGGTCCCAGCTGCTAGGGAGGATATGGAGGCACTTCCTAGCGTGCGAAGATATAGCAGTTGGGTCACAGTTGTCAGGGGGAGGAATCCCTTTTTTTGCCCATAATAAGGATGCCCTTCCTTTCGTGCGAAGATGTAGCTGGTGTGTCCCAGCTGTCAGGGGGAGAAAACATCATTTTTCAGCGTAAAAAGGATGCAGTTGCATGCATGCGTCCATGGGCGTGGTGCAACCCACCTGTCATCCTCTCCACGTACAGTCATCTTCCGACGACTCTCGCGGTTGACCACGTTGACCACACCGTGCCGAGCGCACCAAGGCTGATGGACGAGGCGAGGCCCCGGACTGGAACGCCTCAGAGATGGGGAAGACGCGGAAGTGGAGTCGCAGACAGAGAGGAGTGGGAAACTTGGCTAGTTCGGGTGCAGGGTGGGCCTACACTCGGCAGAGAATAACAGGAGGTGCGGAGGAGTGGAGGGATGGCCTGGCTGTCGGTGGGGTAGCGTTTCGCTGCGAGGCGCGTGAAACAGCACCACTGGACGCTAGAGGCTGGAGCAAGCGGTCCCGACAGCGCTAGAGGAAGAAGAATGCCGGCTGTTGGATGTAAATCCAACGCCTTGCTTAGGCTTCAAGCTTTATTTTTTTTTGTGAAAGTGCTTAGTCTTTGACCTACTGGCCCACATGTCAGACAGTCCATTTGGTTTTTTAGTCCAATTGGTGGGCTAGGTGAAACAATGATGTAGCGTCTATGTAGCCTGTTTCTATATTATGTTAGAATTTAAAGTCCATTCGCATTTTTCTCGAAATCCGTGGACTTACTGGGGTGGGTGAAAATATCATGTTGGGCTGGACGGAGAAATGTTATAAAAACATAAACACATGATTGCACGTCTATTATTGCATTGGTTAGTAAACTCTTTGCAAGCTTATGTACGCAATCACCATGATTAAACTTGCCAAGTTATATATATACAATTATTATTATTATTTTGTAAGAGCTTTTGATTTATGAAATAAAATATCATTTTAATTTGATGAGTTAATAGGACGTGGGGTACTATTATTTTTTAGGCTAGACTTGGGATAGTTGAGTTGGTTCTAGGGAAAAGTACTGGGAGAAAACTCAGATTACATCGAAAAAGAAAGTGGGAGAAAATTCAGATATAGGATTAATAAAAAGGAAAAATAAAGGAAGTGGGAAGGTCTATACAGTGGTTGGACGAAGGACATGTTTAATGGAACCTTATGTTCTTTCAATTATATATATGTAATAAAGTAAGATATAAATATATATATATACTATTATAGACACTACTAGGGAAAACCTTATACACAGAATCTTACCAGTAGCTCGGTTTAAAATAAGGCGCTATTGCTACTTAGCAGTAGCGCGCGTAAAAAAACCACGCTACTACTACCCACGTAGTAGTAGCGCGTTAGCAGGAAATAGCGCTACTACTACAAATTCCACGACGTTGCCGCCGAAGTAGGTTTAGTAGTAGCGCCGGTTTTCTAAGAGCGCTACTGCTATTGAACTTAGCAGCAGCGCTTTTCACCCACCCTCACTGCTGCTAAGTTTAGTCCACTCGTTGCAACTAATTTAGTCCCACTTCGCTCCGCGAACAGGGTGTGTACCACCTTAAATACGTTACTTCTCAAACCATCACAACCACTTGGTCTTCTTTGAACTCTATGTGTAGGATCTGTGGCCGCAATAGGAATCTTCACCGGTTCTTAAACCGAGGAAGATTCCTATTAACAATTTAGATTCTACACAAAAAGATCATTGATAACCAATGTATTTTTTATTTTTTTACATGCATAGCCTTAGCAGTAGCGCGTTTATTCACAAGGCGCTACTGCTACAGGGATAGCACTAGCGCTGCTCTGGTAAAAGGCGCTACTGCTATGGCGTTTAGCGGCAGCGCTTTATCCCAAAGGGCGCTGCTGCTAAGCCCATCCTATCTTCTCCAAATGGCCGCCCCTCACTCTCCCCTCTCCACTCCTAGTCTCACTCTCCCGTGTGTTCCGCGCCACCAACATTCGGCCCTCCCCCGCCGCCGTACTGCCGTCGCCCCCAAGGTATCCTCTCTCCCTCCTCCTCCCTCCTCCTCCTCCCTCTGGTCGCCCAACACTCTCCACCCTCCGGCGCCCTCCTCCCTCCTACTCACTCCTCCGCCCCTCCTCTATCCCTCCTCCTCCCTCCCTTCCCCCTCCAGCCACTGCCCCACCTCCATACGCCACCCCTCCATTCTCCTTCCCCCTCCATCTGCCGCCATCTCGGCCTCCTTCCTCTCTCCTCCCTCCCTCCCTCCTCCCTCCCTCCCTCCCTTCCTCCCTGCTCCCTTCCTAAAATTAGGTATAGAAATAGTTTGTAATTTTATTAATATAAAAAAGTTTTAGTAATAGAAAATTTTAGTACACAGAATCTTACTTAAAGTTTAGTAATAGAAAACTAGTGAATAGGCATTTAATGATCTAATTAAATTTTTACCATAGAACTGGTTTATCTTTAGTAAGAAAATTAATAGAACTAGTTTAGTTTTAGTAAGTGCTTAGCTGAACTAGTTGAATTTATATCATTATCACTTTTTCATGAAACAATGCTATATGAGATTTGATGATCTAATTAAAATTTTACTCGGTGGAATATGCAGGCTTTGTAGAGTCGTGTCTCCTTGGAGTGATCGTCATCCGAGCTACCTCTACTTCCTCTACACCCGAGTCGGTGAGCTAAAAGTCCACTTCCTCCTTCTCCACTCCTCGGTATGTTGAATAGAGTAGAACTAGGGTATTTAGTCGGTGAGCTCATGTGCGAATGTTTACGATAATTGATCAAGATGGAATTGCAAGTTTAAGCATCGTTGTATGTGTATTAACATCTTTGTATCGCACAGAAAAATCCGAGTGGCCTATGTTTTTCCAGAGTGTTGATTCATTTTCGTTCCAGCAAAGTTCAAGCGCTTGATATGTCCTATTTAGCAAAGGTCATGCCGGATTTTTCCGTGAATCTAAGCATGACTTGTGCTAGAATATGTAGGAAATATCGAGTGCCCCGGATTTGCCGCAGTAGCAACCATCACCGATGGTCGCAATATCAGAGAGGGAGTGCCCCTCATATATGTGAGATGAGAGTTTAGGAAGGAAGACTCGATAGACCTAAAGTCAACCCATTGCATATTGAGTAATAGTGATTTGTGTGTTGAGTTTCCTGGTAGTTGCCTTCGATCGATTTTCAATTAATGTTTCAATTATGAACATAGGAAATGCCTAACGATGAAAAGGATTTCGGTATGTGTGAATACTGCGAAGACGAGCGTGGCATGTGCAACAGAATTTTCTTAGTTGGTGGTAGGCGCTTCAGCATCAAGCTGGATGAGACCTTCGAAGTGGATACAGTAAATCACAACGACAAGTATTTTTTCGTAATTAAGCATGACTTCTACTTCTTTTGCTTCAACTTATAATTTTAATTTTTTACTATTCTACCAGCGTATCCCCTGCCATCCAAGAATTTATGTCTTGGATAAGATTGGTTTCAGTCCTATGTAAACTATGGAGGTAAAGAGAGTTCACTTGAGGACCGAGCATGGTTATAATTTTAACACAAAATTATACAATGCAGACACATACACCTATTTTGAATGTAAAAATTGGGGAGCACTATGCAAGGCTTATGCATTTTAGCCTGATATGCTTATCACCTTTGATATTCGTCCGGAAGATGATATTGAAGGTAATATCGACATCTGGGTCGATGTGCAGACACCTCCAGTTCTAACATTATATGAGTTTCTCAACCATATTTATGTCTTGGATATTGTTTATTCAAAAATAGTTGAAAACTAATTTCTATTGACGGCTTATTTCCATGTCGGTGTACAAAAGTAGGGGCACTCCTTTTTACCCCTTTACTTGTGCACAGGCAGTCAGAGCTACGCCCACGACCACACTGAGCAGGGCAGAAGAGGGGAGCCGGAGCACAAGGCGATCACTGCAACGCCAAGACCAGAGACCACAAAGAGCAAAGGGGCGAGGCGGACTCCCGCGGAAAGACCCTTGCCGGGCGGCTTCCACGGCCAAGGCAAGAACCTTGCCGGGGCAACTTGCCCGACGCCAGCGGGGCGTGCCACCCTTGAATCCAAGGGTTCCAACAATCACATTGGAACCAAGGCTCGGGAAGCACCTCCGTGGTGGCACGCAGATCTTTGTCAAGATCATAAACAGACGAGATCAGATGAGGACGAGAAGAAGTCTATCCTCGGCGGGATCCTAGCCGAGGAAATTCACAAGACCCCCGGCAAGACGCTTGCCCGGGATGACTACGATGCCACGGCAAGACACTTGCCGGGGCCCCGGCAAGGCTCTTGCCAAAGACACCTACGGGGCCACAGCCAGGCCCGCGTCTGCCAAGACTCCACCACCATTCCCATGCAGCTGCCTTCCCGACAAGCTGGGCAGGCACCTGCGTGGTGACATGCAGCTTCCAGGCCAGCTCAGCAAGCACCTGCGTGGTGGCATGCAAATCTTCGTGAGGACCCTACCACCATGCCATCTCAGCAGCCTGCCTGCCTACATGGTGCCACATGCATCGTTGGCCTGGATGCGTGTCGGAGCAGGGTGGGGCGGCGACGGACGGGACGGGCCCCGTTGCCATCTCCAATAAAGCAACGGGACACCTAATGGGGCGCATTTAATGCGTCTTGTCCCGTAATGACAGGCTATAAGCTTGTGTACTGTAGACCTTTCCACCTCTTGTGTGCCACTGTGGTAACCCCTTTTGTGTATAAAAGGAGGCCCAAGGCGTCCAGGAGAAGGATTCTGATCTTTTGGGCTACCCATGCACCGTAGCTAGCTCAAGAACTCAAGAACACTCAAATACATACACCAAAGCAGGACTAGGGTATTACGCATCCTCGCGGCCCGGACCTGGGTAAACAATCTTTGTGCTTCTTGTCAGACCCGCTCTTTGCACAACTCCGCGCCCGCCAACCGTAGAAGGGATCCTAGTGATCTCATAGGTGTCGTTCTCACCGACATCTTTGGCGCGCCAGGTAGGGGTCGCGCGGTTGTGAAAATCCGGTCTAGCAGTTAGCTTAGCAGTTCTTCATCGCTATGGCTCCCAAGAAGAAGACAATCACGGTGATCAGTTCATCCGAAGCTGGACGGCCCGTACCGGTGCGGGCGAGCAGCGGGGCGGTCGCGGACAGAACCCGAGGCGCGTCCCGTGAACACCAACATTGCTCTAGCAGTCAGAGCCTGGCGAGCGGCGTCGTTCGTGCACGAGACGACGGGCCACACGCCACCAATTCCAAAGACGGAGCTGGGCCCCCCGTAGGCGGCGCGGGGCCCTCCCAGACGCCTACGCCGGCACCCACAACACGCTCTTCCCAGGGTGTGCGCGACGAGCAGCGTCACCACGCTGGTGACCCCGGACGCCGCCGTGGGAAGAGTCCTGTGCATCATTCGCAGGACGAAGGAGGTCAGCATGCCTGCCGAAGTGCTGGCGAAAATGGAACACAGCCGTAGGGCCGTGATGGAGCTCCTTCTAATGTGGTGAGGAGTCAGAGCGCGTCACGGTCCACGCAACTTTCGCCGCCACCCACGCCAGCAGAAGCTTTGGCGCGCGCGCAGCTACTCCTCGATGAGTGGAGAGCCACCATCCGGAGCCTCGTCGGTGTCACCAACAAAGATGAACCGCGACCAGCGGGGCCCTTGGGCCGATGCTCCATCGAGCCACCACATGCCAGTGGTGGAAGGACCGGAGGTGCTGCACCCATGGTGCACTCTACTCCCCCACGCCAGTTGCCGCGGGTGCCAGTCCGCCGTGATGACGCTTGTGATAACATTTGCATAGCGTCGGCCGACCCACGGACCCACCGCGTTCAGCGCCAAGTTCTTCGAGAGCGAGCCGATGAAGACGCTTGAACCACCATCGAGCGTCGGCGCGATGCACGCCACCAGTTAGATAGGCGGGCAGGGCCCACTATGGACCACCGAGCGCCGGGAGGCTCCAGTGGCCTACCCTACGAGGTGGGTTGCCCGGCCTTTACCTGTGAGCTGCGGCAGTTCCAGTGGCCGTCCCACTGCACGTTCAAGCCCAACGTCGGCGAGAAGTACAATGGCAAGACCCACCCATTGGAGTTCTTCAGCATCTACACTATCGCGATGCAAGCCGCTGGAGCTCGCGACGACAAGGTGCTTGCCAATTACTTCCCGTTGGCACCAAAACCCAATGTCATGTCTTGGTTGATGCACTTGCCGGCGCCGTGATCAGCGCATTCCATCAGAATGTGCGCAACCACAAGATGCATGAAGAGCTGGCGATGAACAAGGTTAAAGATGTGGCCGAACTTTATATTCTGGCCAATAGATGCGCCCGAGCTGAAGAGGGAAGGAAGTACCCCGGCGAGGACGCCGGCGCGGAAACCGACTCTACGGACGAAGACACCGCCGCCCCGACGAAAAAGGGCCGGTGCCACAAGAGGAAGCGTAAGGGCAAGGCCGTGCTTGCCGTCGAGGGATCAGATGACACCGGCGCCGCCAAGAAGGCCAAGGCAGACGACCCCGGCAAGGAGATTGCCTGGTTCGCCGCTTGCCGGGCCTTGGCGGCTGCCGACAAGCCAGGGGGCTCCGACAAGCAGTAGTGCAAGATCCACTGCACCAAGGGCCACGACCTCCAGAACTGCCAACAAGTCGAGCTGCTTGCTGAAAAGCAAAAGGCCGAGTATGAGAGGCGGGATAAGGAGAAGGGTCAGGATGGTGCCGAAGGATCCAGCAAGAAGCACGGCGGCCAAGGAGGCCGCCGCGGCAAGGATAACCAGCAAGAGAGGCCCGCTCGGGGCCGTGACAAGAAGCAGGAAGACGACGGTCATGACGAGGACGATGAGTCCGGCGAGCATGAGTTCCAGAAAGCTACGGAGGCCATGTGCGTCGATGGTGGCGCCTCGCTGCATACCTCTCACCGCCAGCTCAAGCCGTGGGAGCGTGATATCACAGCAGTGGAGCCATCATTCGACACCCAGAAGCCACTGAAGTGGTCCAGCACGCCTATCATCTTTGACACCGAGGACCACCCTGATCGTACAACTGCGCTCGGGTGTTTGCCGTTGTTGGTTTCACCAACGATACGCAACCTCAAAGTGACAAAGATGCTAGTTCACGGCGGGGCCGGTCTGAACTTGATCTCGCCCGTTGTGATCAAAAGGCTGCAGATTCCTGATGGAGACCTCGAGGAAACGGGCACGTTCCAAGGGGTCAACCCGGGAAGGAGTCAGCCGAAGGGTAAGGTCACGCTGCCTATGACGTTTGGAGGCGAGTTGAACTACAGGACGGAGAGAATTGTCTTTGATGTAGCGGAGATCCCCTTGCCCTACAATGGGATCCTCGGCCCCCCGGCACTAGCCAAGTTCATGGCGGCATCGCATTACGCCTACAACACGCTGAAGATGCCTAGGCCGATGACCGTCATCACCGTCCCCTCTTACAAGAAGGATGCGCTGATCTGCGCCGACCAACTCTACCGGGAAGCAATTGCAGCGACTGCCACCAAGGCATTTGCTCCTGCCGCTGAAGCTCCGGGAGGGAAGAAGAAGACCGGCAAGACATCTCGCACCCACTCCGACAAGCGCACCTCTTCGGAGTGTTGTGCTCCCGTTGAGGACGTGCCAGAGAGCTCCACCGGCAAGAGCAAGAAATCCAGAGCTGCACCACCAGAGACCAAGAAGGTGTCCGTCAAGAGAATGGCACGGGAGGGGCTTTCACCATAAGCTCCACCCAGGACAGCAAATAGGAAGGCGCGCTCGTCACCTTCCTGCGGGCAAATGTCGATGTGTTTGCATGGCAAGCATGCGACATCCCCGACGTTCCCAGGGAGGTGATTGAGCACCATCTTGATGTCTGTCCTCATGCATGACCCGTCAAGCACAATGTCAGGAAGCAAGCTTTGGAAAGGCAAGAGTTCATCACAGAGGAGATCAGGAAGTTGGAAGCGGCAGGCTTGGTGAGAGGAGTACTCCATCCAATGTGGTTGGCCAATCCGGTGGTGGTGCGCATGGCAAATGGGAAGTGGAGGCTGTGTATTGACTACACAGATATCAATAAGGCTTGTCCCAAGGACCCTTTCCCGTTGTAGCGCATTGACCAGATTGTTGACTCCACGGCCGGGTGTGATCTATTATCATTCCTTGACGCCTACTCAGGATACCACCAGATCTTCATGACAAGAGAGGACGAAGAGAAGACAGCATTCATCACCCCATGTGGTACGTATTGCTTTTTACGGATGCCTTTCGGGTTGAAGAGTGTTGGTTCAACATTTGCAAGGGCAGACCAAATTGATTTTGAGCCCCAGCTACATAGAAATATGGAAGCTTATATGGATGACATAGTGGTCAAAACCAAGGACAGGGCAACACTTGTACAAGATCTGGAGGAGACGTTTGCAAATCGGCACAAGATCAACCTCAAATTGAACCCTGAGAAGTGTGTCTTTGGCGTTCCGTCTAGCAAACTTCTCGGGTTCTTTGTGTCACAGCATGGGATCGAGGCGAACCCAGACAAGATCAAAGCTATTGAGCAGTTGAGGCGCCCAAGCGGGTCAAGGATGTCCGTCGGCTCACTGGCTGCGTTGCCGCCATGAGCAGATTCATCTCCAAGTCCGCTGAGCGTGCCCTTCCCTTTTTCAAAATCTTGAAAAAGGCGGGCCCAATGGAATGGAACCTAGAGGCCGAAGCGGCGTTGCAGGATTTGAAGAAATACCTCTCCTCTACGCCGATACTAGTTGCGCCTAAGCCACAAGAGCCATTGCTGCTGTATCTAGCGGCAACGAACAAGGTGGTCAGCGTCGTGCTAGTGGCGCAGAGGGAGGTCGATGAAGGGGCAGTAGCAACGGCAGGGCTGGCGGATGGCGAGCTAGGGCTCCTCCCGGCAGGGCCCCCGGCAGAATCTGATGCCATCGGGGCGGAGCCCGTGCAACCAAATGAAGTGGTGCAAAAGAAGAAGATGATGCAGCACCCGGTCTACTTCGTCAGCTCCCTCTTGCAGGGGGTTAGATCAAGGTACTCCGGTGTGAAGAAATTGCTCTTCGGCCTCCTTATGGCCTCGAGGAAGCTGCGTCATTACTTCCAAGCCCACGAAATCACCATCGTCACCCGCCTCCTGTTGCAACAGATACTGCATAACCCAGACGCGACCGGGAGGATCGTGGAGTGGGCCTTGGAACTATCGAGCTTTGGTTTGAAATTTGAAAGTACTTCGACAATCCAGAGTAGATTCTTGGCATGGTTCATTGCGGAATGGACCCCAACGCCCGACGAAGAGATCCAGGAGACCACTCTCCTCGGCAAGGCAGCAAGTCGCAACTGGATTATGTACTTTGACGGGGCTTTCTCTCTACGAGGTGCCGGTGCTGGTGTGCTGCTCGTTGCGCCCACCGGAGAGCACCTCAAGTATGTAATCGAGATGCACTTCCCTAGGGAGATGTCCACGAACAACACTGCTGAATATGAGGGGTTGCTTGCCGGTCTCAGGATCGCGGCAGACCTCGGGGTGAAGAAGCTCATTGTCCGGGCGTGATTCATAGCTTGTCGTCAGGAAAGTCAACAAAGATTATCAGAGCCCATTGATGGAGGCCTACGTAGATGAGGTGAGGAAGCTAGAAGAGCGCTTTCACGGTATACAAGCGGAGCACGTTCCCCGAGTGGAGAACGACATCGCCGATTACCTGTCGAAGCGCGCTGCCTACAAACTAACTATGGAACCAGGTACTTTTGTGTTTCGGTTAACTCAACCATCCGTTGAACCATCAACAGAGCAGAATAAGCGGAGGAAATCAAGCCCCGGCAAGTACTTTCCCACCAAGCTCCCAGGAGCCGCCGGCAAGGATGTTGCCATGGACACTGAGCCTGCCATGCGGCAACCGACTCCGGTAGGGCGTCAAGCCCTGGCCGTAGAGACAGCCACTCCCATGGTGGAGGAAATGCCTTTAGTCCTTGCCATCGAGCCCCAGGCTCCGGAATGGGCACGGCATACCGTCTCATTCCTACAGACAGGGGAACTTCCTGAGGAGCAGGAATAAGCGGAGAAAGTAGCCTGCCGGTCTGCCATGTATCAGTTCGTCGACGGTGTCCTGTACAGAAAAAGACCGAACGGTGTGAAATTGAAGTGCATTCCATCGGAGTAAGGACTAGAGCTGTTGGCAGAGATACATGGAGGCATATGTGGCTCCCACATAGGGTCGAGGGCCATTGCCGGCAAGGCATTCCGGCAAGGTTTCTTCTGGCCCACTGCCTCCAAGATGCAACGGCACTAGTAACTAGGTGTGAAGCGTGTCAGTTCCATTCGAAGAAGCTTCATCAACCAGCTCAAGCCCTTCAAACAATTCCTCTCTCCCGGCCATATTCGGTCTGGGGGCTCGACATACTGGGCCCTTTCCCCCACGCTATCGGGGGCTTTGAGTACTTGTACGTTGCAATCGACAAGTTCACAAAGTGGCCGGAGGTGGAAGCAGTGAGGAAGGTGACAGCACAGTCAGCCGTTAAGTTCTTCAAGGGGCTAGTCTCCCGCTTTGGTGTGCCAAACAGAGTCATCACCGACAACGGCACGCAGTTCACAAGCCACACCTTCATGCAATACATCCAGGACCTCGGCAACAAGGTCTGTTTCGCTTCCGTGGCACACCCATGGAGCAACGGCCAGGCGGTGAGGGCAAATGCTGAAGTACTGCGAGGCCTGAGAACAAAGACTTTTGACAGGCTGCACAAGAGCGGAAGGCACTGGATTGATGAGTTGCCGGCAGTTCTTTGGTCAATCATAACGATGCCAAATCGAGCCACTGGCCAGACACCCTTTGCCCTGGTATACGGGGCAGAAGCAGTTCTCCCCACGGAACTCACATACGGGTCACCTCGAGTGCTCGCTTATGACGAGCTTGAGAAAGGGCTATTGCGGCAAGATGACGCAACGCTCCTTGAGGAAGATCGTCTTCGAGCGGCTGTGAGAGCAGCGCGCTACCAACAAGCCTTGCGTCGCTACCATAGCCGCAAGGTTCATGCCCGAAGCTTTGAGGAAAGCGACCATGTTCTTCGGCGCGTTCAATCGGCCAAGAATTCCAACAAGTTGACGCCGAAGTGGGAAGGCCCTTATCGGGTAATACGAGTCACCATGCCCGGCGGAGTACGCCTGGAGACCGAAGATGCTATTCCAGTGAGCAACTCCTGGAACATTGAAAATCTTCGCAAGTTTTACCCATAAGGCATGGTTGCCGGGCCCCCCAGCAAACCACCTTTTGTACAAATCTTGCCGGCAAGGCATGTAACCCTCTGTACAAAGCCAGGCGAAGACCCTGAGCATAAATAAACGAAGCGCTGGCGCCCTAAGTTTTAGCATGCATGCTAGGTCAAGTCTCTCCCTCGGTTAGGTTGATAGTGCTTAGCAGCGACTAACCCCTAGCATAGAGGTCGAGTGTGCGTCTCTTTGTTCCTTTCCATCCTCTTTGGTTCGCAGGGTACGTGGACGTTTCTGCTGAGCTTTCTGGGGGAAAGGGAACAAGTCGGCACCCCGGCCCCGGCAAGCCAAGGTTGCTGGGGGCTACAGACACAAGAATCTAACCACGGCAAGCCAAGGCTGCCGAGGGCTACAGATCCAGATAAGTCTTTTATCCCTGTACATTTCCGTATGAAGTTGGGACGTATGAAACCTCGTTTTATTCCTAGGCCGCCGTGCTCCTCCTTTTTTCCTGCACCCAAGAACTATTTCCTGGGTCGGAACTGGGTCGTAGTCGCGGTGACAAGGAGATAAACGAAGGGCCTAATTCTACTTTGCCCTGCCTCCGCCAAGAGCGTGAGAATGGTCAAATGAAGTAAGGGGACGGGAAGGCCTTTTGCCCGGCGACAATGTTTATCTTAAAAATAACAAGGATTCACTCCTTGGCATGGGCCTCGCCCGCGCATAAAGAACCCGGCACACACCCTTTTTCATTAAAAACATCCCATACAGGTACAGTTCATACGGGATGAAAAACATGAGCAAGGGGATTACAAGTTCTAAATTCAACAAATGCCCACGGGCTTACAAACCAAAAAGAGATAAGATGCCCGTAATCCCTTTCTTGTCCCTCTCCTCAGAAGGTGGAACGAGATAGTAGGAGCGCAAAAAGAACACCTAGGCGGGGTACGAGCGGCAGAAGATGACGGGAGAGGAGCCAAAAAATGAGGCAGCTGATACGTCTCCAACGTATCAATAATTTATGAAGTATTCATGTTATCATATTATCCATCTTAGATGTTTAATGGGCTTTTCTAAGCACTTTTATATGATTTTTGGGACTAACCTATTAACCCAGAGCCCAGTGCCAGTTCTTGTTTTTTTCCCTTGTTTCAGTGTTTCAAAGAAAAGGAATATCAAACGGAGTCCAAATGGAATGAAACCTTCGGGAGAGTTATTTTTGGAAAGAAAGCAATCCGGGAGACTTGGAGTGCACGCCAGGGGATCAACGAGGAAGGCATGAGGCAGGGGGCGCGCCCACCCCCCTGGACGCGCCCTCCACCCTCATGGGCCCCTCGTGGCTCCCCTGACGTATTTCTTCCTCCTATATATACCAATATACCCTAAAACCATGGGGGAACAGAATAGATCGGGAGTTCCGCCGCCGCAAGCCTCTGTAGCCACCAAAAACCAATCGGGACGCTGTTCCGGCACCCTGCCGGAGGGGGAATCCCTCACCGGTGGCCATCTTCATCATCCCGGCGCTCTCCATGACGAGGAGGGAGTAGTTCACCCTTGGGGCTGAGGTTATGTACCAGTAGCTATGTGTTTGATCTCTCTCTCTCTCTCTCGTGTTCTTTATTTGGCACGACCTTGATGTATCGCGAGCTTTGCTATTATAGTTGGATCTTATGATGTTTCTCCCCCTCTACATTCTTGTAATGGATTGAGTTTTCCCTTTGAAGTTATCTTATCGGATTGAGTCTTTAAGGATTTGAGAACACTTGATGTATGTATTGCATGTGCTTATCTGTGGTGACAATGGGATATTCACGTGATCTACTTGATGTATGTTTTGGTGATCAACTTGCGGGTTCCGTGACCTCGTGAACTTATGCATAGGGGTTGGCACACGTTTTCATCTTGACTCTCCGGTAGGAACTTTGGGGCACCCTTTGAAGTACTTTGTGTTGGCTGAATAGATGAATCTGAGATTGTGTGATGCATATCGTATAATCATACCCACGGATACTTGAGGTGACATTGGAGTATCTAGGTGACATTAGGGTTTTGGTTGATTTGTATCTTAAGGTGTTATTCTAGTACGAACTCTATAATAGATCGAACGGAAAGAATAGCTTCGTGTTATTTTACTACGGACTCTTGAATAGATCGACCAGAAAGAATAACTTTGAGGTGGTTTCGTACCCTACCATAATCTCTTCATTTGTTCTCCGCTATTAGTGACTTTGGAGTGACTCTTTGTTGCATGTTGAGGGATAGTTATCTGATCAAATTATGTTATTATTGTTGAGAGAACTTGCACTAGTGAAAGTATGAACCCTAGGCCTTGTTTCAACGCATTGCAATAACGTTTACGCTCACTTTTATCAATATTTACCTTGCTGTTTTTATATTTTCGGATTACAAAAACCTATATCTACCATCCATATTGCACTTGTATCACCATCTCTTCGCCGAACTAGTGCACCTATACAATTTACCATTGTATTGGGTGTGTTGGGGACACAAGAGGCTCTTTGTTATTTGGCTGCTGGGTTGTTTGAGAGAGACCATCTTCATCGTACACCTCCCACGGATTGATAAACCTTAGGTCATCCACTTGAGGGAAATTTGCTACTGTCCTACAAACCTCTGCACTTGGAGGCCCAACAACGTCTACAAGAAGAAGGTTGCATAGTAGACATCAAGCAGTTTCTGGCGCCGTTGCCGGGGAGGTGAGTGCCTGAAGGTATATCTTTAGATCTTGCAATCGAATTTTTTTGTTTCTTGTTTTAGCACTAGTTTCATTTATAAAAGAAAATTACAAAAAAATGGAATTGAGTTTGTCTCATATGCTTGATCTTTTTAATATCTTTCGTGAGAATGATGGAAAGGAAAATTGTGCCAAAGTGTTAGAGAAGAATGCATTAAAATGTTTGGCACTATATATTTGAATAATGAGCATGATTGCAATGTTGTTAGTATGAAATCTTTGAATATCCATAGTACTAATGATGATTGCACTAGTTATGATGAAAATATCTCCTATAAACATGTCAATTTTTGTGGAGTGCATTGGGTTTGCAAGTACACACCAAATAGGGAATATAGATATTGCAAGAGGCATAAGCATTTAGAAACTAAATGGTTGCAAGAAAGGCTAACTGTTTGTGCTGAAAATTTAAATTTTCTTAGTCGTACTTGTGAACTTTGCAATGAACATGATCATTTCAGTACCCAATGCAAATTGTTTCATGATCGTATCATGTCCAAAAATTGTGATGACTTGATTTACCTTGCACATCATAATGAACTTAGTTTGCTCTTGGGTTATGAAGAAATGAAACGTATAGCTAAGGTTATTCTAGAATTTGCCCTTGATAGAGTTCTTCATTTTGATCTAGAAGAAATTTATATGTATTGTGCGGTGAATTGCATTGAAAATCCTTATATTGCCAATTACATAAAGAAAAGAAAACAAATAGAAGATGAAGAGAATACTAATGAAAGGGAAGAGACTTCCCAATATCGTCCTATTATTTCTTATGATGAATCATGTAGCGAGGAGGAGCCTTCTATTCAACCAATCTCATCAATAAGGAGCTCAAAAAGAGGGATAAACTCGCACATGATGTGAAGAAGAAAATAAAAAGGAAGAGAGGTAAAAAGATATCTCTCCCAAATAATGTTGCTCCTATTATTGTTGTGCCTCATGAAAATGAATCAAAAATAATTGTGGAAGATGATGCACTTGATGATGATCTTGTTATGCCTATTGCTTGTTGTGATGATTATGATTGGGAAGATAGTACTTCTTATGATCTTGATAATCTTTTTGGCATTTGCTTGGAAGAATATGATAATTGCTATACTATTGGTGCTATCCATACTATTAATAATGAGAGTGATTATGCTTATGATATAAAAAGGCCCAAGCTTGGGGATGCTATGTTTGGAGAAGATGATGTTTTCGAGAATATATTTGCTGCAATTAATGTTTGTCCCAAGCTTGGGGATGCTACGTTTAATGAAGATGATATTTTTAGCCTCCCAAGTTTTGATATGCAAAGTTGTTATGATGATAGCATGCCTTCTACCTATGATGATTATATTGATGAAAGTGGGTTTGGAAGAGTGTCAACTTTAGGAAGTAGTGATCCCACTATTTTGGAGGATGTTGAATTTTATAATATTTATGAAAGTGGATTTGGAGAGGTCATGACTTTATTTAGTGATGTATCCACTATTTCGGAAGAGGTTTCAATTGATTATGATGAGAACAAAGTTGCTACTTATGATGATTATTGTGATGACACTTATGCTATAAAAAGTAGTGAGGATTATATTTATAAAACTTGTCATGATTATTATTCCCCTTTTCTGAACATTACTCTTTTAATGTGGAAACAATTTATAGTGTTCAAGTCTCTTATGATACTCCCACTATCCCGAATGAGAAGAATTTTGCTTATATGAAGAGTAGTAAATTTTCTATGCTTGTAGATCATGAAAAGAATGCTTTAGGTGCTGGTTATATTGTTGAATTCATTCATGATGCTACTGAAAATTATTATGAGGGAGTAATATATGCTTGTAGGAATTGCAATAATATCAAATTTCCTCTCTATGTGCTTAAAGTTTTGAAGTTATGCTTGTTTTGCCTTCCTATGCTAGTTGATTATTGTTCCCATAAGTTGTTTGCTCACAAAATCCCTATGCATAGCAATTGGGTTAGACTTAAATGTGCTAGTCATATTATTCATGATTCTCTCTTTGCGTTTCAATTCTTATCTATTATGCGGGCATCATTGAAATCATCATGCCTAGCTAGGGGCGTTAAACGATAGCGCTTGTTGGGAGGCAACCCAATTTTATTTAGTTTCCTGCTTTTTGGTTCCGTTTAGTAATAATAATTCATCTAGCCTCTAGTTAGATGTTTTTTTATGTTTTAAGTAGTGTTTGTGCCAAGTAGAACCTTTGGGAAGACTTGGGTGAAGTCTTTATGATCTTGCTGTAAAAAACAGAAACTTTAGCGCTCACGAGATTAGCTAAAACTTTTTACTGGAGAGTGCTATTTAGTTGATTCTTTTTGCATATGATTACTAGACAAATTCCTCAGGTCCACCAATTTATTTTAGAATTTTTGGAGTTCCAGAAGTATACGTTTGATACAGATTACTACAGACTGTTCTGGTTTTGACAGATTCTGTTTTCATTGTGTTGCTTGCTTATTTTGATGACTCTATGGCTAGTAAAATAGTTTATAAACCATACAAAAGTTGGAATACAGTAGATTTAACACCAATAAAAATAAAGAATGAGTTCATTACTGTCGGGTGGTAGGTGCGACATATGCCAACGGGTGGCTTATCATTGTGGGAGCCAGTAAGACATCGCCGGTGACTGGAAACGGGATAAGGCGAAGACATGCACGCCGATGAATCTTACCCAGGTTCGGGGCTCTCCGTGGAGATAACACCCCTAGTCCTGCTCTGCGGGGTCTCCGCATGATCACTAGATCAACACAAGCGGCTACAAGTGGCTCCTTGAGCTGTTTTGCTAGAGGAGGAAGAAGGGCAAGGCTAGCTCTCCTCTTCTCTCTACGTGGTATCTAAAATTCTAAGAGATCAACCCTTTGCATGGGTGCCCTGGGGGGTTTATATAGGCCTACCCCCCAGGGGTACAATGGTAATCCGGCTGGATGCGGGTCCAGGCAGTCAGTGTCTGTATCCGCCGGCTTCTCCGCCGGCCATTGGGGCCCGCCGACTGGTGGGTCCCGCCGGCTGCTGGTTATTGTAGCCTCGCCCCCGATGACGAGGGCTTTGCTGAGGTAAGCATGCCTACAGTGCCGCCGTCCGGCGGACTCTCACTGTAGCCTTACCTCGTCTTCTCTTCTTAATGATGCACATACTTCGAGGGAGTGAGGTAGCCGGCTATTGGGAGCCGGCTACACCCCGGGCCGACTAAAAGGGGGCTTGACCGCCTTTGAGCGTCTCTCTGGCTGTAGGGGCCCGCCGCCCGCGGGCCGTACTGACAACCCGTCGTGGGTGGCGTCATGGTCAGGATGGCTACAGTGCCGCGCCGGACGGGGGATGGCCGACCCGTACGGCGCACTGTGGCCATGCGTGCTCCGGGATTCGGGGGTGGCAGACTTTACTGTAGCCACACCCGGTCTTGTCACTGTTATGTGGGTGCTGTCCTGGAGGGTGCAATCTTGGCCGCTTGCCCGGAGTCCATCTTCTTGTGGCCGGCTTCTTGGAGTCGGCCTTCTTGTGGCCGGCTCCTTGGAGTCTGCCTTCTTTTGGGTCTCTTCAGGAGGGTTTCTGAGGCCGGTCGCCTTCCGGTAGTCGGCCTGCGAGATAGCCGACCAGGGGAAGGCGGCCCTGTGCGTTGGATGCTTGAAGGCTCGATCGGCTTGATAATTTCTTGAAGTGCCAGGGGGAGTCGGTTAGGCTAGCCGTGGCCATTTACTCCGACAGTAGTCCCCGAAGCTGGTTGGGCTTCGAGGCTGGAAGGAGGACGAGAAGCTCAATCAGCTTCCTATCTTGAAGAGCCAGCAGCTAGGAGCCAGATTTTGTCAAGTGCGCCATCTTGGCGAGGTTTTGAAGTCTGAAGGCGGGAGCCAGCTGGTGCACACGCCGGGTCGCGGGCCGGCCGCTTGCTGCCCGCGCGCCACGTGGCACCCTCCGGCCGGAAAGGCCTGCCAGCCCACGCGCGTGACGGGACGCCGCTGCAGGCTGGGGCCCGCCACTTCCACGCCTAGGCCTAGGTGTGGATCTTCTGTGGCCCAAAACAGGCTGCTCGCCTTCCAACGGCGGTTTCCGCATGCTGTTAGGGCGCAATGATCACGAGACGTGGGGGAGTGGGCGCAGTTAATCCCACGTTCCCCCCACGCCTCGCCTCCTCGGCTCCGCCGCACGAGGCTATAAATAGGGGGAGGAGGGGAGCGGCAGACGCTCGCATGCTCACCCTCGCTCCGCCATCTTCTTCTTCTTTCTCTCCGTCGCTGCAGCCCCTCGCCGCCGCGCCATCCCTCTAGCCTTCGCACTACCCCGCAGCTTCGCCGCCGCGGGGCCGTGGTTTCGTTGTCGCAGCGCCCTCTTTCATCAGCTTCTTGCCGTCATGCAGCACGGTGGGGACTGGGACGGCTCCAACGTCCACGTGGACCACATCGACTTCCTCCGCAAGACTCGGCGGTTGCCCGGCGAGGACCAGGTGCGGGTCCGTCTTGCGCCGATGAAGGAGATCTCGCCGGCGCCGGAGGAAGGCGAGCGGGTAATCTTCCGCTCGCACTTCCTGCGCGGCCTCGGCCTGCTTGCGAGTGCCTTCTTTCGCTCCTTCCTTGAATTCTACCAGCTCCAGCCGCACCACCTCACTCCAAACACGGTGGTGCTGCTGTCTTCCTTCATCACTCTGTGCGAGGGCTTCCTTGGCGTCCTTCCCACCCTCGAGCTCTGGGGGGAATTCTTCCAATCCAAGCTCGGCACCCGCATGCAGGGCGTGCCAGCTCAGAGCGGCGCCTTCATTGCGGTGCGGAGGCCGGTAGCCGACAACCCCTTCCCTGCCATCACGCTGCTCCAGTCGGTGAAGCTCTGGAAGAAATCCTACATCTACGTGAAGAACGTCGCCCCGCAAGGCGACTTCATCAACTTGCCGGCTTATGTAGCCGGCCCGCCGTCTGGGAGGCGGCCCCAGTGGTCCTGTCGGGCCAGAACGCTGTCGCCGGCTAGAGCCGCCGCCGTCGCCCGACTCCGGGTAATGATCCAGTCGGAGGGCCTGACCGGGTCCGACCTGCTGGCCGCCTTCGTGGTGCGCCGGGTGCTCCCGCTCCAAGGCCACCCTCATTTGATCTGTCAAATGAGCGGCCAACTCGATCCGAGTCGGATGTGCACCAAGGAGATGCCTCACTCCGAGGTAGCTTTCATGGTGAACTACCTCGCGAACTGCAAGCTCACCGACGAGTAACAGTTTGGCAAGGAGTCGTACTCCCGTGCCCATCCCCCGCCTATGGTAAGTTTTCTTTATCTTCTCTTCTTTACTTTTGTCACCAAGTTTCTCTTGGCCGACTCTGACCAGTTGGTTTGTCTTGGCAGAGCCCTCTCCTTCGGCCGGCGGCCGGGGCACCGGAGGCGGAGCGCCAATTTCTCCCCGACCGGGTGGCGCATGACTTGGATGACCCCGACTTGGGGGCGGCTGCTATGGGCGACAACACCGAGGGGGGAGGCGGCGAAGCAGGCGGCTCCGGGCTTGGAGCCAGCTTCGACGACTGGCCGGATGATGATGAGGCGGAAATCGTCCCGCACCGCCAGCCGGCGTCCGACCATGGCGCGGGCTCGTCTACCGCGCCGGCTGCTCGAGGCGGCACGCAGAAGCGCCTGGCTGCGCTGAGCCTATTCGGCAGTCGGCCGAAGAGGCCCAAGAGCACGGCGGCGGCGACCAAACAAGACGAGGTAGCCGTGAAGGCGGCCCGCTTCCGCAAGGTGGTGAAGCAGCCAAAAAAGGTTTCGGCGTAAGTGTCGATTCTCTCGCATATTCCTTCTTCTTTTTCGTCGATACTCTTGTTCTAAGTCTTTGTCTTGATTCATCAAACAGGGCTCCGCTCTCTCTTGAGCGGACCGCTGCCGCCTCCGTGGTTGGATCGGCGGGAGGATCCGCAAGCACCCGCCGCATGGACCCCCGTGTCGAGCTTCAAGCGGAGAAGGAGCGGAACGCGCGGGAGGCGCGGGAGGAGCGGGAGGCGGAGGAGATGGCGGAGGAGTCGGCGAAGGCACAAGCCGACGTGGCGGCCAAGGCTCAGGCAGAGGCTGCAGCCGCAAAGACAGTGGTCCGGGCCTTGTTTGTCGTCCCCCTGCGCATCGTGGCGCCTGAGATCCCGGAGCCCCCGCCGGAGGAAGCCGATGGCGACCTGCCGGGGATGGAGAGGGAGGAGGACGACGTCATCGTCTGGGAGAGGGAGGCGGCACCGCCATCGCCGACTAGGGCGGACCGAGGCAGCCGGCCTAACGCGCCGCCCGTGCAGCCGGCTGGAGGCGAGCCGGCTGCAAGGACGGACCTGGTGGTCCGGTCGCCATCGCGCCAGCACGCGGGGAAGGCGACTTCGGCACCGGATCCGCAGAAGGCCGCGGGCTCTAGCTCGTCAGCCCAGGATCTGGAGACGGCCAGCGCTAGCTCGGGGTGGACGCCGGGTGGTGGGACGGCCGTGGTGAACCTGGCGGCGCAAGAAGTCCGGAACCGGCTTCAGTCCCAGGCCGCCGTGCTGAGGCAGTACAATCAAGAGTTCCTCGCGACACGGACGGCCATTCGGGTGAGTCTTCCTGCTTTTCTGTTTCTTGATCTTGATTTCTTCCGTGGGGGCGCGTCAGCACACCCACTAGGTGTAGTCCCCGAGTTCCGAGTCGGCTGCTGAGCAGGCGGCTTGGAACTTCTTAGTAGACTTTGACTGCTTATCTTGTTCTTATTCGCTTCTCTATCCGATTTGCAGGACTACCATAACCTCCGCGCGGCTGCCTTCAACTCCCAGGCTCGGGAGCTGACCCAAAACACCGCTGATCTAACTGAGAGCCGGAGTAAGTGCTTCATCTTTTATCTCACGTGGGGGCGCGTCAGCGCACCCACGGGGTGTAGTCCCCTTATTCGGGCCGACTGCTGAGCAGTCGGGCCGGATCTTTCCTGGCGACTTCTTTCTTATTGCTTTTTTTTCTTCTTTGCCATATCTGCAGAGGCCAAGGCCGACCTGAGAGAGCAGTTGGGTGGGGCCCAGACCATCCTTCGCGCCAAGGAAGCCGAGTGCAACACCTTGGCCCAGGAGCGTGACCGCTTGGCCAAGAGGCTGGCCGACCAGGAGGAGAGCCATAAAGCGGCCCTGAAGGCGGTGCAGGACAGCGAGGCCGCCCTCCAAGCCGAATACGAGACCGAGGCAGCGGGCTGGGCTGAGGCAAGGCAATCGCTGATCAACGGCTAGGGCCAGATCGAAGATTTGGTCGACGGTAGGCTGCCTTCTTCTTCGTTCCTTCGCTTGCCGCCTGCCATTTGGTCCATTTTCTGACTGTGTTTTTTCTCTTCCTTTCTTACTTGTGCATAGTACTTCCCTGGTTACTCCACTGCCGCCAACCAAATCGTCGAGGCTCACCGCAAGGCGCAAAGGTAGGCTAGTGCTGAGATCGCGCCGGACGCTCGCCGGTCGCTTGACGAGCAGCTTCTGGCGATCCAAGCCCGCCTCCAGCCGGCTCACCGCATGCTCCGCCGTCTTCAGCGTGTTGGGGCGCAAGTGCTGGCCGCCCTCTGGCCCGGCGAGGTGGTTCCCCGTACCCCCAGTCGGACTGCCGACTGGCTGGAGGTAGCGGTTGGCCGCTTCGAGGCCTGGAAGGCTTCTGCAGCTCGGTCAGGCGCCAGGCGGGCGCTGGAGTTCGTCAAAGCTTGGTATCCCGAGCTGAGCTTGGACCAGCTAGCCACCTGGCGGCAGGAGGCCGACGAGGAGCTGGAGGCGCTGCGGCCGGATACGATCCAGCGTGCCTCGGCAATCGCCGACTACACCGACACCCGCGCCTTTGCTCCTGAGGTGGATGATGACGGCATTGCTCAGCCGGAGGAATGGTTCGGGCTGAACCCAGCAGATGGTGAGGACTCGGCGGAGGAGATCGACTCCAGCGACGAGGGCGACGAGGAGGAGGGAGAGGATGGTGAAGACGTCGTGCCAGACGGTGGAGCGACCGGGCAGCCTCAACTTGATCGTGCCTCCAGCAACGAGGCACGTGCGAGCGCGCCGCCTGCAGCCGGCGATGATCAAGCCGAGACTCGCCAGCCGGCCACTCCTCTAGCCGGCACTGCCGCCTCCACTGACCTGCCCGGCTCGCCTGTTGCACCTTTAGCCTGATCTGCTGCCTTTACTTTCCTGTTTTGTTACTCTTTGAATAATATTCTGTTAGAGTTGCGAGTTCCACCCACTGGGGGTGTATTCAAACTATGTTGAATGCCGGCCTTTCGAAGGCCTTTTGTGTAAATATAATCATGCATGTGCTTGGCTTCCGGTTGTATTTGCTTTTCATCTTTTTGGCTGTTTCCTTTGCCGCCCTCCCTTGGTCGCCGCCCTCCCAGCCGGACACCTGCTCTGCAGTCTGTGGCTAGAGAAGTGCTTGGCCATTTGGGAGGGCAAGTACTCTAGCTTTCTTAGATTGCAGCAAGGTGAATGGGAAGCCGGCCAGCCGGCTGTTGTGACAGCCGGTAGGCGGGGTGGGAGGCTGGCTTGTGTTATATAAGTTCGTTAGTCCTTCGCCGTTTTTCATGTGGGCATCCTTTCCTGCCTTTGACTCTTGCTAGTCGGACAGTCGGTTCTTCGAGCTGCGACTTTCAATAAGAGAGGGCTTGGGTGCCGGCACACTACTTGTCTGACTGCAGGTAGAACTTTAATATAGCTCAAGGCGGCAAGTCCCTGGGCCGACTGGTCGAACCCGGTGCCGGACAGAAAATCAAATGTAATAATACATTCATAGGTATGACACTCGTCATACATAGATAAAGGAGGGTAGTCCCCGAGTGCTCCTCGGGGGGGGGGGGGTTGTCTTGTACTTAATACAAAAGGTAGCGTGGTACATACTGCATTTAGCTGTAAAATCTTCGGAGGAGATTGGCGTTCCATGGTCGTTCCGACTCCTTGCCGGAATCATCTCTCTTGCGTGCCTTCGGCTTCTGTGCGTCGGTCAGGTAGTAGGAGTCGTTGCCTAGGGCCTTGCTGATGACGAAGGGGCCTTCCCAAGGGGCCGAGAGCTTGTGCTGACCGGCTGTTCGCTGGATCAGCCGGAGCACAAGATCGCCTTCTTGGAAGGATCTTGGCTTGACCTTCCGGTTGTGGTAACGGCGCAAACCCTGCTGGTAGATGGCAGACCGGCTGAGTGCTAACAGCCGGCCCTCTTCCAGTAGGTCAACGCCGTCTTCTCGCGCTTCCTTGGCCTCCACCTCCGTGTACATGGTGACCCGAGGCGAGTCGAACTCAATGTCAGTTGGGATGACAGCCTCAGCAACATATACAAGGAAGAAAGGGGTGAAGCCGGTTGACTTTTTCGGGGTAGTACGTAGACTCCAGAGGACAGCCGGCAGCTCATCGAGCCAGCAGCCGGCCGAACGCTCTAGTGGTACGACCAGTCAGGGCTTGATGCCGGAGAGGATGAGGCCGTTTGCTCGCTCGACTTGGCCGTTTGACTGCGGGTGGGCAACGGACGCTAAGTCTAGTCGGATGCCCTCTGTCGCGCAGAAACGTGCCAGTGCTACTTTGGCGAAATTCGCGCCATTGTCGGTGATGATGCTGTGTGGTATGATATATCGGGTGGTGATATCTGCGATGAATGTCACGGCAGTCGGCCCGTTCAGCTTCTTGATTGGCTTCGCTTCAATCCACTTGGTGAATTTGTCCACGGCGACAAGTAGATGAGTCATGCCGCCGCGAGCCGTCTTGAATGGGCCCACCATATCCAACCCCCAGACGGTAAAGGGCCAGGTGAGGGGGATGGTCTTGAGTGCAGAAGCCGACAGGTGTTGCTTGGAGCTGAAGAATTGGCACCCTTTGCAGCATTTGACTAATTCCTTGGCATCTTCCAAAGCAGTCGGCCAGAAGAAACCATGGCTGAAAGCTTTAGCGACAAGTGATCTTGAGGCTGCGTGGTGGCCGCACTCGCCTTGGTGGATGTCTTTGAGGGTTGCTATGCCCTTCTCTGGCTCGACGCAGCAATGGAAGACTCCAGTGACGATGCGCTTAATGAGTTCTCTATTTATTATTGTGTATGATCCGGCTCGGCGTTGAACTTGTCCTACCGAGATCTCGCCAGTTGGCAGCTCTCTGTTTACCAGGAAGTTGAGGATGGGTTGGGCCCATGATGGAGCTGTGACTTCTTCTATCGCCAATACGGCTACTGCGACCCGGGTGGGTGGGTTGGGTGGTGAAGAATTGGAGTCGGCCACCGCCTGTTGTGTCGTTGCAGTCCCCGGGCCGGGTTCTGGAGTCCCCGAGCCGGGTGCGACTACGACAGTCCCCGGGCCGCCTGTCGAAGTAGCATCAGGGGGAGGCGGTACGAAGATGGAGTCTAATTCTGGAGACGGCTTGACAGACGGTTTGAGGAGTCGTTGGAGGGAGACGCCGGTTGGTATAGCTTGTCGGGTGGAGCCGATCCGTGCCAGGGCATCTGCTTGCTCGTTGTCGGCCCGTGGTACGTGGAGGAACTCGCATCCTTCAAAGTATCCGCTGATTTGCTGAAAGTGGAATTGGTAGCTCGCCATGTTTGCGTCCTTGGCGTCCCAGTCGCCGGATGATTGTTGGACTACCAGATCCGAGTCACCATAGCACAGGATCCGGCGGATGCCGAGTTCTTTGGCTAGCCGGAGCCCGTGTATGAGCGCCTCGTACTCAGCCACACTGTTGGAGGCGGCAAAATGAATTTGCAGTGTGTATCTGAGTTTGTCGCCCTTGGGAGAGGTGAGGACGATGCCGGCTCCCAAGCCGGTGCACATCTTGGATCCATCAAAGTGCATCCGCCAATGAGTGGAGTCGGGAGCCGGCGGTAGGTACTGGGTCTCGGCCCAGTCGACAAGGAAGTCGGCTAATGCTTGGGACTTGATGGCGGTGCGAGGCTGGTAGAAGATCATGTAAGGAGCCAGCGCAATGGCCCACTTGGCCACCCGGCCGGATGCATCCCGGCTGCCTATGATCTCGGCGAGCGGGGCAGTACATACGACCGTGATGGGATGCTCTTGAAAGTAGGGCTTCAGCTTCTGGGCAGCAAAGTATACTCCATAGCACATCTTCTGGTAGTGCGGGTAGTTTTGCTTCGAGGTGGACAGTACTTCGCTCAAATAATACACCGGCCTCTGGACTAACTGAGCCCGGCCTTCTTCTGGGCGTTGGACCACAATCACTGTGTTGAACACTCAGCTAGTCACGGCAATGTAAAGGAGCATGGGCTCTTTCTCAGTCGGCGCCGCCAAGACAGGTGGTGTGGTCAGCATCTTCTTCAACTCGTGGAAAGCTTGGTCTGCTTGGTCGTTCCACTCGAAGTGGGTGGACTTCTTCATGAGTCGGTACAGGGGGAGAGCCTTCTCTCCTAGCCCGCTGATGAAGCGGTTTAGGGAGGCCAGGCACGCGGTAAACTTCTGGACGTCTCGCAGCTTGGTAGGAATCTCCATTCTCTCTATGGCCTTGATCTTCACTGGGTTGCACTCGATGTCGCGTTCAGAGACCAAAAAGCCTAGAAGCTGGCCGGCTGGTACTTCAAACACGCATTTCTCGGGGTTGAGCTTGATCTGAAACCGGCGCAAGTTGGCAAATGTTTCTATGAGGTCTTCCAGCAGGGTGCCGCGCTTCTCCGTCTTCACCACAATATCGTCTACATAGACGTGGGCATTTCTACCGAGTTGCTTGAGGAGGCATTTCTGCATGCAACGCTGAAAAGTGGCACTGACATGTCTCAAGCGGAATGTCATAGTCAGGTAGCAAAAAGCTCTGAATGGTGTGATGATGGCGGTCTTCAGGCGGTCGGCTGGATCCAACTTGATCTGATGGTAGCCTGAGTAAGCATCCAAGAAACTCAACAGCTCGCACCCGGCTGTGGAGTCTATCACTTGATCGATTCGAGGTAAGGCAAACAGATTTTTGGGGCAGGCTTTGTTGAGGCTGGTGTAATCTATACACATGCGCCATTTATTGTTTTTCTTCAATACGAGGACTGGGTTGGCAAGCCATTCTGGAAGAAACACCTCCATAATGAAGCCGGCTGCCAGAAGCCGGGCTATCTCTTCTCCTTCAATCCTTCTCTTCTCCTCCGACAGTCGGCGGAGGGGTTGTTTGACTGGTTTTGCGTCCGCTCGGACGTGTAGCTTGTGCTCGGCGAAATCCTTCGGAACACCCGGCATGTCCTTTGGGGACCATCCAAAGATGTCCCGATTCTCACGGAGGAAATCGACGAGCTCGCCTTCCTATTTGTTGTCCAGGTTTGCACCAATGACAGCAAACCTCTCCGGGTTCTCCGGGTCCAGAGGTATCTTCTTTGTTTCCATGGCCGGCTGGAAGGAGCCTTGAGCATCATATTCCTTGGGGTCAGGGGACAGGGCCGGCTGCTTGCCGGCCATGGCCACGACTCGGTCCAGCATCTTCTTTTCTTCGGCAATCACGAGGGACTCGGCCAGCCGGCTGCTGGCTGCAGCACACTCGGAGGATTTCTGTAGTCTCCAGCTATGGTGATGATTCCCTTCGAACTAGGCATCTTCATCTTGAGGTAGGCGTAGTGGGGTACAGCCATGAACTTGGCCAAGGTAGGTCGGCCAAGCAACGCGTGGTAAGGGCTCTCTAGATCCACCACTTCAAACCAGACTGCTTCTCGGCGGAAGTGATCCTTGTCTCCGAAGAGTACATCTATCTTGATCTTGTCGATTGGTGAGCAGGACAGGTC
This sequence comes from Aegilops tauschii subsp. strangulata, assembly GCF_002575655.3. Lineage (NCBI taxonomy): Eukaryota > Viridiplantae > Streptophyta > Magnoliopsida > Poales > Poaceae > Aegilops > Aegilops tauschii. The sequence continues at coordinate 258,405,880 of NC_053040.3, forward strand.
AGGTACGATGCCATGGAACACAGTCTGGCTTGGCATGAGTTGCTTCGTCTTGATGTTCAGCTTCTCCTTGGTGTCACGGTACAGTATGTTGATGCTGCTCCCTCCGTCAATCAGTACTCGGGAGAAACGGGCAGCTCGTCTTTCTGTCGCGAGGGTGGCGTCCAATACTAACGCATAAGAGCCGGGAGACGGCATCACCTCTGGGTGATCGGCCCGGCACTAGCTGATAGGCTTCTCAGACCAATGCATAAACTCTGGGTTGCTAGAGGCCACCGCGTTGACTTCTTGCTGTTGTCGGCGCCGACTGCGTCAGTCTTCAGCTTGGCTTGTGAAGACGACGTAGGCGGCATGCTCGTTCGGGAACTCGTCTTGAATGGCACCGACTGCTGGTCGAGCAGCCGGCTGCTGAGGGGCTGGAGGCGGCTGGCCAGCAGGTGGAGGCGGCACCAGTCCCTCGCCTTTGGAGATTCGCGTGAGCTAATGACACTTTCGAGTCGTATGGTTGGACGGCTTCGCGCCGCTGTGGAACTTGTAGGGGGCATCAAGGGTTTGCTCGTAGGAGAAAGCCGGCTGCCAAGCCGGCCTGCCGCCCTTCTGCTTCTTGGGCACGGGCCGCTCTTCAGGTTGTTCGTCTTCGACTGTGGCTACTTGCCGACTGCTGGAAGGCGGCATAGGTGCCTTGTGCTTGTGGTCGTTCGGGGGTGGGCGTCGATTGGAATCACCGGCCGGCGTCTTGGGAGCCGGAACGAGCACCTTTCCAGAGGCATCCACTCCAAGCTCAGTCTTCATTGAAGAGTCGGCCGTGGCGTACTTGTCGGCTATGATCAGCAGCTCGTCGAGGGTAGTCGGCTCGTCACAGAGGAGTCGGTGCTTGAGGAGTGCCCTCTCGGCACCCGGCAGTGAAGTACTCTATGGCCTGAACCTCGTGCACCCCTTCGCAGGAGTTGCGGAGCTCGGCCCAACGCGAGAGGTAGTCGCGAGTTGATTCGCTAGGCCCTTGGACGCACAAGGAAAGCTGGCGGGGCTTGGGGGGCCGCTTGTATGTGCTGGTGAAGTTGCGGATGAAGACTTCCGTGAAGTCTAGCCAGCTATTGACGCTATAGGGCTTGAGGCTGTTCAACCAGGTGCGTGTCGTGCCTTGAAGCATGAGCGGGACGTACTTCACGGCAACGCGCCTGTTGCCATTTGCTATGCTGGCTGCGATGGAGTAGTCGATCAACCAGTCTTCCGGCTTCACGGAGCCGTTGTATTTTGGTGTGTCTCTTGGGAGCGAGAACCCTTTGGGGAAGGGCTCGTGGCGGATGCGGTGGCCAAAGCAAGGCGGGCCGACATCATCTTCTTCTTCTAGCGCCAGGGATCGCGCTAGGCGGTTGATCCGATGGCGGGCGTCATTCTCGCCGACTCCTTCGTGGTGGCCTAGTCGGTCGCCGAGAGTCGGATGCGTGACAGGCGGCGGGGTGGGATATCTCTCCACACGAGGCGGGGGAGGAGGCGGATTGCCTTGTCGTTCCACAGCTCGGGGGCGGCCTTCTGCGTCGCGCTCAATGGTGAGCTGAGTCCGACTGCGGCTAGCAGCTGGCTCCTTGTCTTTTCTTGCGCGGGCGCCGCTTGCAGTCGGCGTCCGGGATGTCGCGCCATGCTCTCGGCGTGGGGGAGGACTTTCAGCGCGGGCGCCGGCTTCATGCCGCTCTGCCGCCGCGTCGATCAGCTGCTGGATGCGTCTAGTCATGTCGGGGAGCTCGTCAGCCCCCAGCCCGTTCAACTCGTCTACGGCCGCCTGAGCGGCACGCAGGTTCTCGAGTGGTGTGGCGTAGACTGGGCGGTCTGCTCCCAGCATGCTGGCAATGGCCGCGCCGCGCTTCTTGACGATGCCGGCTCGGCTCGGCCCGCCAGGAGGCGGCGTACCAAAGGCGGCGCGGTCGACTTCGCGCTGGTGAGCCTCAGTGAGGCGTCTCATGGATGCTATCTTCTGGCCCTCCGCGATGAGGGCGAGGCGGCGTGCCTCCAGTGTCTCGGCGTCGGTGTCAGCCGGGATGGGGGCGGACAGGTCGTGTAGCGCCACTTGTAGAGCGTCGTGGGCGTTCTCGCCCGAGGCGGCGCCATGGCTGATGACCAGCACCTCAGTGACAGCGTTGCTGCCACTGTCGGCTCGAGGAAGAGGGTCGTCGATGATCACCACGTTGGTGGGGAAGGCGTCAAGCGATGCCGTGTCGGATTCGACCAGCATCGGGTCGGTAGAGCCGACCGACTCCAAGTCCACAGCAAGCTCGCTGGAGACGTGAAGCTGGTCGAGGAGGCTGACGAGGCGGCTCTCGGGGCAGTCTGTGCCCGCGTAGGACGCAGGCTCGTCGGAGATGCGAGCCTCGCCAAGAAGATCGGTGAGGTAGCTCGGCACGCAGGCGTCATCGACGCCTTGTAGTGCGTCGGGGCAAGCGCCATCGGGCATGCCAGGCTGGCTACGCTCGCTGGGAAGGAAAAGGGTTCCCGTCCAGAACAGGTCTCCGGACGACGGTGCACCTGGCCCCACGGTGGGCGCCAAATGTCGGGTGGTAGGTGCGACTTATGCCAACGGGTGGCTTATCATTGTGGGAGCCAGTAAGACATCGCCGGTGCCTGGAAACGGGATAAGGCGAAGACATGCACACCGCCGAATCTTACCCAGGTTCGGTGCTCTCCGTGGAGATAACACCCCTAGTCCTGCTCAGCGGGGTCTCCGCATGATCACTAGATCAACACAAGCGGCTAAAAGTGGCTCCTTGAGCTGTTTTTCTAGAGGAGGAAGAAGGGCAAGGCTAGCTCTCCTCTTCTCTCTACGTGGTGTCTAAAATTCTAAGAGATCAACCCTTTGCATGGGTGCCCTGGGGGGTTTATATAGGCCTACCCCCCAGGGGTACAATGGTAATCCGGCTGGATGCGGGTCCAGGCCGTCAGTGTCTGTATCCGCCGGCTTCTCCGCCGGCCGTTGGGGCTTGCCGACTGGTGGGTCCCGCCGGCTGCTAGTTACTATAGCCTCGCCCCTGATGAGGAGGGCTTTGCTGAGGTAAGCATGGCTACAGTGCCGCCGTCCGGCGGACTCTCACTGTAGCCTTACCTCGTCTTGTCTTCTTAATGATGCACATACTTCGAGGGAGTGAGGTAGCCGGCTATTGGGAGTTGGCTACACCCCGGGCCGACTAAAAGTGGGCTTGACCGCCTTCGAGCGTCTCTCAGGCTATAGGGGCCCACCGCCTGCGGGCCGTACTCACAACCCGTCGTGGGTGGCGTCATGGTCAACATGGCTACAGTGCCGCGCCGGACGGGGGATGGCCGACCCGTACGGCGCACTGTGGCCATGCGTGCTCCGGGATTCGGGGGTGGCAGACTTTACTGTAGCCACGCCCGGTCTTGTCACTGTTATGTGGGTGCTGTCCTGGAGGGTGCAATCTTGGCCGCTTGCCGGGAGTCGGTCTTCTTGTGGCCGGCTTCTTGGAGTCGGCCTTCTTGTGGTCGGCTCCTTGTAGTCGGCCTTCTTTTGGGTATCTTTAGGAGGATTTCTGAGGCCGGGTCGCCTTCCGGTAGTCGGCCTGCGAGATAGCCAACCAGGGGAAGGCGGCCCTGTGCTTTGGATGCTTGAAGGCTCGATCGGCTTGATAATTTCTTGAAGTGCCAGGGGGAGTCGGTTAGGCTACCCGTGGCCATTTACTCCGACAATTACATTACCTTGAAGTGGTGTTTTGTTTTCTTTCGCTAACGGAGCTCACGAGACCTTCTGTTAAGTTTTGTGTTGTGAAGTTTTCAAGTTTTGGGTAAAGATTCGATGGACTATGGAATGAGGAGTGGCAAGAGCCTAAGCTTGGGGATGCCCAAGGCTCCCCAAGGTAATATTCAAGGACAACCAAGAGCCTAAGCTTGGGGATGCCCCGGTTGGCATCCCTCTTTCATCTTCGTTCATCGGTAACTTTACTTGGAGCTATATTTTTATTCACCACATGATATGTGTTTTGCTTGGAGCATCATTTTATTTTCTTTAGCTTTGCTTGCTGTTTGAATAATATCCCAAGATATGAAATTCTTAAATGTTAGAGGGTCTTCACATAGCTACATAATTATTTAACTACTCATTGGTCTTCACTTATATCTTTTTGGAGTAGTTTGTCATTTACTCGTGTGCTTCACTTATATCCTATGAGTAAATGGTTGAATGATTTGAATGTCATAAATCTGAAATTATATATGATTCATATGCCTTTCCCGTGGGGAGTAATGCCTTCACATATAAGAAGTAGGAGTGGTAAATTTATCGAAGGTTAGCAAACGTTGTATTGGTCACTTGAACAATTCATGAAAGAATATTGAGGGAAGAGAGATTTCACATATAAATATACTATCTTGGACATCTTCTATGATTGTGAGCCCCATTAATTATTTTCAAACCTGAGCAAAATAGTTGAAGTTGGACAAGGAAGACAACATAATGAGTTATGCTTGGGTATATTTGTATAGAAGTTATATTGTGATGGATCCTCTAACATGTGGTGCTTGCTATTTAGAATCCTTTGCTAGCCAAAATATCTGTACTAAGCAGGAATACTGCTTGTGCATCCAAACTCCTTTAACCAAGTTTCTTCCATGAGTGTCCACCATATCTACCTATATGCGGTATTTACCTGCCGTTCCAAGTAAATTTGCATGTGCCAAACTCTAAAACTTCAAATAATAAATCTGTTTTGTATGCCTGAATCGCTCATGTAGCGACTAGGGGCTAGCAGTATCTTCCATGCTAGGTGGGTTATTCTCACGATGAGTGGACTCCGCTCATCATTCACGAGAAAACGGCTGGTAACTGGGATGCCCAGTCCTATGATCAAAAGATCGAAATCAAATCAAAAATACTTGCAAACAAAACTCCCCCAGGATTGATGTTAATTGGAGGCACCCTTTGTTTCGGGCAAGCCATGGATTGATGATTGTTGGTGGAGCGGGAGTAAAAATCTTTACCTTTCTGTTTGGGAACCGCCTATAATGTATGTAGTATGGAAGATATTGGGAACTCTTGGTCGTTATGTTGACAATGAAAGCATACCTCTCAAAATTATTTTCATCTCTGTTTTTGCTTCGAGCTCTGGCACCTCTGCAAATCCCTGCTTCCCTCTGCGAAGGGCCTGTCTTTTACATTTATGCAAGAGCCAGTATTATTCCTTCTCATTCCAACCTACTCTTTAGTTGGCAAGCATCATGTGATGGAAAGATCTAGGCATATATGGCCATTCAAATATATTTGAGCATGAATTATTACTGTTGACATTACCCCTGAGGTAAAAGGTTGGGAGGTGAAACATTAAGCCCCTATCTTTCTCTGTGTTCGATGAATACTATTTGTTCTAAAAATATGCTTTGAGTGGTAACAATCATGGAAGACTAAATGATAGTTGAGTATGTGAAGTTTGCTGAATCAACGCTCTGACATAGACTCTTCCTGAAAATAAGATGAATTGTAATTGTTTGATGACTAATAACACGGTTTGTTAGTTTTCAAGAAAGTTTATGTTCTATACTTTAACATGTGAAAAGTTCGTTACTTGATCATGCAAAGTTTTATGATATGAGCTACTGTTATGACATATAATGATGCTAGAAAAGGTGATTGAAATTATCATTGATCAAACTTGTGCACCTGCTAGCATTCACACTTCATAAATTCTTTCTTTATTTACCTACTCGAGGACGAGCAGGAATTAAGCTTGGGGATGCTGATACGGCTCCAACGTATCTATAATTTATGAAGTATTCATGCTATTATATTATCCATCTTAGATGTTTAATGGACTTTACTAAGCACTTTTATATGATTTTGGGACTAACCTATTAACCCAGAGCCCACTGCCAGTTCCTGTTTTTTCCCTCGTTTCAGTGTTTCGAAGAAAAGGAATATCAAACAGAGTCAAAATGGAATGAAACCTTCGGGAGAGTTATTTTTGGAAAGAAAGCAACCCCGGAGACTTGGAGTGCACGTAGGGGATCAACGAGGAAGGCACGAGGTAGGGGGGCGCGCCCACCCCCCTGGGTGTGCCCACCCCCCTGGGCGTGCCCTCCACCCTCATGGGCCCCTCGTGGCTCCCCTGACGTATTTCTTCCTCCTATATATATCAATATACCCTAAAACCATCGGGGAATAAAATAGATCGGGAGTTCCGCTGCCGCAAGCCTCTGTAGCCACCAAAAACCAATCGGGACCCTGTTCCGGCACCCTGCCGGAGGGGGAATCCCTCACCGGTGGCCATCTTCATCATCCCGGCGCTCTCCATGACGAGGAGGGAGTAGTTCACCCTTGGCGCTGAGGGTATGTACCAGTAGCTATGTGTTTCATCTCTCTCTCTCTCTCTCGTGTTCTTGATTTGGCACGACCTTGATGTATCGCGAGCTTTGCTATTATAGTTGGATCTTATGATGTTTCTCCCCCTCTACTCTCTTGTAACGGATTGAGTTTTCCCTTTGAAGCTATCTTATCGGATTGAGTCTTTGAGGATTTGAGAACACTTGATGTATGTCTTGCATGTTCTTATCTGTGGTGACAATGGGATATTCACGCGATCTACTTGATGTATGTTTTGGTGATCAACTTGCAGATTTCGTGACCTCGTGAACTTATGCATAGGGGTTGGCACACGTTTTCGTCTTGACTCTCCGGTAGAAACTTTGGGGCACTATTTGAAGTAATTTGTGTTGGTTGAATAGATGAATCTGAGATTGTGTGATGCATATTGTATAATCATACCCACGGATACTAGAGGTGACATTGGAGTATCAAGGTGACATTAGGGTTTTGATTGATTTGTATCTTAAGGTGTTATTCTAGTACGAACTCTATAATAGATCGAACAGAAAGAATAGCTTCATGTTATTTTACTACGGACTCTTGAATAGATCGTTCAGAAAGAATAACTTTGAGGTGGTTTCGTACCCTACCATAATCTCTTCGTTTGTTCTCTGATATTGATGACTTTGGAATGACTCTTTGTTGCATGTTGAGGGATAGTTATATGATCCAATTATGTTATTATTGTTGAGAGAACTTGCACTAGTGAAAGTATGAACCCTAGGCCTTGTTTCAACGCATTGCAATAACGTTTACGCTCACTTTTATCAATATTTACCTTGCTGTTTTTATATTTTCAGATTACAAAAACCTATATGTACCATCCATATTGCACTTGTATCACCATCTCTTCGCCGAACTACTGCACCTATACAATTTACCATTGTATTGGGTGTGTTGGGGACACAAGAGACTCTTTGTCATTTGGTTGCAGGGTTGTTTGAGAGAGACCATCTTCATCCTACACCTCCCACGGATTGATAAACCTTAGGTCATCCACTTGAGGGAAATTTGCTACTGTCCTACAAACCTCTGCACTTGGAGGCCCAACAACGTCTACAAGAAGAAGGTTGCGTAGTAGACATCAGCAGCGCGTCGACAATATGCGATGAAGGCGTCGGTGCCCGCGTACTCTGACTTGACAGCTCGCCACCCGCCTTCTTCGTCTTCTCCGGGCCTCCTACGCCAGCCGCCCAAGGAGGCGACGGGGAACGCGCCGATGGAGAGCTTGACGAGGAAGGCCCTCGGCAGGGCACGTGGCCGAGGGAGGGGTCAGTTGGAGTCGAGGTCGGCGTCCTCCCGCTCGCCACCCTCGTCGTCGCTGTCGCTGTCCTCCTCGTCACTCCCGCTCGCGGAGGAATCTTCATCATCGGAGGAGCTCTCCACGCAGCACTTCAGGCGAGGTCCAAGGTCCCCGAAGACCTTGACGGAGAGCAGGCCGTTCTCCATTAATTATAAGTAGAGAACGAGCCCCGCCGTCAGGCTGTGGACACGAGCCGAAGACTTCCATCCACGACGAAGGTACATGACGTGGGGAGCGGGAAAGTCGACGTCGACCCGCGTACCGCCGTTCCCGCAGCCCCTCATATGCAGCCTGAGGGTCTGTGGCGGGTTGAGCTCCATCTCCCGAGCGAATGGAGTGGGGAGACGAAGACGACGACGCGGTGGCCAGCGCAGCCTGATGAAGAACTCACGGGGCTGGTCCCTGACGTGGCCCTCCATTGGGGGAGGCATCGTCGACGGAGGCAAGGCCAGTGCGCCGCCCCGTCCCCGTCTTCCCCGAGCGCCACGGCGACCTCGGCCTCGCCCCCTCCTCCTTCCTCTCGTGGCCGGCTCTACCGCCGCAAGCTCTTGGGAAGGAGGGACGCGCTCTCGAGCAGAGACCCTCACCGACAACCGTAGAAGGGATCCCAGTGATCCCATAGGTGTCATTCTCACCGACATTCCATTCAAGCAAACATGTCCGGCGCTTGGTAGACATGACCTACTACTATCCCGGGGCTGAACTAAACTACGAGGAGATAAGTCATTATGTTTCATGGCTTGAGGATCTTGATACTGTCAAGACAAATTATTTTCCTGGACTTCAAAAGCTTAGTACTCAAAACGTGCGACCACTAGCGTGCGTATTGAAAACGGTCACATCTCTTTAGGAAAGATGGTAAGATTTTTACTATTTGTCCTCAGTGCATCTTTTGAATACATTATTTTTAAGCTAAACTTCATTGCTAAGTATGTTATTATGATGTTCTTCAACAAGGACTCCCGATGATAGTTGTGCCTCATTGGATCGAGGCTAAAGGTCGCATGAAAAGTGTTAGCTTACGGCCAAGACATCCTACATTGCACATGAGTGCATTTAGGATTTCTAAAAGCGAGCAAGTCTTAATAGTCAAAGACTGGAGCAAAATTGTGAAGGATCGCAGAGAAGTACTAGATGGCAGCAATCAGAAGCGCATCCCACAATTAGGAGACAGGTTCATCTGCATGCTCCAATATGGTGAATTAGGAGTGCTACACATGTTCTATGCTATTTTACCTGAGAGAAAGCAGCAGGAGTGATTAGCTAGCTAGAATGAGTTTGAAGATGATGATGTTGTGCTACATTATGACTATGATGATTAAATAGCTAGTGTTGGTGGTAATGACTATGATGATTATTATTAGCTAGTGTTGGTGGTGATTAGATAGCTACACTATGACTACGATGATTAAATAGTGTTGGTGGTAGTGACTATGATGATTATTAGTAGCGTTGTTGGCGATGATATGATGCAAGAGTTTTGATATTAATATGATGATGATGAGTTATTATATCATTGGGTGAAAGAACCACATATTAGTTTCAAGTGGACGGATCCTAAGTGATCAAGTCATGGATTATCGTGATAATCCATGACTTGGTCACTTAGGATCCATCCACTTGAAACTAATCCGCGGTTCTTTCACCTAGTGATTTAATAACTCATTATAATGTAAAAACAATCTCTAAATAGCTATCGTATGAAAACTTGTATAAAGGTGTATGAATACGACATAAAATAAAAAAGAAATAGAATACAGAATACTAGTAGTGAGACGGGCAACCCACGACATGCGGGCATACGACATAATAACATGCGCAGCCACGACATGCGGGTAGTGAGACGCGCTACTAGTAATTACTTGTAGCGCCTTTTGCAGGACGCGCAACTACTAAGTAGATATAGTAGTAGCACGGGCTAACAAACGCTACTGCTAACCTTTAGCTGTAGCGTCGTAGCAGTAGCGCGGTTACCCGCGCTACTGATAGGCCAAAACCCGCGCTACTGCTAGGTTTTTCCCTAGTAGTGAGAAGGGAAAACATAGGTTCAGTTTCACATTCTTATAGAAAAATAGAACTGAGCTGTGCGTCGTCTTGAAAAAACAAACATAACCTTGGCTGCTGATTTTATAGACAAGCTGGGCTGGGAGGCCCAGAGGCCGCTTGATACCTACTGGACCCCCCAAAAAAGTTGAACCAGTTGGATCAACTATGTCTGCATGTCGTGGGCTGCGCATGTTAAAAAACAAAACCTGGGCAATGGACCTGGTGGGCCTGGACTGTCAGCCTCTCGACGAACAGTCGTCTCCTGATTCCTCTCGTTTTGTTGACCAAGTTGGGAACGACATACGGCGGCGCAACAGCGAGAGCACCAAGGTAGAGGACGATGTCGAGACCTCAGACCGTAACGAACCAGAGCCAGGGAAGACGCAGGCGGAGGGGAGTGTGAGGGTTGACTTGTTCGGGTGCAGGGTGGGCTGGTGGAGCTGCCGCCGTCGGAGAACGTGTGGGAGTAGAGGGATGGCCTGGCCAGCGCCATAGGCTAGGATGGGTCACCGAGGCATGCGCGACAGCGCCGCCAGCCGCTGTAGGAAGAAGACGAAAGATTGAACAAAATAAAGAAATACAAGTGGATAGGTGGTTGGTCCCAGATGTCTGTGTATGAGACCTGCTGGGTCCACCTGAGAAGGGGGATATGTTGGGAGGAAGGAGATTCAAAGCATGGCAGCCCAGTGAACTAGTTACATACATAAGCAAATAGCCACTAAAAAAATCAAACAGGTTAATGGGTTCTTGGACGAAATATTTTGGACAAAATCAATACTTACAACACATAGGCTAATTCATGAAACACTCAACTGATAAAGGTGCTTAAACAAATTGTGGCACCCCGGCTCAGAGCAACCGGTTTACACTGTATTGCCAGCCCAGAGACCATGTATTCTGGCAACACACAACATCTTGGTACAGAATACAACCGCTTTATTGATGCTAGCGGAACATGATTCATATTATAACAAGTTGCGAGGCCAAGCGGCACACATGGTGCGGCTGAACAATATGTACATTATTTAGTGAACATAAAGGGGCCTCAATCACGACAACTACACGACAGCGGAACGACGACGAAGCGGGAATCCATAGCACAGGGACACCGATGTGGACACGATCTAGACTCACACAACACTTCGTTCCAACGAGACTTTCCTGAAAGCTGGCATGCCATGCCAGGTCAGTACATTGAATGTAGTTGCAAGCTCACAACAAGCATAAACATAATGACAAACAATATCATGATAATTAATGTAACATCCCAAAATTCTAAATTTTGGAATGTTATAATAAACAGATAGATTGGATTGATTGTTTGATTGATTGACTGAAAGTGAGTGGAATTCGAAATCTTTTGAAAGTTAAATGAGAGGGAATAAAAGGACTTTCCCAAACTTTCATTTTGCTTTTATGATCTCCATGAATTCAAATTCTTTTCATCACAAAACCCTCGAGAGAAGATGACATGACTTCTTCCATTTATTTAAATGACAAGGGGTGTTGAAAAATATTTGAATTTCATTTGAAAATATTTTCCAATTCTGAAACTTTATGCAACTCAATGATTTTCACGAGAGAAGATAAAATGACTTCTTCAAAACATATGAAATAGGAGTTGGGAGTTTCAAAGGATTAAATTCAAAGTCCCATTGAAATTATTTTTCCAATATTGGACTTATTTGAGTTTTATTCAAATTATTTTTCTCCAAAATAAAAATATACAGAAAATAGGGTAACATGATTCCCTACATCAGAAAATTGGAGAGAAATAAATTTGAAATCATTTTGGTATTTTCAAAATGATTTTTATTGGATTTTATTAAGGCAGTAGCACTTTTTGCTTTATTTAAATTTGTGAGAATTTTATTTGACTTTACAAAAATGTTCATGTTGGAGAAAATCTTTTTCTGAAAATTTTGATATATAATATGCCTATATAAAATTTTAATTTAGTTTCTTTATCCGCTTTTCTTTCTGTTTCAATTTAAAAAAAATTGTACATACGGCCCATAGTTATTTACCGCCCACACACGTAGCATAGTGGCAGCGGGCGCCTCATTTGTTTTTCCCTCTCCTAAATGGGCCAGGCCCAGCCATCCTTTTTATTTTTTTACTTAGGCCGATTTTTGTTTAAAAAAAATGCAGTGTACGCGTGTGCGCGCAGCCGGCCCGTGGTGCTTTTAGCCCATGCGTTCCCCGTTTATTTTATTTGTTCGTCTACGTTTAGTCCCACATTGCCTAGCCTTTAACCCCTAAACCTCTTTTCCACCTATCAATATAGACCCATAGAGTCTCCAAAAATTATCCATTGCGGGTTAAATCAATATTTTGGTTTGACTAGCTAAAAATATATTTCTCCTCTCCGGCGAGACTTTTGGAAGTTGTCTCCACACTCCGAAGTCGTCTTTTCTATACCTTATAAAGGTATATTTATTCGTTTTCTGTATTTATACGTTAGATCTAAAATTCTTTTATCCGTAGCTATTTTTTTCTTCTGCAAAACAGCTTGGCCCTGATTTTTCAAATAGCCATAACTTTTTACTCGTTCATCCAAATTAGATGAAACCAGCGTCTATCGTTTCGTCTTGTTTTCACCTATCCAGTGAACCTGTCACATCAATTTTTCTTAATTTTCAAATTTCGAAATTTGTTTCATAGTCAATTTTTTTTTGATCATATCTTTTTATCCGTACCTCCGTTTTCGATGAAACCAACGCCCACTTCTTCATTATGATCTCCTCTATCCAGTAAAACAACTTAAACATGTTTTTGAAAATTTAAAATTTGTTTTCAAACAGATTTGAATTTGAATCTTTTTTTGATCATAACTTGAGTTCCGTAGCTCCGTTTGAGTTGATTCTTTTTGCAAATCGAAGCTCTTGACCTAAACTTTCTGATAAGGCCAAATTCACATAATTTTGGTACTGTTAGCAATTGTTTTATGTTGCAAAAGTTAATTGCTGATTGCTTATGCGTGGTTACTATTGCTTGCTTGCGATAGATTGACCGGAGAGTGACGAGTAGATCTATCAAGACTTTTGAGTGCGGATCATCTTCATCAACATTGCAGGCAAGTTCACACTTTGATCATATCTCTTTCATACCCAGTTTTTATTGCATTAGATCAATCCTCAAACATTGCATGATTAGGATCTAATTAAATTGTGGGAACTGGGAAGTAGTTGAGTTAGTACCTATTACCTGTTTTAATTATCAAACCCTTGGGAGTTACTTCTATGTTGCTATTACATTGCCATGCTATGCTCGTAGACGTGGATTGGGTTGAAGTGATATTCATGACAGATGTGAGATTGATAATAATGGTTTAATTAAGGTGGCAACTAAAACTCACATCTGGGTGGATTGAGGCACCTGGAGAACCCAGTGTTGCCTATTTGTATAAGGACCGCCACCCAGGCTCAAAGGGATCATAAGATTATTCATGCTAGAAACTTCCGTGTGCAGCCGCAAGCTATTATGGGCTCTAGCATAGTCGAGTAAGTTGTGGGAAACCTTTCCATGATGGGTTAGCGGATGTAGGGGATTGTAGGTGTACCGGCCTATCTATCGGTTAAGGGGACCTCTTCGGAAAGACTGTGTCTCGGTCATCCGTTTCTGAAACATCATGCAGTGCGAGAAATCCAACGGAGGAGATCGAGTCTTGTGGGAAAAGTGCACAAACCTCTGCAGAGTGTACAAACTAATCATGGTTAGCCGTGTCCCCGGTTATGGACATCTTGAGTATCTAGTTCTTGGATTATCCCGTTGATCTCATCACCATGTTACTTTAATTAATATTGTTGGGTTAATGATGATACTTAATTGGGATTGAGATGCTGTCAACCATCTCAATGTTTCACAACCACCATGATAGTTAAATAAAATTTATTCCTTTGAAGTAGGGAAAAATTGGCTTTTCGCAAAAACATTATAACCATAGAGCTTTTCCACCAGCCATATATGCATGTAGTGATAGCCTTTGTTCATCATTTCTCTATGGTGTGAATTTGCCAGCATATTCCATGTGCTGACCCGTTTTCGGGCTGCAACGTTTCATGTTGCAGGATATCTTACGACGAGTAAGTGATATGTTAGGGTTACGATTTCTACACTCAACTTTGCCGTTGGTGTTGATGGGAATCCACAACCTTGTTACTTCCGCTATTTGGATTGAGGTAATGGTATTTACGTTACTTTATACATGTGATTTACCTCTGTTATAAATCCTCGAGTACTGTGTGTGTCAGCATACCGATCCAGGGATGACACTTAAGCACAGAGACTTGATCCATTCGGGTCGGGTCGCTACAAGATGGTATCAGAGCACATGTTGACTGTAGGACGTGACCCTAGAAACTGGCAAGCCCATAGGAAGGATTTTCTCAAAAAACTTTCCTTTTCAAAAAGATCTTTTACCTCTCTTCTTTTCCGAGTCTTATTCAAATATTCCCTTTTAGTGAGACCATACCCTTTTTCCTTTTGGACCACTCGAAGATTCGACGGATGAGACCACTTCAAGAAGTACAAGATATCGGACAACTAAGACCATTTTGGAATGAAGAGGATTTTACCGTGCATTATGATAATGGAAACTACAATGGTTGAAGACTCCGAAGACTGGGAGAATTTGAAGGCTCTGAAGAATTGCCAGATGTGTATGACCTAGGAAGGTTACCCTTACGGAACTTGGCAGACTATGGAAGCTGTCAATACTCGAGATCAAGGTGTATCGGAGAAAGACCGAAACATGGAGAGTTAGAAACTCAAAGTTCTGTCAAGGAAAACCCTAAGGCAGGAGATATCAACTATGGAGAGATAGCTCATGGAAATGACAAGAGCAGAAACACGGCTATCCATGATGTTATCGTCCGCTTATGCTATTGTCACCGTGCGGACTTAAGCATGCAGATGCATGGAGGGATTGGATGGTAGAAAACTGATGGAGCACCTATCAGCAAGACGAAGTTTTAACCTTAGCTGGTGTATCACTAGGGTCTGGAGCATTACATCAGGAAGTTTAAAGATGAACCTTCAGGAAGCAGTATTCGACAAGTAAGCGTTTCGTGAAGAACTCAGAACCCAGAAGTTGAAAGTAGCCATTATGGAGGAGCAAAACCTCGAGACATCAAAGACTCGTCAGGAACTGAAGGACAGTAGGATCATGGTTCATGTCAAGGATGTTGAAACCCAGAAGTTTGGAACGCAACTCCCGAAATTTAAAGGACGTCACGAGAGACTTCGCGTCAACAGAGATGATTTGGCAAAAGAACTTGAGAAGGACAAGCATGATTGCAAGAAGCCATCGGAGGCATGAACAAGACTTGAAGAGTTTGGCGACGTTGAAGACTTATTGACCTTTAGAAGACCAAACCCCTGTTATACCTACGTTAGATGCGACGTTTGTGAGCTGTCATTTGTTTGTTGTTTTCCCGACAGCCACAATAAAAAAATCTGTCTTTTCAAAACTATTGTTCGTATTGTGTGTATCCCTCTCTATCTCTCTTATCTCACCCCAAACCCATGGACCCAATAGAGGATGAATGGAGTTGAGCTTGTATTTTCTGGACCGATGAGTCAATTGGAGACGGACCGATGGATTCAGAGCATGGAGGATCACATGAAGAATAACCCTACAGTCGGACAGGATATGACCCGGCATGCTCTTCAATGTTTTGAAAGAGGTGCTGCTACTTGGTGGAGGATGTACCAAACCATCAATGGATGGAAAGGAGTAACCACTTGGAAAGAATTTAAGTGGACTCTACAAAGATCTCGTCTTGTGTCCCAGAAATTGAAGCCTTATGGAAAGGATATGAAGAAACCTTGTGCATACAAGCCTTGTGGAGAAATAGGCCACAACCATAAGGAACACAAGGATGAATGCCCTAATTGTGAATGAAGTCACCCAGCTGAAGAATGCCCAACTAGGCAGATCACTTGTTTCTTGTGTGAAGGAACTACCCACTACCCTGCTCAGTGTCACATCTACCCCATGGTACAAAGGACCATCCAGCAGAAGAAAGAAGCAATGAAAAGAGCCCTCATGGAAATTTTAGAGGAATCTGTGATGAAGGAAGAGGTGGAGGACACACCCAAAGAAGAACAAATTAAACCCTACACCAAGTCATGCTATTCATGTGGAGAAGAAGGACACATCTCCCAAAATTGTCTGAATGGGGATTTAGTGGAATTCCCAATAGAGGAAGTAGAGTATGACCCACAGGAAATAGAAGCCCTGATTGGAACGGAAAAGTCCAGGAAGAGAAGTAGATTGGATCCCAGGAACAACCCAATTTCTACAAAGAGAGACCTGAGTCATATCACATGTTTCAGGTGCAAAAATTCAGGACACTACCAAAATGATTGCCCAAAAGGGAAGATGAGGACCCCAGGAGGCTATATAATCACAAGGAAACCTCAAGATATGTCAGAAGTAATATGTTTCCGTTGTGATGAAGCAGGGCACTTTGCCAGAGAATGCCCCAAGGAGACGGAGACTTGTGATAAATAGTTGAGTGCAACGAGAAATATAGTAGTACTAGTGTGGACATTTCTTTTACTAGTGAGGTGTCGGATTGATGCATGTAATGGAATGAAGGAGATTGTAATAATTTGAGAATCAATAAAGTTAGCATCATTGGTATTGATTTGGATTTTATGAGTTGTTACTCTATGAAGAAAGATTTTGACCATTTTCGAGGATATGAGAAATATGGTCTATGGAAGATTGTGCATTTTAAGGGTGGTAGTACCCTGTGAGGAAACTTGACCCTTGGAAAAAGGTAATGATATTCCACGAAGTGGATTTCGAACAAAGTAAGTATGAGTTTTATCTCGATATGTTGGATACCCCAAGAATATGAGGGTATGGAGTATTATTGGATGTAAAGGAGGTAGTCTATGAAATTTGAGATGGAGCATGTCTTCGTGTGTTCCCTTTGCGAGGAGTTAAACTATTTGGAGTTAAGGGAAAGTTAGCCCCGAGATTTGTAGGACCATACCGAGTTTTGGAACGTATGGGAGAAGTGGCCAACAAGTTGGAGTCACCCGAAGGACTGTCATGAGTTCATGATGTGTTTCACCTTTCCCAGTTGAAGAAGTGCCATGCAGAGATGGCCAATATTCCCCTGTAAGGACGCTTGATCCTAGAAAGGATAATGATGTTCCACGAAGTGGAGTATGGACTTCATAAGTATAAGTGTTTTTTTTATCTCGGTATGTGGGATATCCCACGAGGATGAAGAGTACTATTGGATATAAAGGAGGTATGATGTTGGAAATATGTACCAATGGAAATTCCATGATGAGTCTGAGTAATCATGTCCTAGTGGTGCCAATAGAAGGAAGGAAGACAGTACAATTGGATGGATTTAAGAATACCAGGAAGTTGGATGTTGGATTAAGGATCAGTTTCCCCAATGATGAGTTCAAGGTTTACCAGTGATGAGATGGGCCATAACCCACAGGCCCCAGGTCCTGCCAAGAAGCAAGCACACTCTTGTTGAAGGGAAAACCCTGGAAGAAGTTACGATTTTATCGACAAACGATCTTATAGGAGTTACGCAAAACCTGACGGTTGGGAAGGAATGATAGATGTTTGTTTGGCTTGCAGAATCCATGGATTTATCTGAACTTGGTTCGTCGACAAGAGAAATTCTGCAATGCTTGTGAGGATGACCGAGTGTTAGAATGCGAGATTCGCTAAACCATGTACAAGGTAATGATTTGGGTGCGGGATGGATTGATCACCATACCGACTTACTCTTATTGTTCGCCTTGCTATACGGGATGGTAAATCTGAGTGACTTACCTATAGTAGAGAGACGACGACCAAACCTTGTTTGAACCTTAGAATGGTATAAGAATGTTTCCCTTGTACACGGCAGTTGTTGCCAACCGTAGGTTATACGGTGAGGTTCAACCCAGACCCATTTCCTGCAGGAGAAACCCTAAATTGTTGACCACCAGGAGATGTCGATAGTTGTTTAGTATTGGCGCCTGACCCGTCAACTAAGAAGACCCAATCATGGAATAACCTTACCAAGATGGAATGGACACAAGAATTGAGGAAAAGGTTATGCCACCACCGGAAGAGCCTAGAGAAGGAATTATACTGAAGATCTGAGAAGACCGACACTGTCAAGAATAATGGATGGAGTATATGAGTTTTGATGGAACCGTAACAATGATTCTAAGGGTGGTAGCACCCCAGACCCCTGAGATGATCGACGGATTTTGAGAAGACCCCAAACCCTAACCTATTTCTTTCTAGCCTCTCCGAATCTCGAGGACGAGATTCATTTTAAGGGTGGTAGGTTTGTAACATCCCAAAATTCTAAATTTTGGAATGTTATAATAAACAGATAGATTGGATTGATTGTTTGATTGATTGACTGAAAGTGAGTGGAATTCGAAATCTTTTGAAAGTTAAATGAGAGGGAATAAAAGGACTTTCCCAATTTTCATTTTGCTTTTATGATCTCCATGAATTCAAATTCTTTTCATCACAAAACCCTCGAGAGAAGATGACATGACTTCTTCCATTTATTTAAATGACAAGGGGTGTTGAAAAATATTTGAATTTCATTTGAAAATATTTTCCAATTCTGAAACTTTATGCAACTCAATGATTTTCACGAGAGAAGATAAAATGACTTCTTCAAAACATATGAAATAGGAGTTGGGAGTTTCAAAGGATTAAATTCAAAGTCCCATTGAAATTATTTTTCCAATATTGGACTTATTTGAGTTTTATTCAAATTATTTTTGTCGAAAATAAAAATATATATATAATAGGGTAACATGATTCCCTACATCAGAAAATTGGAGAGAAATAAATTTGAAATCATTTTGGTATTTTAAAAATAATTTTTATTGGATTTTATTAAGGCAGTAGCACTTTTTTCTTTATTTAAATTTGTGAGGATTTTATTTGACTTTACAAAAATGTTCATGTTGTAGAAAATCGTTTTCTGAAAATTTTGATATATAATATGCCTATATAAAATTTTAATTTATTTTCTTTATCCGGTTTTCCTTCTGTTTCAATTTAAAAAAAAACTGTACATGCGGCCCATAGTTATTTACCGCCCACACGCGTAGCATAGTGGCAGCAGGCGCCTTATTTGTTTTCCCCTCTCCTAAATGGGCCAGGCCCAGCCATCCTTTTTATTTTTTTACTTAGGCCGATTTTTGTTAAAAAAAAAAACTGCAGTGTACGCGTGCGCGCGCAGCCGGCCCGTGGTGCTTTTAGCCCATGCGTTCCCCGTTTATTTTATTTGTTCGTCTACGTTTAGTCCCACATTGCCTAGCCATTAACCCCTAAACCTCTTTTCCACCTATAAATATAGACTCATAGAGCCTCCAAAAATTATCCATTGCGGGTTAAATCAATATTTTGGTTTGACTAGCTAAAAATATATTTCTCCTCTCCGGCGGGACTTTTGGAAGTTGTCTCCACACTCCGAAGTCGTCTTTTCTATACCTTATAAAGGTATATTTATTCGTTTTCTGTATTTATACGTTAGATCTAGAATTCTTTTATCCGTAGCTATTTTTTTCTTCTGCAAAACAGCTTGGCCCTGATTTTTCAAATAGCCATAACTTTTTACTCGTTCATCCAAATTAGATGAAACCAGCGTCTATAGTTTCGTCTTGTTTTCACCTATCCAGTGAACCTATCACATCAATTTTTCTTAATTTTCAAATTTCGAAATTTGTTTCGTAGTCAAATTTCTTTTGATCATATCTTTTTATTCGTACCTTCGTTTTCGATGAAACCAACGCCCACTTCTTCATTATGATCTCCTCTATCCAGTAAAACAACTTAAACATGTTTTTGAAAATTTAAAATTTATTTTCAAACAGATTTGAATTTGAATCTTTTTTTGATCATAACTTGAGTTCCGTAGCTCCATTTGAGTTGATTCTTTTTGCAAATCGAAGCTCTTGACCTAAACTTTCTGATAAGGCCAAATTCACATAATTTTGGTACTGTTAGAAATTGTTTTATGTTGCAAGAGTTAATTGCTGATTGCTTATGTGTGGTTACTATTGCTTGCTTGCGATAGATTGACCGGAGAGTGACGAGTAGATCTATCAAGAGTTTTGAGTGCGAATCATCTTCATCAACATTGCAGGCAAGTTCACACTTTGATCATATCTCTTTCATACCCAGTTTTTATTGCATTAGATCAATCCTCAAACATTGCATGATTAGGATCTAATTAAATTGTGGGAACTGGGAAGTAGTTGAGTTAGTACCTATTACCTGTTTTAATTATCAAACCCTTGGGAGTTAGTTCTACGTTGCTATTACATTGCCATGCTATGCTCGTAGACGTGGATTGGGTTGAAGTGATATTCATGACAGATGTGAGATTGATAATAATGGTTTACTTAAGGTGGCAACTAAAACTCACATCTGGATGGATTGAGGCACCTGGAGAACCCAGTGTTGCCTGTTTGTATAAGGACCGCCACCCAGGCTCAAAGGGATCATAAGATTATTCATGCTAGAAACTTCCGTGTGCAGCCGCAAGCTATTATGGGCTCTAGCATAGTCGAGTAAGTTGTGGGAAACCTTTCCATGATGGGCTAGCAGATGTAGGGGATTGTAGGTGTACCGGCCTATCTATCGGTTAAGGGGACCTCTTCGGAAAGACTGTGTCTCGGTCATCCGTTTCTGAAACATCATGCAGTGCGAGAAATCCAACGGAGGAGATCGAGTCTTGTGGGAAAAGTGCACAAACCTCTGCAGAGTGTTGATGGGATTCCACAATCTTACGACGAGTAAGTGATACGTTAGGGTTACGATTTCTACACTCAACCTTGCCGTTGGTGTTGATGGGAATCCACAACCTTGTTACTTCCGCTAATTGGATTGAGGTAATGGTATTTACGTTACTTTATACATGTGATTTACCTCTGTTATAAATCCTCGAGTGCTGTGTGTGTCAGCATACCGATCCAGGGATGACACTTAAGCACAGAGACTTGATCCATTCGGGTCGGGTCGCTACAATTAACCAAGTGAATCATTATTGCAAAATCATACTAGAAATGCAGTGATCATGATCTCGTGACTCAAGTCCCTCGGACTTGCTTACCAAACGGTGATCTCTCTCGGATCACAAGCGGACCAACATCTTGGCCTTTAATCGGGTTACCTCGTAACCGAACGGTGATCTTTTTCGGATCACAAACTGACCAACAACTTGGTCCTTAATCGGGTTACCTTGTAACCAAACGGTGATCTTTCTTGGATCACAGACGGACCAACGACTTGGTCTCCATCAACCAACTGGTTTCTCAACCATCCTCTTTCCAATAGTGCAAAGTTATTATCTTAGTGTGCAAAATTATTTAAATGTTGACCCATGGTGTGACCTACTTTCGAGCATGTCTGTAACCATGGACTCGGCTATCGATAGATTAAATACACTCTGCAGAGGTAGCACATTGTACCCACACCACGGAACCCATGGCCTCGCACTCCCATTCGGGTGGACCAACGGCATTCCGACAGAACCCCTCCATTGCCATGACACTCTCCCGGCCACTCCGACTCCCCACTGGGCTAAGTCCTGGGTGGCCCCGTGTCTACCAAAGACACCAACGGCCACGATCGTGGCAAAAGGCCACCATCGTGGCAAAACATAAACGGTCCCAAACGGGGACAAGCTACCATAACAACAACGGGCGCACAAGGTTATGTCTGCTTACCGGGCCAGGGTAACACACGCCCATAACCTTCCCTCGTTGGAGGAACCGACCAGAGGCATGACAACGGACTGAATAATGGCCTCCCCTTAAAGGCAAATGTGGTTGCACTAGGAAAAACTCGAATCAGTGGCACCATGGCCTGATCAACGATATGTTCAAGTTGAGTCATTATCAGGTTCAACGTAAAGTAAAATTAATCGGTGTCATGATATGCCATGCAAATGCAATCATAAAACAAGCATCACTTATCATTTGAACAATAACAGGTCAACTATATCAAGCACTAACCATACATATCAGAAACTCATAACACTTTTCTAGTTATGATTATTCAGCAAACTAACCATGACAATATCTTAGCATAATTCTTTTCTCACTCGAGAAAATATTAAGCCAACTAATTATTTTCATAAAAAAATTACTTCTTCCTAATCAAATATAACTTCTAGTGACTTAAACTAACTTAGTTAGCCTTAATGTTCTGTAACAAACATATCAACACAAACAAGCATTCAACAGAATAAATGTATATTTATTTTAGTGATTTAAATGCATGAACTAAATTATTCACTCAAGTAGAAGAATCACAAATATTGTAATGGCACCATGAAAACGTTGTTGTGGCTTGCCTTAGTGCACGTGAGGTTCAGACTCCTCCTGGTGATCCTCAAGACAAGCTTCACCTTCTGAAAACAATTATAAACATAAAAAGAAAACATCAAGAAACACTCTGAAATTCACAAGAAAATCTAGACAGCAGAGAAAAATCTCATTTTTGGTGTGCTACTAGATATTTTCAAAAAGAACACAATGCAAAAAGAATCAATTCATTTGGACTTATGGTTAAAGAGTTGTGGTTGTTTAAAGCTCTCTGCTTAAATTTAAATTTGATTTAAATAAAAACTGATCTGGGGGGGTTATCGTCGAATACGTAAACCCGCGGGGCGCCTCCATCATACCGTTTCGGGCGTGGCCAGAGTGGCTGACAGCGGGCCCCGCTAGTCATGTGAGAGGGAGGGGAGAAGGAAACAGAGCACGGCGGGGCTCCGCCGGAGCACACGCCAGCGAGGAGGGCATCTTGGCCCGAGCTAGAGGGATAGATCGATGGAGAAGACTGAGGCGCACCTGCCCATACCCGTAGATTAGCTAGGGGTGGTTGGACGGCGTCGGAAAGTACCTCTCAAGTGGCGGCAGAGAGCGAAGGTCGCCGGAGTTGGGGATGACGGCGACCAGAGGCTGCACTAGTGGCTCCAACAATGCCGGACGGCACCACTGAAGCACGGCGGAGGCTCTGGAAGAGTGGCCCGAGCCTAGGAGGGGATGGAGCTGTGGAGACGACCCGAGGGGATCGCCGGCGAGCTCGAGCTCGAGGACGGCGACCCGAGGTCTGCCCGGCTGGGCTACGGCTTCCTACGGTCTTATGGAGTGTGTGTGGTGAGTTGGTGATGCTCGAGAGAGCTGGGGAGGACAGCATTTATAGGCGAGCAAGAGGAGGGGATCGGGCTCCGCCAGAGGACACCTGGACACGGCGCCCGACGACGATCGACATCAGTGAGTGAGGGGGAAGGCGACGCAGCTCACGCAGGCACTGTGGGTGGGCGGCGACGAGCACAAGATCGAGGGGGGTGGTGATGAACACAGTGCACGGCGCACTATGCGGTTGGCCGGACCGCGCCCGTGCTCGCTGCGGTGAGGTCCGGCGTCAGCGAGCGCCAGGAGGGAGTTAAGGGAGTAGAGTCGGGGATGGTGGCGAGTTTTGGCAAGGTGCGGCAGCCTGGGAAGTGAGCACGCCACGCACAGAGCGCTCGGCGGCACCCACAGCGTCGGTTAGCCGGCTGGCACCGTGCACATGCGTGGCCACCGCGTGCACTTCGGCATAGCGGCATGGTTGGCCCCAATTTCATGTCTGGCGTGTAGTCCTTAGGGTTTAGGGTTGATCCAATGCTTTGAGTCGAGCACAGGTGCTGTAAGATTGAGTGTTACTTCATGGTAAGTTTCTGAACAGTAACTTTGAGAGTTAACTGTGGCCAATATACTGGGAGTTGGGTGCTGAGCTTTGGAGGTTAGCAATCATCTAGGAAGGTAGTGATGCACAAGAAATTTCAGCAGCATTGGAGCAAGTAAAATTGTAGTTGCTGTAGAAACTACCATTTCTGTCCAGAACAGAAAATATTGTCTATAGCAAAAATATTCCTAAAAGTGATGCAATATTTTTGCTCAGGAAGGTGCCCTAGTGTCGAAAGAATATTTGGGAATTTTCTCAGATTTCTTTGGGCAAGAAAAATTGGGGTTGCTTTGGAGCACAAGTGGCTGGTTAGGGTTTTAGAGGAGAAAATGAATATTTTTTATTTAAGAAAAATATTCATAATATTATTTTGAGCTTGACCAGAGAAGAAATGATGGCTAGAGAGAGAAATGAGTCACTTGGGTGAAAGTCAAGGTGGTACCCAAGTGTTTAAGTCCAACTGAAGTGATTCAAAACTCCAAATTCAAATCAAAAACCAAATAAAAATCAAAAAAGAAGAGAGGGCAAAAACCAGGCTGTCACAAACCTCCCCCACTTAGGATGAATCTCATCCTCGAGATTCAGTTGCTCGGGAAAACAATTCTGGATAGTTTGCCTTTAGAAACTCTTCCCGTTCCCAAGTTCCTTCTTCCTCTGTGTGATGCTCCCACTGAACCTTGAAATTTTTCTCGTTTTACTACGAGTGACCCTTTCCACCTCATCCAAAATCCTGAGCGGTCTGTCTTCATACGTTAAATCCTTAGCCAACTCTAGTTCTGCCATAGCAGTCTTTTCTCGGGCGATGATATACATCGTCTCAACTGGGAGACATGGAACACATTGTGCACTTCGGACAATTCTGGGGGCAGTTCCAACTGATATGCAACAGTACCCACTCTGGACATAACTGGGAACGGACCAATAAACCTAGGTGCCAATTTTCCGCGAGTCTGAAACCTTTTGATTCCCTTCATAGGAGTGACTCAGAGGTATACATGCTCTCCGGGTTCAAAACTGACCTGTTGGTGCTTTGCATCATAGTAACTCTTTTGTCAGGATTTGGCTAATTGCAATCGGTCTCAGATTTCCCTGACTTGCTTTTCAGCTTCCATCATGAGATCTGTTCCGAAAATGCGGCTATCTCCGGTTTGAGACCAATTCAACGGAGTGCGGCACTTATGGCCATACAGAGCCTCATAATGTGACATCTTTAAACTGGCCTGGAAACTGTTGTTTTAGGAGAACTCGGCATACGGCAGACAGTCTTCCCATTTAGGCCCTTGGGCTAAGGCACATGCTCGAAGCATATCTTCGAGTATTTGGTTTACCCTCTCAGTCTGTCCATCAGTCTGAGGTCGATAAGCGGTACTATATTTTAGCGTTGTTCCCAAAGCTTGATGCAGACGTGACCAAAAAGCGGAGGTAAATAGTGACCCCCGGTCAGAAGTGATTGTTCGAGGTACTCCATGCAGACTGACTATTCTGGACACATACAATTGTGTGAGCTGATCGGCTCGGTATGTGGTTCTGATGGGAATAAAATGAGCTACCTTGGTTAAGGTGTCAACTATGACCCATACTGCGTCATTGCCTTGCTGAGTCTTCGGTAGCCCTGTGATAAATTCCTTGCAGATATCATCCCACTTCCATTGTTGAATGGGTAACGGTTGGAGGAGTCCGGCTGGTTTCTTGTGTTCTGGCTTCACTTTGTTGCATATGACGCAACAGGCCACAAAATAGGCAATGTCTTTCTTCATCCCATCCCATCAGAATATTTTTTGAAGGTCCTC
This sequence comes from Aegilops tauschii subsp. strangulata, assembly GCF_002575655.3. NCBI lineage: Eukaryota > Viridiplantae > Streptophyta > Magnoliopsida > Poales > Poaceae > Aegilops > Aegilops tauschii. The sequence continues at coordinate 258,431,109 of NC_053040.3, forward strand.
GTACATTTTAGTACCTCCGGGGTGAATAGAATACGAAGATTTGTGTGCTTCTGACAGTATTCTCTTCCTTAAATCTTCTTGCCTGGGTACACAAATCCTTCCATGGAATCGCAGTGTACCTTGTTGATCCTTAGAAAAATCTGAGGTCTGTCCTGCTAACATACGCCTGGCATGTTTCTGTAGGACTGTGTCATTTGGCTGGGCCTTGCAGATCTCTTCCTCGAGGGTAGGAGTAACTTCCATAATATTAGCAAGACCAGCACCACCTATGACCAGATTGAACTGAGCAATCTCTTCTTGGAGTTCAGGAGGCAAGGATTCCATCATGGTATTCAGACTAACAGGCTTTTGGCTGAGTGCATCGGCAACCACGCTGGCCTTACCCCGGGTGGTAATTTATTCCAAGATCATAGTCATTGACTAACTCGAGCCACCTCCATTGGCGGAGATTCAGATCTGGCTGAGTGAATATGTATTTGAGACTTTTGTGGTCGGTAATGATTTGGCACCTTTTTCCAATGAGATAGTGTCACCAAATTTTTAGAGCATGAACCACCATGGCCAATTCCATATCATGAGTAGGATAGTTCCCCTCGTGGGGTCATAGCTGTCAAGATGCATATGCTACCACCGTGCCATCTTTCATAAGTACGCATCCAAGACCTTGTCTAGAGGCATCACAGTACACATCAAAGCTGCGGTAGATGTCTGGAAGAGTCAACATAGGTGTTGTTGTCAGTCTGGTTTTCAGCTCATTGAAACTTTTCTCGCAATCCTCGGTCCATTAAAATTTCTTATCTTTCTTGAGAAGCTCTGTCATTGGCTTGGCAATCTTAGAGAAACCTTCAATAAAACGGCGATAGTATCCAGCTAATCCAAGGAAACTCCGGATTTGAAATACTGTCGTGGGTGCCAACCAATCAAGCATGTCCTTTACCTTGCTTGGATCTACGGCTATACCTTCTGCGGACAGTATATGCCCAAGAAATCCAACATGCTTGAGCCACGATTTGCATTTACTGAATTTAGCGTACAGTTGATGGTCACGAAGTCTTTGTAGGACAGCTCTAAGGTGTCCTTTGTCCTCTTCTTCAATTTTTGAGTATATGAGAATATCATCGATGAAAACCACCACAAATTTATCGAGGAAGTCTATGAATACTTTATTCATCATATGCATGAAGAAAGCAGGGGCATTGGTAAGTCCGAAGGAACTAACAGTATATTCATAAAGACCGTACCGAGTAGTGAACGCGGTCTTAGGAATATCTTCCTTTTTAATTTTGAGTTGGTGGTATCCTGTCCTTAAATCAATTTTGGAGAATACTTTTGCCCCACTGAGCTGATCAAATAAGTCATCAATCCTGGGCAGTGGATATTTGTTTTTGATGGTGACATCATTCAGCTGACAGTAATCCACACACATACGGAGACTACCATCTTTCTTATCCACGAATATAGCAGGTGATCCCCATGGTGAAGAGCTGGGGCGGATATAACCTTTCTGGAGCATCTCATCAAGCTATTTCTTTAGCTCCACTAATTCTGACGAAGGCATCCGATAACATTTCTTATATAACGGTGCGGTTCCGGGCACAAGATCTATTGCAAACTCAAGCTCTCAGTCTTGCGGCATGCCTGGCAGTTCTTCTAGGAATACATCGGGAAACTCACCGACCACAGGAATTAATTCCAATTCACCAGCCACAACGGTGAAGACTATTTCTTTCTTGGGTATGCTTCTGCAGGCATAGAATTTTGTAGTCTGCCCCCTCTTGACTTGTCAAGGTGACTTCTCGGGTCATGCAATTAATGCATACTTGATATTGGGTTAACCAATTCATCCCCAAAATAATGTCCACCTTGACAGACTCAATGACTATCAAAGAAGTTGGAAAACAGACTCCGTTGATACCGATTTCCAGATTACAGCAAACCAGATTGCTTCTGAGGAAAGATCCCGGGGATTGTAGCAGCATATTCTTGCTCAAAATCGAACAAGGAAATTTGTTTTGGGCAGCAAAACTCCGCGAAATAAAAGAGTGGGAAGCCCTAGAGTCAAATAAAATTATGGCAGGTATGCTATTAACATAAAACATACCAATGACAACCTCGGGGTTTTCTTGGGCTTCGTCTGTGAAGAGGTGATGGACTTGCCCGGTGATGTTTTTCTGGACAGGGTATGGCCCCATAAAGTTGACTTGTGGCCTGAATGGAGCATTAGTCTTGCCGTTCTTGGGACATTGCCTGGCTTAATGTCCGGTTTGCCCACAACTGAAAGAAGAATTGTTGTGCTAGCACTCTTCTCGCACCGGGTTGGTCACGACATTCTTGACTTGTGTAGTGGTTTTGTTAACATTCTGCTGCCAATTAGGTTTGTAATCTACTTGAGTATACTGCTAGGTACGAGCCTTTTGCGCGGGTTGAACCTCCTTCCTCGGCTCGAACTTGCGCTTGTGATCATTATTTGTCGGCTTGTTGTCGTGTATCAGCTTGTGCTCTCTTTCAGCAATGAGGGCCTTGTTCACCAGAGTTGGGAAATCAGGGATGTCAAACATACTGAGGGTGCATCGGAGATGCTGGTTTAATCCCCCAAGAAACCTGTCAATCTTTCTTTCTTCGGTGACCACATCATAGAGGGAGTAACGAGCCAAATGATTGAACTTATGCAAATATTCACTCATAGACTGACTTCCTTGGATGAGCGTGAGGAATTCACGCTGCTTGACCTTCAAAATTCTAGCAAGAATATGGTATTTACGGAACTGGTCCTTGAATTTTGTCTAGGTGATTTCTTCATCAGCAGGCCACATTGCTTTTGCATTTCCCCACCATATTGCGGCAGCGCCGTCAAGATAATGAGTTGCAAACGGGACTTTGTCATCCTCTTCAGTACGAGCAATCTCAAGCTTCTTCTCAATGGTTCGTAACCAGTTGTCTGTGTCCAAGGGATCAATAACCTGACTGAAACTAGGAGGCTTGGTTCTGTGAAAATCTGACCGTTTGGAGTGATGACTATTCTGATTTCCATTCTGCCCAACCATAGGTTGCACACTCCTTAATATTTCAGTCAGATCATTATTCCTCCTTTCCTCAAACTTACGTAGAATTTGCTCGGTGGAGGGCGGATTTGGCGGTGGAGGCGGTGGTGGAATGTACGGCTCGGGGGAGTGTCCTGCTTGTCATGCGGAACGACGAATAGGGACATCCTCACAAGCGTCGCTACTGCTGCCTCCCCGCGTCATCCTATTGTTTTTTTCAAGACAACGCAACCGAGATGGGCAACATCCAAAAATATAGTGGGGAAAAGCCAACGACAAAAACCCGAAAGAAAACGAAATAACGAAGGAAACACGTCGAATAAGAAAGTTCCAACATAATTATACATAGACTTGTACATAAAAGATAAATGACATGATAAGTTCAACTAGTCTCATACATGAAACGGAACATCATGACTTGTATGACTACATCCGTACATCCACCTTACAACTGCGGATACTCGAGCGCTCTAGTGCTCTGCTGGTGCTGTGGGGTCCTCTCCTGAAGCGAACTCGGATCCTGAACTGACCACGTTAACCGAGACCTCTGGGTTAAAGGTAACACGACGACGCTGCCTCGAGGACTCTCCCTCCAGAGCAGGTGCAGGGTAGGGCTGAAGCATCGGGGCTACGGGGGTAGTGAGAAGAGAAACCCACTCAGCAGGAGCACTAAGAGGATTCACGGTCGAGGTGCCCGAGCTACTCGTAGGAGTAACAAGTGAAAGAGGTGAAATAGAACTAGATGGAATATAAGGAGTAAATCCCGTAGACGATGGAGTAGTGAAAGCTCTAGTAGCAGCTAAAGCAGTACGAGCATGAGTCAGCTCTCGAGCCAGCTCGTGAATCAGAAGGTAGCTAGCAGTGATGTAGCGAGAAAGGTGGCATGCAGTACTATCGGACTCCGGATCAATGATAGGAAAACGGAAACGGCCATTGTCGTGCAAGGAGGCATAGTAATGGAAGCCTGGATGGTTCTGCATTCGGACCTCGTTATAGCGCAGCTCGTCGAGGACCTCAAATGCAGCAAACTGGACAGCCTGAGAAGTGGTAGAAGCGAAACCGCTCCTGGAGGTACGAATGTAAGTGCTGGACGATGAACTGGTGCGCAGAGTAACCAATGCGTGATACTCATACACTGAGTCTACTAGACGCTCCCGGTACACACGATAGACTGGGTCATCACCGAGAGGGTACAGCCGACGCCACATGTTACGAAGGAGATGCGGCGAGGTGTACGTCATCAGCTGCAACTGGCATGGATATGGCACCGGGTCCATCTACACTCACAGCCATTAATAAATTAGAATAAAAATAAACGAGTGTATGCAATGCAACAATCAGCTACAAACGTTACCGGCACTCAACTTTTACTCTAGCTAACGTCCAGGAACACGGCGGTAGCCTCGTGTCCTACAGTCAGCGCGGCTCTGATACCAGGTGTTGTGGCACCGCGGCTCAGAGCAACCGGTTTACCCAGTATTGCCAGCCCAGAGACCATGTCTTCTGGCAACACACAACATCTTGGTATAGAATACAACCGCTTTATTGATGCTAGCGGAACATGGTTCATATTACAACAAGTTGTGTGGCCAAGCGGCACACACGGTGTGGCTGAACAATATGTACATTATTTAGTGAACATAAAGGGTCCTCGATCACGACAACTACACGGCAGCGGAACAACGACGAAGCGGGACTCCATAGCACAGGGACACCGATGTGGACACGATCTAGACACGGACAGCACTTCGTTCCAACGAGACTTTCCGGAAAGCTAGCATGACACGCCAGGTCAGTACATTGAATGTACTTGCAAGCTCGCAACAAGCATAAACATAATGACAAACAATATCATGATAATTAACCAAGTGGATCATTATTGCAAAATCATACTAGAAATGCAGTGATCATGATCTCGTTACTCAAGTCCCTCGGACTTGCTTACCAAACGGTGATCTCTCTCGGATCACAAGCGGACCAACATCTTGGCCTTTAATCGGGTTACCTCGTGACCGAACGGTGATCTTTCTCGGATCACAAACTAACCAACAACTTGGTCCTTAGTCGGGTTACCTCGTAACCAAACGGTGATCTTTCTCGGATCACAGATGGATCAATGACTTGGTTTCCATCAACCAACTGGTTTCTCAACCATCCTCTTTCCAACAGTGCAAAGTTATTATCTTAGTGTGCAAAATTATTTAAACGTTGACCCATGGTGTGACCTACTTTCTAGCGTGTCCGTAACTGTGGACTCGGCTATCGATAGATTAAATACACTTTGTAGAGGTAGCGCACTGTACCCACACCACGGAACCCATGGCCTCGCATTCCCATTCGGGTGGACCAACGGCATTCCGATCTCCATTGCCATGACACTCTCCTGGCCACTCCGTCTCCCCACCGGGCTAAGTCCTGGGTGGCCCCGTGTCTACCAAAGAAACCAACAGCTAACGTCGTGGCAAACGGCCACCATCGTGGCAAAACATAAACGGTTCCAAATGGGACAAGGTACCATAACAACAACGGTCACACAAGGTTATGTCTGCTTACCGAGCCAGGGTAACGCACGCCCATAACCTTCCCTCGTTGGAAGCACCGACCAGATGCATGACAGCGGACCAAATAAAGGCCTTCCCATAAAGGCAAATGTGGTTTCACTGGGAAAAACTCAATTCAGTGGCACCATGACCCGATCAACGATATGTTCAGGTTGAGTTATTATCAGGTTCAACTTAAAGTAAAAGTAATCGGTGTCATGATATGCCATGCAAATGCAATCATAAAGCATGCATCACTTATCATTTGAACAATAACAGGTCAACTATATCAAGCACTAACCATACATATTAGAAACTCATAACACTTTTCTGGTTATGATTATTCAGCAAACTAACCATGACAATATCTTAGCATAATTATTTTCTCACTCAAGAAAATATTAAGCCAACTAATTGTTTTCATAAAAAATTACTTCTTCCTAATCAAGTATAACTTCTAGTAACTTAAACTAACTTAGTTAGCCTTAATGTTCTGTAACAAACATATCAACACAAACAACCATTCAACAGAATAAATGTATATTTATTTTAGTGATTTAAATGCATGAACTAAATTATTCATTCAAGTAGAAAAATCACAAATATTGTAATGGCACCATGAAAATGTTGTTGTGGCTTGCCTTAGTGCAGGTGAGGTTCACACTCCTCCTGGTGATCCTCAAGACAAGCTTCACCTTCTGAAAACAATTATAAACATAAAAGAAAACATCAATAAACACTCTGAAATTCACCAGAAAATCTAGACAGCAGAGAAAAATCTCATTTTTGGTGTGCTGCAAGATATTTTCATAAAGAACACAATGCAAAAAAGAATCAATTCATCTGGACTTATGGTTAAAGAGTTGTGGCTGTTTAAAGCTCTCTGGTTAAATTTAAATTTGATTTAAATAAAAACAGATCTGGGGGGTGACGTCGAAGACGTAAATCCGCGGGGCGCCTGCACTCGTACCGCTTCAGGCATGGCTAGAGTGCTGACAGCGGGCCCTGCTAGTCAGGTGAGAGGGAGGGGGAGAAGGAAACAGAGCACGACAGGGCTCCGCCGGAGCGCATGCCGGTGAGGAGGGCATCTTGGCCCGAGCTAGAGGGATAGATCGAAGGAGAAGACTGAGGCGCACCTTCCCGTACCCGTAGATTAGCTAGGGGTGGTCGGACAGCGTCGGAAAGGACCTTTCCAGCAGCGGATGAGAGCGGAGATCGCCGAAGTTGGGGATGACGGTGACCAGAGGCTGCACCAGCAGCTCCAACCGGGTCGGACGACACCACTAAAGCATGGCGGAGGCTCTGGAAGAGTGGCCCGAGCCTGGGAGGGGCTGAAGCTATGGAGACGACCCGAGGGGATCGCCGGCGAGCTCGGGGACGGTGACCCGAGGCCTGCCCAGCAAGGCTACGGCTTCCTACGGTCTTGTGGAGTGTGTGTGGTGAGTTGGTGATGCTCGAGAGGGCTGGGGAGGACAACATTTATAGGCGAGCAAGAGGAGGGGATCGGGCTCCGCCGGAGGACACCTGGACATGGCGCCCGACGACGAACGGCGTCAGTGAGCCAGGAGGAAGGCGACGCAGCTCGCGCGGGCACTATGGGTGGGCGGCGATGAGCACAGGATCGAGGGGGAGGCGACGAACATAGTGCGCGGCGCACTATGCGGTTGGCCGGACCACGCCCGTGCTCACTGCAGCGAGCTCCGGCGTCGGCGAGCGCCAGGAGGGAGTTAAGTGAGTACAGACAGGGATGGTGGCGAGGTTTGGCGAGGTGCGGGAGCCGGGGAAGCGAGCACGCGACGCACAGAGTGCTCAACGGCACCCAGAGCGCGTCGGTTAGGCGGCTGGCACCATGCACACGCGTGGTCACCGTGTGCACTTTGGCATGGCGCCACGGCTGGCCCCAATTTCATGTCTGGCATGTAGTCCTTAGTGTTTAGGCTTGAGCCAATGCTTTGAGTCGAGCTCAGGTGCTTTAAGATTGAGTGTTACTTGATGGTAAGTTTCTGAACAGTAACTTTGAGAGTTAACTGTGGCCAATCTACTAGGAGTTGGGAGGTGAGCTTTGGAGGTTCGCAATCATCTAGGAAGGTAGTGATGCACAAGAAATTTCAGCAGCATTGGAGCAAGTAAAATGGTAGTTGCTGTAGAAACTACCATTTCTGTCCAGAACAGAAAATATTTTTTATAGCAAAAATAATCCAAAAAGTGATGCAATATTTTGCTCAGGAAGGTGCCCTAGTGTCCAAAGAATATTTGGGAATTTTCTTAGATTTTTGTGGGCAAGAAAAATTGGGGTTGCTTTGGAGCACAAGTGGCTGGTTAGGGTTTTAGAGGAGAAAATGAATATTTTTCATTTAAGAAAAATATTCATAATATTATTTTGAGGTTGACCAGAGAAGAAATGATGGCTAGAGAGAGAAATGAGTCACTTGGTTGAAAGTCAAGGTGGTGCCCAAGTGTGTAAGTCCAACTGAAGTGATTCAAAACTCCAAATTCAAATCAAAAACCAAATAAAAATCAGAAAAGAAGAGAGGGCAAAAACCAGGCTGTCACACGAATAAAGTACATCATCTAGACCTTCTGGCACGCTTGATCATGGCACTGCGGCTGTCTGTGTACTTGTCAGTTACGGGAAGCAGACACACCCTCATGTCCAAGATCCGCCTGTACATATCGTAGCATGCGTATGCGTCCTTGGTCGTGTAGGATCGATTCAGAGGTATCTCCCACATGTTCAGGTCCTTGGCATCGACGTCTTCTTTCATGTTGGCATAGCAGGGGTCGAGGATGGTCGGGTGAGGTCAACCACAGAGTCCTTCTCCTGACTGTTGCCGATGATCTTGTATTGCTTCTCGATGTCGAAAAGCTTCTTGCACCAGATGGCCGAATCATAAAGCATAGTCGTGTTCTTCATGATCTCCACCGTACTGATGGTGCAGTTGGCGCTGCCGATGAAACGGGCGAATGCTTCAGAACCTCTTGTGGCCCTACAGAACTGGTAGATGAGAACCTCGTCCCGCACGTATACTTGGGCGACGGCGATCCACTCGTCCCTGTCATGAGATGAATGGATGGGCACAAGGTCTAGTCCCGCGACCTTGTGCTTTCTCCTCCTGTAGGTACTGCTTGAGCTTGGCGAGGCAGAGCTTCACCGAGTCAGGATCATTGGTGTACAACACATTCAACTTGGTGCTTCCATGAGTCTGAATGGCGAACTCAAAGTTGAACTCCTTGCTGAAGTCCATATGCAGCTGTCGCACCCCTCGGATCGCCATTAGAGTCTCTTCTCACACAAAGTTGATGTGGCAATTCTCGTTTTGTGGGGATTGGGGGAAGGGGGAGAGGAAGACGATCGGTGTGTAATGGGGTGCTGGGGGCGGCACTGCGGCAACAGCAGTTCGTCTTTTCAATCTTGGGGAACTACAATTGACGATGAACGAGTGGGTAGGCGGCGGAAGCAGTTTGTTTTTCAGCTCTTGGGGAACTGCATTCAACAGTAAACTGAGTGTGTATAGTCGACAACAATGACTACCACTCCCTCGCCCGCCGCACGCCCGGCAGAACATGCCCCCTCGGGTTCACGAGCAGTTCTGTATTGGTACTGTAATATCAAGTGTTAATGGCCACTTTACTTAAATTTTATTAGCTTTAATTAAAATTTAATCTTAAAACAAGCAAATCATTGGCTCGTTCTATCAATGTCACAGGATCAACATGCACATCAATTAGAATTATTATTCTCAGGACGCACACGATCAGCTCATTTCCTACACTTTCACACACAATACTCCCAAGTTTGAACAACTTGTTAATGTTGTTGTCCTCTACATCATCATGCAGTGTTTCCCAACTTGCAAGATTCAGAACCAACCAACAAGATTCAAATAATAAGTAAAACAAAGATGCCTACACATCTCAATGATTCCGAGCTTGCAAGATTCAGAGCCAACCCATTAGATTCAAATAATAAGTACAACAAAGATGCCTACACATCTCAATGATTCACAGATTAGAGCCAATCAAACTGTACAACTCAAATGTTGTGAGAATGTGAAAAAATAAATAAAATTTGATCGATGCTTCATGTAAGCAATTTGATCCAAGGATTTGCTTAAACATTGAAACCAGTCCTTTTTAAGATCATGCAGGTCAAACGTTGGCAACAGAAATATTCTGCATCACTAGTGGCACTACCAATTCCAATATATTCACAAGAGGGCCTTCTAGATTTTGAAGTAGTGTGTATACAACCTCGTCCTTAGTATTTAACAAATACACATAGCAGAACCTAGTGGAATCATCAATCAACCTCCTGAAATAATTCTTTCCACCTTGCACACACGCATGGCACTTTAGAGCCTTTGGATAAATTGAATCTCAGGATTAAATCCATCTTGGCTAGCCGTGTCATACAACCCAAGAACTTGGCAAATGCCTTTGACCATCACAACATCTGTAGTTGAGTATTCATGTTTGCATAGATAAGAAAGAGCATGATTACTATAATAGTGGCACTAGTTAAAGCAACTTCATTTCCAAAACAAGAAAATTGCGATAGAATAGCTTTATTAAAAAAATACAACATTAGCACAGTATGACAAAGCACAATCATGTTGATATAGGACAATACTAACCTATGTGAGATGACTTTGGGAGATCAAGTTATTCTTCATGTCCCCATGTCTTGCCATCAAGGCCATTGGTTGACATCAATTAACACCTTAGTGTGGCAGTAGAAGGAGGGGCGTCGTCTCATTTCAATCTCTTTTTTGTGCAGTCAACTAAATTTATGGTGCTCGCCAGTTAGAGAGGGGGCCCGTGCCACCTCGATGGTAGGCATGATGGACTCAACTATTTCAGCGGATCTATGTGATTGATGAAGTCCGCATGGACTTGATTCTGCTGGATAGGCCTTCTGCAAGTTATCTACATTGGAAATGAAATGGTAGCTAAGACAATAGCTCTATTTTAAATGTATTATTACTTCATTTTATCAGTGGTAGTAGTGGTGCCAAAAGATTGCCTCAAATTATAGTGGCATTAAATTAAGATGCAAAAACAATATCATTATTGCTTTCTCATAGCAGCGCGAAAACAGTAGCACAAGATCACTAGCTAGATGTGTTGGAAATATGCCCTAGAGGCAATAATAAAAGGTTATTATTATATTTCTTTGTTCATGATAATCGTCTATTGTTCATGCTATAATTGTATTGTCCAGAAATCGTAATACATGTGTGAATACATAGACCACAACGTGTCCCTAGTAAGCCTCTAGTTGACTAGCTCGTTGATCAACAGATAGTCATGGTTTCCTGACTATGGACATTGGATGTCATTGATAACGGGATCACATCATTAGGAGAATGATGTGATGGACAAGACCCAATCCTAAGCATAGCATAAAAGATCGTGTAGTTTCATTTGCTAGAGCTTTTCCAATGTCAAGTATCTTTTCCTTAGACCATGAGATCGTGCAACTCCCGGATACCGTAGGAGTGCTTTGGGTGTGCCAAACGTCACAATGTAACTGGGTGACTATAAAGGTGCACTACGGGTATCTCCGAAAGTGTCTGTTGGGTTGGCACGGATCGAGACTGGGATTTGTCACTCCGTGTGACGGAGAGGTATCTCTGGGCCCACTCGGTGATGCATCATCATAATGAGCTCAATGTGACTAAGGCGTTAGTCACGGGATCATGCATTGCGGTACGAGTAAAGAGACTTGCCGGTAACGAGATTGAACAAGGTATTGGGATACCGACGATCGAATCTCGGGCAAGTAACATACCGATTGACAAAGGGAATTGCATACGGGATTGACTGAATCCTCGACACCGTGGTTCATCCGATGAGATCATCGTGGAATATGTGGGAGCCAACATGGGTATCCAGATCCCGCTATTGGTTATTGACCGGAGAGGCGTCTCGGTCATGTCTGCATGTCTCCCGAACCCGTAGGGTCTACACACTTAAGGTCCGGTGACGCTAGGGTTGTAGAGATATATGTATGCGGAAACCCAAAAGTTGTTCGGAGTCCTGGATGAGACCCCGGACGTCACGAGAGGTTCCGGAATGGTCCGAAGGTGAAGAATTATATATAGGAAGTCCAGTTTCGGCCACCGGGAAAGTTTCGGGGGTTACCGGTATTGTACCGGGACCACCGGAAGGGTCCCGGGGGTCCACCGGGTGGGGCCACCTATCCCGGAGGGCCCCGTGGGCTGAAAGTGGAAGGGAACCAGCCCTTAGTGGGCTGGGGCGCCCCCCTTGGGCCTCCCCCATGCGCCTAGGGTTGGGAACCCTAGAGGGGGAGTTCCCCCTTGCCTTGGGGGGCAAGGCACCCCTTCCCCCCTTTGTGGCCGCCGCCCCCCTTGAGATCCCATCTCTTGGGGCCGGCGCCCCCCCAGGGGGCCTATATAAAGGGGGGGAGGGAGGGCAGCACACAACAGCCTTGGGCACCTCCCTCCTCCCCTGCAACACCTCTCTCTCTCGCAGAAGCTTAGCGAAGCCCTGCCGAGACCCGCTACATCCACCACCACGCCGTCGTGCTGCTGGATCTCCATCAACCTCTCCTTTCCCCTTGCTGGATCAAGAAGGAGGAGACATCGCTGCACCGTACGTGTGTTGAACGCGGAGGTGCCGTCCGTTCGGCACTCGGTCATCGGTGATTTGGATCACGGCGAGTACGACTCCGTCATCCACGTTCATTGGAACGCTTCCGCTCGCGATCTACAAGGGTATGTAGATGCACTCCTTTCCCCTTGTTGCTAGTAGACTCCATAGATGCATCTTGGTGAGCGTAGGAAAATTTTAAAATTATGCTACGATTACCAACAGTGGCATCATGAGCCAGGCTATGCGTAGTTACTATGCATGTGTAGAACACAAAGAAGTTGTGGGCGTTGATGTTGCCAATTCTTCTTGCCGCTACAAGTCGTTTCTTGTTTCAGCGGCATTGTAGGATGAAGCGGCCCGGACCGACCTTACACGTACGCTTATGTGAGACAGGTTCCACCGACTGACATGCACTAGTTGCATAAGGTGGCTAGCGGGTGTCTGTCTCTCCTACTTTAGTCGGAACGGATTCGATGAAAAGGGTCCTTATGAAGGGTAAATAGAAATTGGCAAATCACGTTGTGGTCATACGTAGGTAAGAAAACGTTCTTGCTAGAAACCTACAAACCACGTAAAAAAAACTTGCAACAACAATTAGAGGACGTCTAACTTGTTTTTGCAGCAAGTGCTATGTGATGTGATATGGCCAGAAGATGTGATGAATGATATATGTGATGTATGAAATTGATCATATTCTTGTAATAGGAATCACGACTTGCATGTCGATGAGTATGACAACCGGCAGGAGCCATAGGAGTTGTCTTTATTATTTTGCATGACCTGCGTGTCATTGAATAACGCCATGTAATTTACTTTACTTTGTTGCTAAACGCGTTAGCCATACAAGTAGAAGTAATCGTTGGCGTGACGACTTCATGAAGACACAATGATGGAGATCATGGTGTCATGCCGGTGACGAAGATGATCATGGTGCCCTGAAGATGGAGATCAAAGGAGCATGATGATATTGGCCATATCATGTCACTATTTGATTGCAAGTGATGTTTATCATGTTTTTGCATCTTATTTGCTTAGAACGACGGTAGTAAGTAAGATGATCCCTTATAATAATTTCAAGAAAGTGTTCACCCTAACTGTGCACCGTTGCGAAGGTTCGTTGTTTTGAAGCACCACGTGATGATCGGGTGTGATAGATCCTAACGTTCGAATACAACGGGTGTTGACGAGCCTAGCATGTACAGACATGGCCTCGGAACACACGCAATACACTTAGGTTGACTTGACTAGCCTAGCATGTACAGACATGGCCTCGGAACACGGAGGACCGAAAGGTCGAGCATGAGTCGTATAGAAGATACGATCAACATGGAGATGTTCACCGATCTTGACTAGTCTGTCTCACGTGATGATCGGACACGGCCTAGTTGAATTCGGATCATGTTTCACTTAGATGACTAGAGGGATGTCTATCTGAGTGGGAGTTCATTAAATAATTTGATTAAATGAACTCAATTATCATGAACTTAGTCTAAAATCTTTACACTATGTATTGTAGATCAAATGGCCAACGTTGTCCTCAATTTCAACGCGTTCCTAGAGAAAACCAAGCTGAAAGATGATGGCAGCAACTATACGGACTGGGTCCGGAACCTGAGGATCATCCTCATAGTAGCCAAGAAAGATTATGTCTTAGAAGCACCGCTAGGTGAAGCACCAATCCCAGAAAACCAAGACGTTATGAACGCTTGGCAGCAGCGTGCTGATGATTACTCCCTCGTTCAGTGCGGCATGCTTTACAGCTTAGAACCGGGTCTCCAAAAGCGTTTTGAGAAACATGGAGCATACGAGATGTTCGAGGAGCTGAAACTGGTTTTTCAAGCTCATGCCCGGGTCGAGAGATATGAAGTCTCCGACAAGTTCTTCAGCTGTAAAATGGAGGAGAACAGTTCTGTTAGTGAGCACATACTCAGAATGTCTGGGTTGCACAACCGCTTGTCTCAGCTGGGAGTTAATCTCCTGGATGACGCGGTCATTGACAGAATCCTCCAGTCGCTTCCACCAAGCTACAAGAGCTTTGTGATGAACTACAATATGCAGGGGATGGAAAATACCATTCCCGAGGTATATTCAATGCTGAAATCAGCGGAAGGGGAGATCAGAAAAGAACATCAAGTGTTGATGGTGAATAAAACCACTAAGTTCAAGAAGGGCAAGGGTAAGAAGAACTTCAAGAAGGACGGCAAGGGAGTTGCCGCGCCCGGTAAACCAGTTACTGGGAAGAAGTCAAAGAATGGACCCAAGCCCGAGACTGAGTGCTTTTATTGCAAGGGAAGTGGTCACTGGAAGCGGAACTGCCCCAAATACTTAGCGGACAAGAAGAAGGCCGGCAACACCCAAGGTATATGTGATATACAAGTAATTGATGTGTACCTTACCAGTACTCGTAGTAGCTCCTGGGTATTTGATACTGGTGCGGTTGCTCATATTTGTAACTCAAAACAGGAACTACGGAATAAACGGAGACTGGCAAAGGACGAGGTGACGATGCGCGTCGGGAATGGTTCCAAGGTCGATGTGATCGCCGTCGGCACGCTACCTCTGCATCTACCCACGGGATTAGTTTTAAACCTCAATAATTGTTATTTAGTGCCAGCTTTGAGCATGAACATTGTATCTGGATCTCGTTTAATTCGAGATGGCTACTCATTTAAATCTGAGAATAATGGTTGTTCTATTTATTTGAGAGATATGTTTTATGGTCATGCCCCGCTGGTCAATGGTTTATTTTTGATGAATCTCGAACGTGATGTTACACATGTTCATAGTGTGAATACCAAAAAATGTAAAGTTGATAACGATAGTCCCACATACTTGTGGCACTGCCGCCTTGGTCACATTGGTGTCAAGCGCATGAAGAAGCTCCATGCAGATGGACTTTTGGAGTCTCTTGATTACGAATCATTTGACACGTGCGAACCATGCCTCATGGGTAAGATGACCAAGACTCCGTTCTCCGGAACAATGGAGCGAGCAGCCAACTTATTGGAAATCATACATACCGATGTGTGTGGTCCAATGAGTGTTGAGGCTCGCGGAGGATATCGTTATGTTCTCACTCTCACTGATGACTTAAGTAGATATGGGTATGTCTACCTAATGAAACACAAGTCTGAAACCTTTGAAAAGTTCAAGGAATTTCAGAGTGAAGTCGAGAATCAATGTGACAGGAAAATAAAATTCTTACGATCAGATCGTGGTGGAGAATATTTAAGTCACGAGTTTGGTGCACACTTAAGGAAATGTGGAATAGTTTCACAACTCACGCCGCCTGGAACACCTCAGAGAAATGGTGTGTCCGAACGTCGTAATCGCACTCTATTGGATATGGTGCGATCTATGATGTCTCTTACCGATTTACCGCTCTCATTTTGGGGTTATGCTTTAGAGACTGCCGCATTCACTTTAAATAGGGCTCCGTCGAAATCCGTTGAGACAACACCGTATGAATTATGGTTTGGGAAGAAACCTAAGCTGTCGTTTCTAAAAGTTTGGGGATGCGATGCTTATGTCAAGAAACTTCAACCTGAAAAGCTCGAACCCAAATCGGAAAAATGCGTCTTCATAGGATACCCTAAGGAAACTATTGGGTATACCTTCTACCTCAGATCCGAAGGCAAGATCTTCGTTGCCAAGAACGGGTCCTTTCTGGAGAAGGAGTTTCTCTCGAAAGAATTGAGTGGGAGGAAAGTGGAACTTGATGAGGTGATAGTCACCCCTTCCGAACCGGAAAGTAGCGCAGCGCGGGAAAATGTTCCTGTGGTGCCTACACCGACTAGGGAGGAAGTTAATGATGATGATCATGAAGCTTCGGATCAAGTGACTGAACTTCGTAGGTCCACAAGGACACGTTCCGCACCAGAGTGGTACGGCAACCCTGTCCTAGAAATCATGTTGTTAGACAACGGTGAACCTTCGAACTATGAAGAAGCGATGGCGGGCCCGGATTCCGACAAATGGCTAGAAGCCATGAAATCCGAGATAGAATCCATGTATGAAAACAAAATATGGACTTTGACTGACTTGCCCGATGAGCGGCGATCCATAGAAAACAAATGGATCTTTAAGAAGAAGACGGACGCGGATGGTAATGTGACCATCTACAAAGCTCAACTTGTCGCTAAGGGTTATCGACAAGTTCAAGGGGTTGACTACGATGAGACTTTCTCACCCGTAGCGAAGCTGAAGTCTGTCCGAATCATGTTAGCAATTGCCGCATACTATGATTATGAGATATGGCAGATGGACGTCAAAACGGCATTCCTTAAGGAAGAGTTGTATATGATGCAGCCGGAAGGTTTTGTCGATCCTAAGAATGCTAACAAAGTATGCAAGCTCCAGCGCTCAATTTATGGGCTGGTGCAAGCATCTCGGAGTTGGAACATTCGCTTTGATGAGATGATCAAAGCGTTTGGGTTTACACAGACTTATGGAGAAGCCTGTGTTTACAAGAAAGTGAGTGGGAGCTCTGTAGCATTTCTCATATTATATGTGGATGACATACTATTGATGGGAAATGATATAGAATTCTTGGAAAGTATAAAGGCCTATTTGAATAAGTGTTTTTCAATGAAGGACCTTGGAGAAGCTGCTTATATATTAGGCATCAAGATCTATAGAGATAGATCAAGACGCCTCATTGGTCTTTCACAACATATTGACAAGATATTGAAGAAGTTCAGTATGGATCAGTCCAAGAAGGGGTTCTTGCCTGTATCGCAAGGTGTGCAATTGAGCACGGCTCAATGCCCGACCACGGCAGAAGATATAGAAGAGATGAGTGTCATCCCCTATGCCTCGGCCATAGGGTCTAATATGTATGCCATGCTGTGTACCAGACCTGATGTAAACCTTGCCGTAAGTTTGGTAGGAAGGTACCAAAGTAATCCCGGCAAGGAACACTGGACAGCGGTCAAGAATATCCTGAAGTACCTGAAGATGACTAAGGACATGTTTCTCGTTTATGGAGGTGACGAAGAGCTCGTCGTAAAGGGTTACGTCGACGCTAGCTTCGACACAGATCTGGATGACTCGAAGTCATAGACCGGATAAGTGTATATTTTGAATGGAGGAGCAGTAAGCTGGTGCAGTTGCAAGCAAAGCGTCGTGGCGGGATCTACATGTGAAGCGGAGTACATGGCAGCCTCGGAGGCAGCACAGGAAGCAGTCTGGATGAAGGAGTTCATTACCGACCTAGGGGTGATTCCCAATGCGTCGGGCCCAATGACTCTCTTCTGTGACAACACTGGAGGTATTGCCCTTGCGAAGGAGCCCAGGTTTCATAGGAAGACCAGGCATATCAAGCGTCGCTTCAACTCCATTCGTGAAAGTGTTCAAAATGGAGACATAGATATTTGTAAAGTACATACGGACCTGAATGTAGCAGATCCGTTGACTAAACCTCTCCCTAGGGAAAAACATGATCAACACCAGGACGCAATGGGTGTTCGATTCATCACAATGTAACTAGATTATTGACTCTAGTGCAAGTGGGAGACTATTGGAAATATGCCCTAGAGGCAATAATAAAAGGTTATTATTATATTTCTTTGTTCGTGATAATCGTCTATTGTTCATGCTATAATTGTATTGTTCGGAAATCGTAATACATGTGTGAATACATAGACCACAACGTGTCCCTAGTAAGCCTCTGGTTGACTAGCTCGTTGATCAACAGATAGTCATGGTTTCCTGACTATGGACATTGGATGTCATTGATAACGGGATCACATCATTAGGAGAATGATGTGATGGACAAGACCCAATCCTAAGCATAGCATTAAAGATCGTGTACTTTCATTTGCTAGAGCTTTTCCAATGTCAAGTATCTTTTCCTTAGACCATGAGATCGTGCAACTCCCGGATACTGTAGGAGTGCTTTGGGTGTGCCAAACGTCACAACACAACTGGATGACTATAAAGGTGCACTACGGGTATCTCCGAAAGTGTCTGTTGGGTTGGCACGGATCGAGACTGGGATTTGTCACTCCGTGTGACGGAGAGGTATCTCTGGGCCCACTCGGTGATGCATCATCATAATGAGCTCAATGTGACTAAGGCGTTAGTCACGGGATCATGCATTGCGGTACGAGTAAAGAGACTTGCCGGTAACGAGATTGAACAAGGTATTGGGATACCGACGATCGAATCTCGGGCAAGTAACATACCGATTGACAAAGGGAATTGCATACGGGATTGACTGAATCCTCGACACCGTGGTTCATCCGATGAGATCATCGTGGAACATGTGGGAGCCAACATGGGTATCCAAATCCCGCTGTTGGTTATTGACCGGAGAGGCGTCTCGGTCATGTCTGCATGTCTCCCGAACCCGTAGAGTCTACACACTTAAGGTCCGGTGACGCTAGGGTTGTAGAGATATATGTATGTGGAAACCCGAAAGTTGTTCGGAGTCCCGGATGAGATCCCGGACGTCACGAGAGGTTCTGGAATGGTCCGGAGGTGAAGAATTATATATAGGAAGTCCACTTTCGACCACCGGGAAAGTTTCGGGGGTTACCGGTATTGTACCGGGACCACCGGAAGGGTCCCGGGGGTCCACCGGGTGGGGCCACCTATCCCGGAGGGTCCCGTGGGCTGAAAGTGGAAGGGAACCAGCCCTTAGTGGGCTGGGGCGCGCCCCTTGGGCCTCCCCCCATGCGCCTAGGGTTGGGAACCCTAGGGTGGGGGGAGTTCCCCCTTGCCTTGGGGGGCAAGGCACCCTTCCCCCCTTTGTGGCAGCCGCCCCCCCTTGAAATCCCATCTCTTGGGGCCGGCGCCCCCCCAGGGGGCGTATATAAAGGGGGGGGGGAGGGAGGGCAGCACACAACAGCCTTGGGCGCCTCCCTCCTCCCCTGCAACACCTGTCTCTCTCTCTCGCAGAAGCTTAGCGAAGCCCTGCCGAGACCCGCTACATCCACCACCACGCCGTCGTGCTGCTGGATCTCCATCAACCTCTCCTTTCCCCTTGCTGGATCAAGAAGGAGGAGACGTCGCTGCACCGTACGTGTGTTGAACGCGGAGGTGCCGTCCGTTCGGCACTCGGTCATCGGTGATTTGGATCACGGCGAGTACGACTCCGTCATCCACGTTCATTGGAACGCTTCCGCTCGCGATCTACAAGGGTATGTAGATGCACTCCCTTCTCCTCGTTGCTAGTAGACTCCATAGATGCATCTTGGTGAGCGTAGGAAAATTTTAAAATTATGCTACGATTACCAACAAGATGCTGAGTCAAAGTCAACCAAAAAGGAAAATACCCGGTCATGGGAACCATTACTGAGAGAGGGGCCCTACGCTACCATGACTCGATGTGGTGAACCTCCAGATCCACTCGGTAGATTCAATTGATGCGACCATTTTGCGTAGTCCACCTAAAATGAAGCAATGATTGCATCATGCAGCTAGCAAGAAGTACTTGCTCTCATGAGCTGGTAGGTTCTTCTTTAGGAGTTGCACTAAAATTGAGCAACATTAAGGTTGGTTATCCTACTTATGCAAGGTGAAACTATAATTTGCTTATCCTTTTGTGCAGTTCCACTAAAATAAAGTGCCATTGTGGTGACAGTGACGGCGCATCTTGCAAAGGCTAATAAAATGTTGCACGAGATTACCGACAGAGTTTGATGGAGATGTTGGAAACTCAAGTCGCCCTTTGTGCAGTTCCACCAAAATTGAGAGACATTGCCCACGTGACATTTTAGTTGAACTGCACAAGACAGTCATTAAAAAAGTGTTTTTTGTAGTTCACCAAAAGCTCACAATAGCAACGAGGTGCAATGGATATCCCTATCCGCACAAGAAGATAGAAAGAAAATAGTTACTAATCAATAAAAAAATACGAAACATACACGAAATGAAAAGAAGCATCTTCATTATGTTCATGGAAATCCCGCAAGGATAGTAGAAATTTTAAAACGACAACATTGCTTCATGTTACCGGAAGCATTACGAGCAACAATGACATTCGTCAAATATGGGATTACTTGTTCTTTTGAAAAGGAGGATTACGTCCGGCCAATATGGGATTAGTTTCATGGTGGCATTGCTTGTTCACCACATACAGTAGATCAACAGTAGCTAAAGAGTCGGTTTGATCAACAGAAGATCGCCATTGGAGTCTCTTCTCCCTCATTTCTCTCTTCTAATTCTAACTCAGCCGACGCGCGGTGCACGGGGTGGGATTTACCGATAGTCGGTTTGATCAACTGCGGGCCCACCTGACAGTGAAAATGCTAAGACAACAAGCATTCCCTAGTGTGAGCGGCATGCTTGACAGAACGTGTGGGGGTGCGACGCGAACATGGAAGTCTTTACCTTTATAACTTGTACATAGAAACTGCCAAGCCAATGCGCGTTGAGCGACAGGCCGAAACGATAGTGTGGGGTGCGACGCGAACGACACAAGCGTGATGTACTTGTTCCACTTTCTTGTTTTGAACTCGTGACATGTAGTAATGCTCAGTTTTGAATATATAAGTTTGGTTGTGGCGCCAATATATATATACTCCCTCCATGTAGGTTGGGTCACTGAAGTCAAATTTTGGCACAAAACATGATGGTGACCAGTCTACCTCCGTCCTAGTTTATTGGTCCCCATCGTAATCTGTGCCAACTTTTGACCATAAATTTGACTAACAAAATGTTCATGCATTTCACCAAAGTTATATCATTGAAAACTATGTTCAAATACAAATCAAATATAATTTTTGTTGACATGCATTAACACTTTTTTAGTTAAATATTTGATCAAAATTTAGCACAAATTAGAAAAGGGATTAATAAACGAGGACCTAGGTAGTACACCAGGACAAAGACAGTGATACTACATATAATTAACGACAAATAAGAGCAAGGGATCACACATGTCGTTTACGACTGGAATAAATATGCCATAGACTAATACATTAAGTCCACGAGGCGATGCAGTGCTGGTTGTAGGAGCCAAGAAGAAAGATGCATCCATTGATGACCTCCTCCTCCTCGACTCAGGGCGCCGGCCCACCGAACGGCACCTAAGTAGAAGCGGCTTTTGTGGCCAGGTCAACATGCTTCTGAACAATGCCGTCCAAAGATTCTAGCCGGTCGAAGAAGGCCAACGTCTTTCTGCCCTCCCTGGCCTTGTATTGGCCTATGTAGACAATTTTCTCGTAGATGTGTATGTGTAGGTCGACGGTTTCTTACATGGTGAGGCGCTGCGCGGCGAGCGTGGCCTCTAGGTGCACATTCTTCGTCGCGACCTTCGGCAGCTGCAGGTTCACCAGGGCTTGAAACAGTTTGTCACCATGGAGGCCCATGAGGGTGGCAGGCAACGAGGAGCCTAGACGCGTCGGCTGGAGCAGTACGGCAAGTTCCTCCGCGCACTTCTTGACAGCGATGAACTTGCGGACGGAGCAGGCCATCATCTCGTCCATGCGAGAGGCGAAGCCGGCATCGACGAGGGCTATGATGCCGGCGGTCGCCAGCACCGTCTGGAAATGGTGCGCGGTGCGGGGCCATAGGCCAGCGTCTTGGATGATCTAGCACAACCGACTGCAGCTCACGTCCATCAATGCCATGGGTGCTTGCGGCTTCTGGTCACATAGTCTTGGTGTTGGATTGGAGTGAGAAGTGGTGAGCAGAGACTAGGAGTAGATGGATTGGAGTGGTGGGGTGCCTTTATTGAGAGTCCAAACTACTAAAGATCATCAAGGTAAAACCCAACCATAGCATTAAAGCATCAAGTCCTCTTTATTCCCATACGCAACAACCCCCTAACTCGGGTTTGTGTTTCAGTCACTCACCATCCCACTATAAGCGAATCATGAATGTATTGCAACACCCTACAGCGGGAATCCCTCACGCTTGCGCGACAAGGAGGGCACCATAGGACAGCACCAAAATGAAACATACAACTCGTACCAATCTAGATCATCAATCAACCCAGAGACAAAGGATATCTACTCAAAACATCATAAGATGGCAACACATCATTGGATCATAATATGTGGCATAAAGCACCATGTTCAAGTAGGGATTACAGTGGGGTGCGGGAGAGTGGACCGCGTAAAAGAGATGAGGATGGTGATGTTGATGAAGATGATCACCGCGGCGATGACTCCCCTCCCGATGGCACTCTGGCGCCACCGGGAGAGAGGAGGAGAGGTTCTCCCCCTTGTGCTTCCTCCTCCATGCCCCCTCCTAGATGGGGAGAGGTTCTCCCTCTGGTCCTTGGCCTTCATGGCAATGATGGCCCCTCCGGGATCCTCCTCCATGGCCTCCGGTGATGATGGCCCCCTCTGGCAGGGTGCCAGAGAGGGCCTAAATTGATTTCTCATGGCTACAGAGGCTTGCGGCGGCGGAACTTCTGATCTAGGTTAAGTTCTGGAGGTTTCTGTATATATAAGAGGTTTTGGCGTCGAGAACAAGTCAGGGAGGTCTCCGGGCTGTCCACGAGGTAGGGGGCGCGCCCAGGGGGGTGGGTGCGCCTCCCACCCTCGTGGGCAGCCCGGGACTCTTCTGGCCCAACTCTTTTACTCCATGGCCTTCTTCTGGTCCAAAAATAAGCTCCGTCAAGTTTTAGGTCAATTGGACTCCGTTTGGTTTCCTTTTCTGCGATATTCTAAAACAAGGAAAAAACAGAAACTGGCACTGGGCTCTAGGTTAATAGGTTAGTCCCAAAAACCATATAAAATAGCATATAAATGCATATAAAACATCCAAGGTTGATAATATAATAGCATGAATACTTCATAAATTATAGATACATTGGAGACATATCAGCATCCCCAAGCTTAATTCCTGCTCGTCCTCGAGTAGGTAAACGATAAAAGAAATAATTTATGAAGTGCGAATTTGCACAAGTTTGATCAATGATAGTTCCAATCACTTTTTCTAGCATCATTATATGTCATATCAGTAGCTTATCTTCATGAAACTTTTCATGATCAAGTAACAAGCTATTCACGTGTTAAAGTATAGATCATAAACTTTCTTGAAACTAACAAACTATATTCTCAGTCATCAAACAATTGCAATTCATCATATTTTCAG
Source organism: Aegilops tauschii subsp. strangulata (assembly GCF_002575655.3). NCBI lineage: Eukaryota > Viridiplantae > Streptophyta > Magnoliopsida > Poales > Poaceae > Aegilops > Aegilops tauschii. Next base: position 258,454,354 of record NC_053040.3, read on the forward strand.
GAAGGGTCTATGTCAGAGCTTTGATTTGGCAAACTCCACATACTCAACTCATTTAATCTTTCACAATTGCTAACACTCACGTGATATTTATGGGTTCAAAGTTTTAATCGGACACAGAGAAAGATAGGGGCTTATAGATTCGCCTCCCAACCTTTTACCTCAAGGGTAATGTCAACAATAATAGTTCATGATAACTTACATCCAATTGGATATATATATCAGGATCTTTCCAACACAATGTGCTTGCCAAAGGATAAAATGTAAAAAGGAAAGGTGAAGACCACCATGACTCTTGCATAAGGTAGAAGATAAAAGTAAAAGATAGGCCCTCCGCAGAGGGAAGCAGAGGTTGTCATGCGATTTTAAGGTTGGATGCACAAAATCTTAATGCAAAAGAACGTCACTTTATATTGCCACTTGTGATAGGGACCTTTATTATGCAGTCCGTCACTTTTATTGCTTCCATATCACAAGATCGTATAAAGCTTATTTTCTCCACACTAATAGATCATACATATTTAGAGAGCAATTTTTATTGCAAGTACCGATGACAACTTACTTGAAGGATCTTACTCAATCCATAGATAGGTATGATGGACTCTCATGGAAAAACTCATTTTAAGGGATATTCGGAAGCACAAGTAGTATCTCTACTTGGTGCAAAGAATTTGGCTAGCATGAGGGGGAAAGGCAAGCTCAGCATGTTGGATAATCCATGACAATATATTTTATTTCAGTTATAAGAAAACATAACCCATTACGTTATCTTCCTTATCCAACATCAACCTTTTAGCATGTCATATTTTAATGAGTGCTCACAATTGCAAAAGATGTCCAGGATAGTATATTTATATGTGAAATCTCTCTTCCTTCAATATTCTTTCATGAATTGTTCAAGTGACTAATTCTACGGTTGCTAACTTTCAATAAGTTTACCACCTATACTTATTATGTGTGAAGTCATTACTCCTCATGTTATAAGCATATTAAACATGTATAAATTCAGATTTATGACATTCAATTCATTCAACCATTTACTCATAGGATATACGTGAAGCATATGAGTAAATGACAAACTACTCCAAAAGATATAAGTGATGAACATTGAGTAGTCAAATAATTAACTAGCCATGGGAGAGTTATTTTTCATTCAATATTTCAGATCCAATGATTTTATTCAAACAGAAAGTAAAATTGAAAACACGCTCCAAGCAAAACACATATCATGTGACGAATAAAAATATAGCTCCGAGTAAGGTATACCGATAGTTTTGAAGACGAAAGAGGGGATGCCTTCCGGGGCATCCCCAAGCTTAGGCGCTTGAGTATTCCTTGAATATTACCTTGGGGTGCCTTGGGCATCCCCAAGCTTAGGGTCTTTCCACTCCTTATTCTCCTCATATCGATATCTCACCCAAAGCTTGAAAACTTCAATCACAAAAAACTTAACGAAACTTCGTGAGATAGGTTAGTATGATAAAGAGTAAACCATTCACTTTGGTACTGTCAAAGACAAGGTTCATAATTGTTCTCACACAATGCCTACTGTACCATATCATTTCTACAATTTATATTGAGAAATATAATCCATAGAAATGAGAAAACAAGCAAACTATGCAATGAAAACAGAATCTGTCAGAAACAGAACAGTCTGTAATGATCTGAACAGCAACCATACATCTGCTACTCCAAAAATTATGAAATAAATTGGTGGACGAGAGGAATTTTTCTATTAATCCTCTTCAAAACAATCAACTCAAATTCACTCTTCTGTAAAAAATGGTAGCTTATCTCGTGAGCGCAAAGTTTCTGTTTTTTACAGCAAGATCACATTAACTTTCAGCCAAGTCTTCCCAAAGGTCTTACTTGGCACTTTATTGAAAAAAAGCTATAAAACATGATTAATAAATTAGATTAATCATGTGAACACACAAAAACAGTAAGGGTAAATATTGGGTTGTCTCCCAACAAGCGCTTTTCTTTAATGCCTTTTAGCTAGGCATGATGATTTCAATGATGCTCACATAAAAGAAAAGAATTGAAACATAAAGAGAGCATCATGAAGAATATGACTAGCACATTTGATTCTAACCAACTTCTATTCCTAGGGATTTTGTGAACACATAATTTATAGGAACAAGAATCAACTAGCATAGGAAGGCAAAACAACTATAACTTCAAAACTTTAAGCACATAGAGAGGAAACTTGATATTATTGCAACTCCTACAAGCATATATTCCTCCCTCATAATAATTTTCAGTAGCATCATGAATGAATTCAACAATATAACCCTCACATAAAGCATTCTTTTCATGATCTATAAGCATAGAAAATTTTCTACTCTCCACATAAGCAAAATTCTTCTTATTCGGAATAGTGGGATCACTAATTCCTAAAGTTGACACTCTTCCAAACCCACTTTAGATGATAGAATTATTCATACTCCAAAAGATATAAGTGAAGTTCATGGATAATTCTACAATTAATATAGACTAACCAATATCCAAGCTCAAAATATATAAGTGAAGCACACAAAGCATTCTATAAAACCATACTCAAAAGATTTAAGTGAAGCACAAAGAGCAATTCTATAAGATCATACTTAAAATATATAAGTGGAGAACATGAAGTATTCTATAAATCAATGAAGGGCTATCTCATACTAGCATGGTTCTTAAAGGAAAAACAAAACACAAAGGACACCAATCATGTGAACAAAACAAAAACCAAGGTATACCGATATTTGTTGAAGAAGAAAGATGGGATGCCAACCGGGGCATCCCCAAGCTTAGATGCTTGAGTATCCTTTGAAATATTTACTTGGGGTGACTTGGGCATCCCCAAGCTTGAACTCTTGCCTGTCTTTATTCTTCTCATATTGATAGCTCCTCGATCTTCGAACACTTCGTCCACACAAAACTTTAACAAAAACTTTGTGAGATCCGTTAGTGTAATAAAGCAAATCACTGCCTTTAGGTACTGTAATGAACTCATTCTTTATTTATATTGGTGTTAAACCTACTGTATTCCAACTTCTGTATGGTTCATACCCCCCAATACTAGCCATAGATTCATCAAAATAAGCAAACAACACACGCAAAACAGAATCTGTCAAAGACAGGACAGTCTGTAGTAATCTGGAGGTTTAGAAAACTTCTGTAACTCCACAAATTGTGGAATAAATTTGACAATTTGAATTTTTTTACAGAAGTAATGTGCAAAAAGTTTCAGACCCATTTGACTTTCCAGTAAAAAATGTAAAATCACGCGCTACAGCCAAAGTTTCTGTTTTTGTTCTGCACATAGTAAACAAGCAATCTAATCATCCTAAAACCAAAGCTTGGCACATTATTTTTATAATACAATGGGTATACACAAGGGGATAATTATTTACTGAGAAACTTCCATGAAAAATTCTACATTGTTTCTGTGAGCATGAACACAAGTGCTCAAGGTCGACCCTCACTTCTTCAATGCATAACTTCCCAATCACTTCTCTTTTTGAAAAACTTTTTAGGCATGAGAGGCAAGTAATTTTTTTGTATTTTCATTCTTTTAATTTTTTTGTATGTTTCACCCACAACTAAACACAAACAAAAAGGAAAAACAAAATCTACTTAGTAAAGAAAGCAAACAAGCATACACGAGAATATCAACCCCACGCTATTGCTCCCCGGCAGCGGCGCCAGGAAAGAGCTTGATAATCCCCAAGTGCAGGGAATCATCGTAGAAATTCCCAATGGTGGAAGTGATAAGTATGGAGTGTCAAACCCACAAGGAGCTAAAGGTAAGATCAATATTCTCTCAAGTCCTATCTCCCACTGATACGACTCTACATACACTGAACGTTTGCTTCCAACTAGAACCGAGAAATAAAACTACGTTGTGGGTATGAAGAGGATAACTTTGCATGATATGGGAGAGCTAAAATATAAAAGTAGGTGCTGTTATCATAAAGTTAGAATATATTACTAAATATTATAAATAGCGAGTGTGGAATAATGATGGATCGGTGTGCGGAATTGTCCTAGGCAATTGTTAACAAGACCGATAGTCGTCATTGCAATTTCATATGAGAGAGAGGCATAAGCTAACATAATTTATCTTCGTGGATCATATGCACTTATGATTGGAACTCTAGCAAGCATCCGCAACAACTAAAGATCATTAAGGTAAAACCCAACCATAGCATTAAAGCATCAAGTCCTCTTTATTCCCATACGCAACCACCCCCTTACTCGAGTTTATGTTTCAGTCACTCACGAACCCACTATAAGCGAATCATGAACATATTGCAACACCTTACAACGGGAATCCCTCACGCTTGCGCGACACGGAGGGCACCATAGGACAGCACCAAAATAAAACATACAACTCGTACCAATCTAGATCATCAATCAACCCAGAGACAAAGGATATCTACTCAAAACACCATAAGATGGCAACACATCATTGGATCATAATATGTGGCATAAAGCACCATGTTCAAGTAGGGATTACAGCGGGGTGCGGGAGAGTGGACCGCGTAAAAGAGATGAGGATGGTGATGATGATGGTGATGTTGATGAAGACGATCACCGCGGCGATGATTCCCCTCCCGATGGCACTCCGGTGCCACCGGGAGAGAGGAGGAAAGGTTCTCCCCCTTGTGCTTCCTCCTCAATGGCCTCCCCCCTAGATGGGGAGAGGTTCTCCCTCTGGTCCTTGGCCTTCATGGCGATGATGGCCCCTTCGGGATCCTCCTCGATGGCCTCCGGTGATGATGGCCCCCTCCGGCAGGGTGCCAGAGAGGGCCTAGATTGATTTCTCGTGGCTACAGAGGCTTGCGACGGCGGAACTTCTGATCTAGGTTAAGTTCTGGATGTTTCTGTATATATAAGAGGTCTTGGCGTCGAGAACAAGTCAGGGAGGTCTCCGGGCTGTCCACGAGGTAGGGGGGCGCGCCCAGGGGGGTGGGCGCGCCTCCCACCCTCGTGGGCAGCCCGGGACTCTTCTGGCCCAACTCTTTTACTCCATGGCCTTCTTCTGGTCCAAAAATAAGCTCCGTCAAGTTTTAGGTCATTTGGACTCGTTTGGTTTTCCTTTTCTACGATATTCTAAAACAAGGAAAAAAATAGAAACTGGCACTGGGCTCTAGGTTAATAGGTTAGTCCCAAAAACCATTTAAAATAGCATATAAATGCATATAAAACATCCAAGGTTGATAATATAATAGCATGAATACTTCATAAATTATATATACGTTGGGGACGTATCACTTGGTACGTCTCAAGGCATTAAAAACGTACACGGCCCACGTCTCTTATTGGTTGATTCCTATTCATGTCTGGAAACAAGAAATATGGTAGGGTTTGTTTCAGGATTATTTGATTTTTGTAAGATGAAAATAACTAGCAATCGCCACAATAATCGTAAGATCTGCTTCCGACGGTGGCACCTATTGGACGCAAACAAGAATAGAAAAGAATTGCCACAAAACTGCCACACCACACCCCTCCCCTACACATAAGACTACCACGCGAGCGTTCGCCACTGCCACGTATGTCCGGGTTGCGCTTGGCTCTTCGCCTCTTCGAGAAGTTGAACAATGATGTTACTACTTTTAGAGTATCGAATCAACTGCTGCATGTCAATCGCGTGGGGGAGGGAGAGCTTGTTGTAAGCAAAAGCTTCTCGTCATCTGCGAGACACCGCGCGCATGGGCGAGGAAGAGGGTGTACTAGTAATCAAGCTTCTCCTTGTTGTACGAGTTGATGCGACACATCATAGCACGATTTTCTCAAAAAGTTGTGTTTAGCTATGCATTAATTACACCTTGAAGTATGAACATGTGATGCTAATTAAACTTGTCACAGTGGAGAGCACCTTGAGTGTTTGGAGGCAGCACTACCTCTAACACGGGCCCCACATGCTTGCCTCTAAACTTGGCTAAAAGACCCGCAATGTACAACATTTGCTGCAACCTCAAACATTTACCCCACCACAAATTAAAATATATATTCCTCTCTTGACCACATCAGCGTGCAAACTACAATCACCAGGATGACAGGTAGGGCCAGAAGATTATTTTGATAAAAAATGCTTTGAGACGGCCTCTTAGCATGGGGGCGACTCCAAAAAATTTAAGCTTAGAGGCTAGGTACACGCTATACTAGACTATGTTACTACTACCTCCCATACACATGAAACTTCCACGCGAGCGTTCGGCTTGCGCTTGGCTCTTCGCCTCTTCGGGATGTCGGACAATGATGGTACTACTACAGTGGAGTACTACTAGTATGCTTCTGGCCATCTGACACTAAATGAACTGCTGCATGTCCACTGTGTGCCGGAGGGAGAGCGTGTAGCAAAAGCTTCTCCTAGTCATGTGAGCCACCACGCTCATGGGCAAGGGAGAGGGCATTGTAATCAAGCTTCTCCTTGTTGTACGAGTTCACGTGACACATCAGAGCAGTGCACTCGATATATTTCAATAATTTGTGTTTACCGATGCATTAATTACAACGCATGCATGCATGTCGTGACTTTCCTTTTGATACTTGCATGTGTTGATTTAATGCACCTTGAAGTAGTATGAATATGTGATGGTAAAACTTTCTAATGCCTTGGTGTCACGCCCCATATGCGATCCTATCGGAGAGGAACTCGAAGGTCCCACCAAGGATAGAGCTGCATATTGAAGACGCTTTGCAAGGTGGATATCATTACATCATACCATTACATAATAGTTGGGGATACATACAAAGGGCATACAAATGCCACAAGAATACATCAAACATCATACATAAAAACAACATCCGACTATAGATGAAACACAAACAGAAACTCAAACGACATCCACCCTGCTAGCCCAGGCTGCCGACTAGGAACCTATCCCCTGAACGAAGAAGCAGAAGAAGAACTCCCAAACAAGCAAACATTGCTCTCACGTCGGATCATCGCATTACCTGTACTTGCAACTGTGGTTGTAGTAATCTGTGAGCCACGAGGACTCGGCAATCCCATTACCGTTGGTATCAAGACTAGCAAAGCTTAATGGGTACGGAAATGATAAGTGGTGAGGTTGCAGCAAGCGACTAAGCATTATATGGTGGCTAACATACGAGTACAAGAATAAGATGAGAAACTACGCAATGGTCGCAAGGTAGTAATGATCAAGAACTGATCCTGAACTACTTACGTTCAAACATAACCCAACCGTATTCTCTTCTTGACTCACTCGAAAGAGATATTCATGGTTACACACGCGGTTGATGTATTTTAATTCGAATCTGGTGTCAAGTTGTCTACAACCGGATATTAAAAACTCCCATCTGCCACATAACCGCGGGCACGGCTCTCGAAAGTTTAAACCCTGCAGGGGTGTCCCCACTTAGCCCATGACAGGCTCACGATCCGCGGAGACAATCCTCCATAGTGGGACATCCGATCAAACTCGGGGTCCCGGTGCACAAGACATTTCGACAATGGTAAAACAAAACCAGCAAGACTGCCCGAATGTGCTGACAAATCCCGATAGGAGCCGTGCATATCTCGTTCTCAGGGCACACCGGATGAGTAATTCGTACAACTAAAACCAATCCTCGAGTTTCCCCGAGGCGGCACACTCAGAGGAGCACTAGCCCGGGGGTTGATTAAGAATCCTCAGGGTCTGGAAAGTCCGTATGCAAGTTTTAGTTGTTATTAGGCAAATGGTAAAAGCTATGTTGGGCCTTGCTGGAAGAGTTTTATTCAAAGCGAACTGTCAAGAGGGGCCCATAAACCCTCATCGTGTTAGGGACGCAAAATCAAGGAACATAACACTGGTATGACGGAAACTAGGGCGGCAAGAGTGGAACAAAACACCAGGCAAAAGGCCGAGCCTTCCACCCTTTACCAAGTATGTAGATGTATTAATTAGATAAGAGATATTGTGATATCCCATGATATCCATGTCCCAACATGGAACAACCTGCAACTGCACCTGCAACTAGCAACGCTATGAGGGGGGCTGAGCAAAGCGGCAACATAGCCAAACAATGGTTTGCTAGGATGGTGGAAATGGTTAGAGGCTATCATGGCAGTTTGGGAGGCTTGATAAACAAGTGTTAGGTAGCGCGACATAGCGATAGCATCGAGACAACTAGCATAACAAAGATAGTAGTGGTATGCGGGGTAACAGTCATCTGGCCTGAAATCCCACTAGGAAGAAGATCGAATCCATGAAGTAGACGAACCATTGTAGTCGAACGAATCCCCACAATTGCAACGTTACCGGAACTATCAAGAAGAAGCATGACCGGAAAGAAGCAAGCAACATGGTAAACAATCATCACATAAACATGGCATGATGCAGAACAAAGTATGATGCATGTCCGGTTTAATGAGGCATGGCATGGCAAAGTGCAACAAACAATACTACAAGTTACTAGTACATTGTACGTGCAAAGCACGTAGAAAAGGTACTATTATGAATTTTGTCAAAATTATTTGTGCAACAGATTGGCTTATAATCTCATGATTATTAGATGCTTCTTACTAACACAATCACATAATATTATGCTTTGATAACTATACTGCACTACCTGCATCTATACCATAACGGAATACCACCCTATCCGGTGTGTCTTTTTTCTAGAACTCTCCTGACAATCCTATTCTTCCCACCCTATCCGGCGTGTTCTCTAGTCCTCTAGTACACTCTCCTTATGCGCCAGTACATGCTGGTCCTGGGGAGCAGTCCAGTAGACTGGGAACACAGGGTACTGTAGGTTTACTGTAGCGGCGAATCCCCGCAACTTCAGCCGTCTGATGGACTCTAATCAACGGCCAGCATGCAGCAGCTCACAGATTTGCTACGTGTCCACCATCCGATGCAGCATATCTAACGGCTAATACTCAAACTTATTCGTGTACTATATAGGAGTATAGAAGTGGAACTCAATATGCAACTAGTTGCATATTGACGAAACACCACATTCAAGTTATTTAGTTCGCTCTCGTTTAGGTACTCAACAATATTAAATATTGGTTAACACGGCAAGAGATGAAGCATAATTAATGTACCTAGCTAGGCAAGTTTAAATGAGGCCGGAAACAATAAAGAACAATTCCGGAAAATCCTCATATACAATTTCAAATTTTCTACTGTTATGCCCTATACACAATTTTAGATTTGTTAAACATGCAAAGTAAGTGCACCATTGTTAATCTATGCATTTTTTACCCCATTTACATATAAGGTTTATTAAATTCGGAGCTACGGTTATTTAGTTATGAAATAAACCATTTTAACATGTCATTATACAAATTAAATGCAAACATCAAATTAAACATTTCAAACATGGATGAAAGATGCAGATTAAGAAAGTACAGGAAAAACTGAGCATTTTACATATATAACATATTTTATTTACATGCATGGACATTTAGTTATGAGCATTTCAAAATGATGGCATTTACTGTAAATATGCATGCAGTGGATATATGACAAAATCACAGAATGAAAAAAAAACATCTGCGGGCCGAATGCAACGCACTGTGCAAGCCCAACAGCAGATCTGGCCCGAAGCAGATATAGTGTGCAAAATGACAGGAAATAGAGCAAAAATTGGGGCGGCTGGGAGTCGAACCACAGACCGCTCGAATGAATAGTGGCTGCTCTAACCACTAGGCTAGCTATGGGTTTGTGATGCATATGTAGGTTGGCAGACAAATAAACCATTTGCTCATCGCGACGAGGACCAAAACTGAAGCGTGCGCATGGAGGTGTAGCTCTACCTCACATCCCTTGCAATGTCAGAGGATCTCGTTCCAGCTGCAACTGGTTAAATCAATACTCGGTGTTCTCTGCAATAAACACATAGATTATGTAGTTTGTGCAAACCCCAATAGCTTGCATTGTACTCCCTCTGGAAAATAATATAAGAGCGTTTAGATTAATAAAGTAGTGATCTAAACGCTCTTATATTAGTTTACGGAGGGAGTAGTTGTGCCCGCGTGCCTTTTAGCTGCATTTTCATGGCAGCGGTGCAATAGCATCCAGCCAGCGTTCTTTAAGGTCTGCTCAGGCAAATTCCTATTTTTAGTGTGAACCTTTTTGCTCTCGCTAAGTAGAGATGTCTCTTACCGTCTTTGTCATCATGTTACCTGGTGACGTTTCTGAAAATGTTATCAATAAGTTTGACATTACCTTTTTTGCAAACAAAAGGTTTTGAAATTACGTGAGGTGAGGGTGTCTGGGTCTAATTGTTAATGTCTTGTTCAGTTTTTTTAACGCTTTCTTTTATTCCTTCACCAACAAGGTCACATTGCTTACAACTAGTGGTATGATATCCGCAGGGCATAATGTAGCCACATATCAGCTATAGAGGCCAGTTCATGTGCCCCAACATTCATTAGCTTCTCTGTTCGAGATCTGACAGAACAAATGATCGAACTATTCTTTATTGATGATGATTGTACACTTATATACATAGGGAATAGATGCCTCGTAGGGATGCAACCGCTCGTAGAGCCGCCGTTCCAGGAACTACCGTGACGGTTCGCTGGAGTCCTGGAACCGTACATGATGTGTAGGAAGCGGGGATTATCCCGTAATAACCGCCAGGGTTATTTATTTTTAACACTCCCCCTAATCACCGCTTGATATAAGAATTCATCATCTTGATTAAGTCTCCTCCAAAAACCATGTGGGAAAAATATGAGGAGTAGTGTATGATATGCTGCGAAACTCCTGCAAACCCAGTTGAAAAAATAAGCAGAAAATCCTGCAACATACAGTGGTTATCATCTCCGCCAATTCAATAGGTAAGAACCATAGAGTTTGGAGAACAATAAACATGTTGTTATACTTTCCTAAAAACCCCGGTGGGGAAAACAGAAAGTATGACATATGATCTCATGTTGATATTATCTCATTAAAAACCTTTATGAGAACGAGTATAGTAAACTCATGAAGGAAAAAGAGTATAATATGATGCATTGAACAGGAACAATTCAGGAAGATACTCCCCCTGATTCTTGGAAATTCTGAAGCCGTCATATACCAATTCCATAAACATGTTTCTGGAATGTTAAAGTTGATAGAGACTTGGTGAACAAATCAGTCGCATGATTTGACTTGCAAGATATGCAATATAAAGATATTGCTTATTAGTAACCAGTTTGCATCCGGGCAACCCAAGCAACATTATCTTTGAGATAATGGTTGGTGGATGTAGCCATGAGGTCCATTTTGAAGACTCTTCATGAGAGTGCTACCACACCTAGTAGGAACACTAAGCTTGTCTACGATCTGACATAGCGGGGATCTGATCGATGTATCCAATGATATCGGTGTTCACATTTCTGTGAAACTGAAAAAACCAGGACAAGATATTTGATGCCTTGGAGATATCGAAAGATATTCTTGAGTACCGACCAATTGTGTTTGTTGGATCCAATGGCATTATGGAACGCCAAGTCCCAATATCTCATTCCATCATCTCTTGGTCTAAATGGACCTTTCTCTATGTCTAGAGAATGAACTATCATGAGAGTTATGGATGGATAGGATTTGTCCACAATGAATTTGTCCAATATATTTTGGATATAGACAACATAGTATACCATAATGTATGAATGAAGGTGCTCAAGTTGTAGTAACGAGCTGTATTTTAGTTTACCCAAATCCTTCATTTTAAACTCCATCATTTAGATGATTACTTGTGTCGTCGTTGCAGACACACAAACATGGATAATCATCATTGTAGGGGTAATCCGTATGAATAAGGAAGTCACTACGTCGGTTGTACCAAATGTACCGATGATAATAATAAGTCACATGGTGACTTATTGATTTTACACGATGTATTTTGCATTTTGTACTTCAATTCATAATTGGAGTTCCGCCGGGAACCATCTATATCTGAATCTAGTGATCTACATGGATATGTAATCACTACATCTATCAACTGCAAAGATAGATGATTTTGAACTGCCAATGATATAAGTTATCAGAATGAGATTCCACCTCTGAAGAATAGTTGGGTATCTACGTGAACCCTTGTGCTAGAATACTTGCTCTTTGTTTCACCATCTCGTTGTTCTCAATTATATTTTCGGAAGAAAACTGGTGTAGGTATTGCTTATGAATACCTTCCCATTATTGAGCAAGATAATTTCTACCTAGATTATACCTTTTCTTGAGTTCAGCCCGAGTGTTGTTCACACTTTGCCATGGCCATGGTCTTTGGATCTGAATCATTTGAAAGTTTTTTGCAATCTAGTTAAGAAATGTATGTCGACAATTGTAGACTTCCGGTTGTATGATTCTCCTGAATCTATATATCAATATATATAGTTGATAGAAATATCGTTACCCATAGTGACTGCTCGCAATTTCCCAATGCGATTGAGTCGGGTATTCCGATGTCCCGGTCATTGTGTGCACTCTAACCTGGGTTGGTGGAGGTTTCCCGTACACTAGGTGTATACTACCCATTAGGTGTCTGTCAATGTGAAGTTGACTTTCATTTACTGATTCATAGGCCTTGATATCCTTGCTTGCGAGAAGCCAAATCCTGATGTACTTCTGCCATACATCTCCCCTGTTGCTTTGAACGGGGAGTGGAGTGGATTTTGTTGGTACCTCCTCTCTTTCAGGGGTACTTTTGCAAGATTGTAGGATTGTGTGACACCTTTATAGTCAGTAAATGAATCTGGTAGGTTATTTGCAATGTGTTGCAAATCTTCTGAACGCATGGTTCAGATCTTTGAGTACGTGGATTTGAGGCAGAAATGTGTTGAACATTCCACTAATTTTTTGGCATTTTTTATGGTACTTGAAATCTCCCCCTAATGCCTGGAAATGTTACTCATTGAATCAGCATACTGGCCTTGAATAAATCCCCGTGCGAGGGGCTTGAGGTATTGATGGAAATACAGTTATTCCTCACATAGATCCCAACTATATGTTGAGGGGCCAATGATATGTGCCGGGGTGGTGATATCGATGAGTAACTAAATTACCACAAATGGGAAATACTTGGTAAATTTCCACGTATCAAAGATAGAGGGGAATAATATTATGCAGTTTGGTCATGGGCGTGTACGACTGCATGACTCCAATGTAAAGTTGGTAAGTTGCAATTCCAAAGTAAAGATAATGCAATGAGATTAACACTTTGGATAAAGGATTCTACCAAACCATTTTGAGTCTAGAAATTAGGACAAATTGCTAAACTTCAATTCGAGGACCATAGAGAAGTCACTCAAGAAGAATTCTGCAATGTTATCCATTCGATTTGCTTGAAATCGATGTTAGGATAATGAGTCAATGGTTTCATGTCAATAAACCACACTTGAGACCATCGTATAGATGTGTCTTTTAGAACCATGGAACACCTGAATAGTCTAGTCAATGGATGGGAAGAACCACTTATCTCAACTTGATGCATTCAAGGAGTCTAAGTGGTTCAACGTAGACTTTAAGGTGTGTGAGCCTTAAAATTAGCTTCCATGTGTCACTTTTAGTGCACACAAAATCCAAATATTGTTAGAATTTAGCATCATAATAATCATAAACTATTGGAATTGCTGATAGTTCCAGTTTCAACCCAGTGTCTCGATGAGCAAGGCGAGTATGCCAAGTTTTTCATGTACAAGACATTTTGAAAAACTATCTTGGGCGCAACATGTGGTACGTGTTTTGTAGTATGTGTAGTACAATCCAGATGATACATAGAGAATGTGCTCGCCATATCTGTTGCATATGGTCAAGGGAATTATTTCTCTTTCTTGTCAGCATAAGTTTCTCTATGGAAACTATTTTGACGGATATCTCTATAGCTTAGTAGGGTACGAGTTAAACCTGGGAAGCAATAAAGCATCCTATCATTACTCGAGTACACATAGGGATAGTAAATATGATTGGAGTTGAGCCAAGAAATACCTCATCGCATTTAGCAATTTTAAAATATCTCCTTTCTGTCAATGAGAGTGAAAACATTGGACGTCCCTGAGTATAGAGTTTGTGGTTCATATGTCCACAAGGCACATATCATCTTTCATCAGATTGACCCCCGTAGAAATCTATATATAGACATGAAGATTTTCAGTATGAGAATCACCGTCAGAGATATAGAATACAAATGTATTTGTACCAAAGTGCTGATACAATATGTTGTGATATACAGTATATGATGAAAACAATACTTATGTTATTATTAGAAACATCATAAATGGGCATAAATTATGTTGACCACTCAGGAGTTTGAGAGACTAGACGAAGTCTTTAAACATGTTAGTTGAGTCATATTCAACCATCATATTCTCCGTGCCCATAGGGTCCCGTCACTGCTGGTGATGTCGGGTTGAAGGTTAAAGTGAGCTTCAAACCTTTGCCCTTGAGGTCTGTTGTGACCTAGGAATTGCTAATGCAGAATAACCAGATGCAAAGATCCGAATCGATATAATGCCTCATGATGTATAAGACAATATTTTTCTATTAGCGGTGTGATTCCGACCAGAGGTTAATCATGTGGTCTTGGATTGCATACACTATTCCAGAAGACACAAGAGTGATCATGATGTCCATGGCCCAGGTAGGGCAGCGGTGGCCATTGAGGCCGAATGCCTCAAATTCTCTAGCCATTGGCTACTAGAGATAATTAATTTACGAACAGTAAATTAAAGACCATCATGGTTAGTGTTGTAATGAATTTTGCAAAATTAATGGATGTTTCAAAAACTTAGCTTGAAACCATTAGTGTGAATCTCAAATTGCTAAGTATGACATCTTGAAGATAATCGCCGAAAGGGAGTAGATCTCACAACACTAGGGAGTAGTATCTGATGAAACTCAGTAGATACTCACTCCTAGTGCCTTCTGTCATGACTTAGTAAAATGTGTGGAAGAGCACTTTGTAAAGCAATCATAATGTCAAAACGACAAAATATAGGCTTTTTCAGCAGTCATCGATAATCTGCGTTGGCAGTAGATCCATATGACTACCTTGTGATCTCAAGCATCAATTTGAATAAATCACCTTGAATTTTGCATCCCTATTTGCAAGAAATTGAAAATCTCAATTGCAAATAGACGTATTAATCTTGCATGTGGTTAACATGGAAATGGATACATCATAGAAATATTCCGGAATACCTCGTAGTCAGCGGAGAAACAGTACTGCAGATGTACTGAATTTATCTTTGCAAGAGATAAAAAGAATCTCAATTGCAAATAATAGATGTAATGAATCTCAACATGTAGAATAACATAGGAATATATTATATCACAGTTCTTTCTGGAATACAAGGTACTCTATAGATATACATTACTAACGTAATGAATAATAATGATGTTGCAAACTTGATTCTCAAGTGAAAAACTTGAATTGTGCAGATCTCAAATTAAATGAGATCTTGTATCAAATTGCAAGATAATTCGGCGGAGTGAATTAATATTTTGCGAGAGAAAATTGATCTCAACCACAATGAGATTATTTTGTGAGAAAAAGAAATTTTCTCAATCGCAAATGTTGTGCGAGAAAACTTAATCTCAATCGCAAAACATTGTCGTTGTACTTGTCGGCGTTCTGGGAACGGGGGTCCCTAGACTTGCCTGCCTGCGGCCCATGGCGTGGCTGTGCTAGCAGGCCTGTACGGCCCATCTTCATCAACAAGGCATTCAAGACCCTCGCGAGGAGCCAAGCCTTGCGAGGCGGATGAACAAGACCTCCTCGAGAGCGGCCTCGCCAGGCAGGCTCACGAGGGGCAGAGAGATCAAGGCAACGCGAACCTCGCGAGGTTCTCGTGACGTGAGCCATGACGACCAAGGCCAGGCGGGCGCCAGCATGCACAGTGTCCTTGTTTCCTCTTTGGTGCTAAGGAGGCAAGCGCTGGCACGGAGTACTGAGGCATCAAGCAAAGGTTTCCATATCGGTGCAACGAGACCAAGACCAGCCGGACGGCAAGACGGAGGTCACCATGGAGCCCAAGGCGGTGTCACCACCAGAGCCTTTTGCAGGGGAAGACTACTTTTGTCAGGATAAGCTGTACTAGCTGTCCCCTTTCAAATTGGCCATTGTTGGCTCCCTTCCCGCTCAATATTTGGGAAGAGAACCAGGGCCTCTATTAATAGGACTAGCCACCACAGTAGAAGGAAACGGAAGCAAGCCTTAGTTGATCGAATCCACACACACAAGTTCGCCAAGCACAAGAACACCTCACCCTCAGGAGGCTGTTCTTCCCCTTGTACTGTTCATCATCAGCCCAAGAGGCAATCCACCACCACCACACTAGAGTAGGGTATTACACCTCAATGGTGGCCCGAACCAGTATAAACCGTGTGTCCCTTGTGTTATGAGTTCGTCGAGTTAGTCCGCGAGATCTTAGCTAAACTAGGACATGGATCGGTAGGGGGGAAATATTCGTGCGCACCCCATTGTTCGAACATTGAGGGTTTTGCCGGAACCCATGATCCAACATCTGGTGCTCCAGGTAGGGGTGCGCCGAAGCTTCCTTTCCGTCGCTCCGCGTCCAGTTGCTCTGTCGTCTCCATGGCGGACGCTCGCCGCGCTCATGCTGAGCGCCGGGCTGCCCTCGCCGCCCGCGTCGCTCAGACTGCTCCCGTCGGCGGGCCACCCCATCATTCTCCGTCGCCAGCCGCCACCGGCCAGGCGGGGAAGGAGCAGCAAGCGTCTTCGCCGCACCCCTCGGTGCTGCGGGACGGCCGCACCGCAACTCCATCGCTGACCCCGGCCGGTTTGTCGTCCCATGCTCATCGCGCACCCGTGGATGCACAGGCTGCTCTGTGCATGGCACGCGAGCTCCTGCGCTACTGCCCCGTCGACGACCTCTACGAGGACTGGCTCGACCGCATCCCCGAGCTCATCAGCGCCGCAGGAGGCTCCCCTGCACCGTCCCTCTCGCTGCCTCGCCCCCCTTCAGCCACGGGCGGCGTGGCCCACGGAGTACCTCCACCACCTCTGCCCCAAGACAGAGTCTTGGCGCCAAGGCGAGCGGCCCCACGGCGCGACCTACCACGTCCGGCACCCGCGCAGGCAGAAAGAAGCTGCCAAGAAGTCCCTCGGCCATGAGAAAACGCCCCTGCGCTCCCTGCGCCACCACGACAAGACTACGCGCCGCCTGCAGTGGCGGTGCACGGACCCCATCAAGAGCAAGCTCTCCACTAGGGTCGAGTCCCTGTGACCACGGCAGGCTGCCGCGCCTTCACCCCTGAGCTGCGTAGCGTCGCCTGGCTTGGCAAGTTCAAGCCAGACCTGCCTCCTCGCTACGACGGCACCCCCGACCCCGCGGAGTTCCTGCAGCTCTACGAGCTGAGCATCGAGGCGGCCAACGGCGACGATAAAGTCATGGCGAACTGGTTCCCCATGGCTCTGAAGGATGGCGCTTGCTCCTGGCTCCTGAACCTGCCCCCAGGCTCGATCTCCTCCTGGGACGAGATGCGTAACCATTTCGGTGCCAACTTTCAGGGCACTCGCGACTGCCCGCCGGCCGTGGGTGACCTGCGCCGCGTCAAGCAACAACCAGGAGAGACCCTCCAGAAGTACATCCATCGCTTCAACAACGTCTGCCTCAAGATCCCCAAGGTGACGGACGAGGCCATCATCTCCGCATTCTCTAATGGCGTCCGCGACGTCAAGATTAAGGAGGAGCTCGCTATCCATCAGGAGCTGTGCACATCTCTGGAGTTGTTCAACCTGGCGACCAAGTGCGCAAGGGCTGAGGAGGGGCGCCTCTCTCTCCTCGAGCTCCCAGCCACGGACCCGGAGGAGAAGAAAGCCAAGGCCAAGGATGTGAAGCGTAAGGGAGCAGCCGTGCTTGCGGCGGAGCCGGACACCAAGCACAGCAGGGACCATCCTGAGTCATCCAGGAGCAGCCAACCATTCTACACCTTCCACAACCTGCACAGCCACAACACCAGCGATTGTCAAGAGCTCAGAGCCATCCGAGAAGGGCGCTTCGGTCAACACCCCGAGCGCAATGGCCGGGGTTACGGCCGAGGAGGAGGACGTGGTGGCAGACGCTGGGACGACCGTGGCCCGCGCCATGAGTGGCGCGACCGGCCTCGTGAGGACTGCTGGCAGGATCAGCCTCGCGAGGGTGCCTGGAGGGAACAGCCTCGTGAGGATCGTCCTCAGGGTAACGCCGGACTCCCTCCGCTGCCGCCACCACCAAGAGGGAATGACGACCACCATCAAGACAAGGGGGCTGACGGCTTCCAGGAGCCGCACGCTATCGCCTGCATCTTGGGCGGAGCTCAAGCCCTAGCCTCACAGCGTATCTTCAGACAATTTGCTCGCGAAGTGAATGTAGTCCTCCCCAAGCTCGAGGCCACGCGCCCGCTCAGATGGTCCAAGTGCCCCATCATGTTCAGTTCGGCAGATCAGCTCAAGTACGCAGCTACCGCTAGCGCCCTCCCAATGCTTTGTTCACCAGTCATCAGCAATGTGCAAGTTACCAAGACCCTCATCGACGGTGGCGCAGGGCTCAATGTCCTGTCCGTTGACACGTTCGACAACCTCCAAGTGCCATATGACCAGCTTCAGCCTACCAAGCCTTTCTCAGGAGTGACCGACGGTTCCACAACACCGATAGGGCAGGTCCGCCTCCCTGTCACCTTCGAAGAATGCAACAACTACCGCACCGAGCTCATCGACTTCGACGTCACCTACATCCGCCTGCCATACAATGCGATCCTCGGGTACCCAGCCCTGGCCAAGTTCATGGCGGTGACCCATCATGGCTACAATGTCCTCAAGATGCCAGGAAGCGGCAGAATCATCACAGTCCCATGCGAAGAAAGAGACGCGGTGTGCTCCCTCGAGCGTGCCTTCCAAGCTACAGCAATCGACGACCCCGACAGCAAGGGCGAGCGCCCTCCTGAGGCCACCCCAAGAAGAAGAAGCAGCTGCACCACATAGGGCCTCAGTCAACGGTGCCTCATCAGGATCGGCACCCGCGCCTGGGACGCCTCCCTCCATCACATAGGAAAGCGCGTTGTAGCGACCCGACCCGAATGGATCAAGTCTCTGTGCTTAAGTGTCATCCCTGGATCGGTATGCTGACACACACAGTACTCGAGGATTTATGACAGAGGTAAATCACATGTATAAAGTAACATAAATACTATTACCTCAATCCAAAATAGCGGAAGTAACAAGGTTGTGGATTCCCATCAACACCAATGGCAAAGTTGAGTGTAGAAATCGTAACCCTAACGTATCACTTACTCGTCATAAGATATCCTGCAACATGAAACGTTGCAGCCCGAAAATGGGTCAGCACATGGAATGTACTGGCAAATTCACACCATAGAGAAATGATGAACAAAGGCTATCATTACATGCATATATGGCTGGTGGAAAAGCTCTATGGTTATAATGTTTTTGCGAAAAGCCAATTTTTCCCTACTGCAAAGGAATAAATTTTATTTAACTATCATGGTGGTTGTGAAACATTGAGAAGGTACCTCCAACTCAATCCCAATTAAGTATCATCATTAACCCAACAAATTTAATTAAAGTAACATGGTGAGATCAATGGGATAATCCAAGAACTAGATACTCAAGATGTCCATAACCGGGGACACGGTTAATCATGATTAGTTTGTACACTCTGCAGAGGTTTGCGCACTTTTCCCCACAAGACTCGATCGCCTCCGGTTGATTCTCGCACTGCATGATGTTTGAGAAACGGATGATCGAGACACAGCCTTTCAGAAACAATCACTCTTTACTCTGGATGGACCGGTACACGTACTTTCCCCTACATCTGCTAGCCCACCTCTTCAAGAGATCCTGTAACCTACACAACTATGCTAGAGCCAATAATAGCTTGTGGCTGCACACGGAAGTTTCTAGCATGAATAATCTTATGATCCCTTTGAGCCTGGGTGGCGGTCCTTATACAAACAGACAACACTGGGTTCTCCAGGTGCCTCAATCCACCCAGATGTGAGTTTTAGTTGCCACCTTAAGTTGAACCATTAATTAACAATCTCACATCTGTCATGGAAAATTCACTCAAACCCAATCCACGTCTACGAGCATAGCATAGCAATATAAGCAAACGTAGAAGTAACTCCCAAGGGTTTGATAGTAAACAGGGCAATAGGTACTACCTCATCTACTACTTCCCAATACCCACATGTTATCAATCCTACTCATGCAATGTTTGAGGGTTGAATCTAATGCATAAAAACTGGGTATGAAAGGGGGTATGATCAAAGTGTGAACTTGCCTGCAATGTTGGTGAAGATGATTCGCACTCAAAACTCTTGATAGATCTACTCGTCACACTCCGTTCAGTCTATCGAGCGCAAGCAATAGCAACCATACATAAGCAATCACTCAAAAGATCGAGAAGAACGAAGAAGACGATTCGGGAAACATCAAAACCAAGCAAATAACTCTTGCAACATAAAACAATTTCTAACAGTACCAAAATTATATGAATTTGGCCTTATCAGAAAGTTTAGGTCAAGAGCTTCGATTTGCAAAAAGAATCAACTAAATCTGAGCTACGAAACTTAAGTTATGAACAAAAGAAGTTCAAATACAAATCTGTTTGAAATCAAATTTTAAAACTTTCAAAAACATGTTTAAGTTGTTTTACTGGATAGAGGAGATCATAATGAAGACGTGGGTGTTGGTTTCGTTGGATTTGGACAAACGAGTAAAAAGATGTGGTCGTTTGAAAATCAGGGACTAATCGATAAGAAAACTTATTACAAATAGGTCCCAGGCGTAAAATAAACAGAAAAAAACTAAATAATGAACGTTCGTTAACTAGGATCTAAACAGTGGACGTTCGCTGTTTAATAGAACCAAAAAAAACAGAACTAGGTTTTCTTAATAAAACCAAAATCGAATAAAAAAATAAAAAATAAATAAACCGGGGCGGTTCACGGGTTTATACCGGCTCGGGCAAATAAACCGGCGGCGGCGGCGGTTCCGGCGAGATGGCGCGGGGCTCCGGCGAGGGCGGCGAGGTGGCTTCGGGGCTCGGCTGCGACGGGCGGAGGCACGGGGAGGCGCGGCGCGATGCGGCAGTGATGGCGGTGGTGACGGCAGTGGCCGAGGGCGACGGAGGAGCGCGGGGCGAGGTGGCGGATCTCGCCGGCGGCGGCGGCTATGTGGGAGTGGGCGGCGGCGGGAGCAGAGAGAGAGAGAGAGGGGGCCCGGGGCGGCGCTATTTAAGGGGGGGAGGGGCGGCGCGGTGGCGTGCGGGAGGGGGCAGAGGAGAGGCGGCGGAGGGAGTCCGGCCGGCCTACGGCGGCGGCGATGCCGTGCGGGTGCGGGAGACCGAGCGGAGCTCGGGGGTGAGCTACGCGGGCTGGCTGGGCTGGCCCAGTTCGGCGGAGGGTTTTTTTTAAAAACAAACGGAGAAAGAAATAATAAAGACAAAAATGAAAATATTATATAGGCATATAATATATCAAAATTTTCAGAAAAAGATTTCCTACAACATGAACATTTTTGTAGAGTCAAATAAAATCCACAAAATTTTTAATAAATCAAACAGTGCTGCTGCCTTAATAAAATCCAATAAAAATCATTTTAAAAATACCAAAATGATTTCAAATTTATTTTTCTCCAATTTTCTGATGTAGGGAATCATGTTACCCTATTTTCTATATATTTTATTTTTGGAGAAAAATAATTTGAATATAACTCAAATAACTCCAATATTGAAAAATAATTGCAATGGGACTTTGAATAAATCCTTTGAAACTCCCAACTCATATTTCATTTGTTTTGAAGAAGTCATTTTATCTTCTCTCGTGAAAATCATTGAGTTGCATAAAGTTTCAGAATTGGAAAATATTTTCAAATGATATTCAAATATTTTCAACACCCCCTTTCATTTAAATAAATGGAAGAAGTCATGTCATCTTCTCTCCAGGGTTTTGTGATGAAAAGAATTTGATTTCATGGAGACCATAAAAGCAAAATGAAAGTTTGGGAAAGTCCTTTTATTCCCTCTCATTTAACTTTCAAAAGATTTCGAATTCCACTCACTTTCAGTCAATCAATCAAACAATCAATCCAATCTATCTATTTATTATAACATTCCAAAATTTAGAATTTTGGGATGTTACACGCGCCCGGCGCCCCCCTTGGGCAGGGCTCAGGGGCTCTCTTCTGGAGGGCCTCAGACTTTGCCAACATCACGAGGGAGGCGCTTGGGCACCACTTGGAGGCATGCTTCACGACACGTTTCCTTTAGGAGGACACAGGGCAAGGAGCTCCCACTGCTCAGGAGTTCATCACCAAGACCACTCAGGAACGGCAAGACGCAAGGGCCATGCGCAGCGGCCGCCGCTCACCAGGCGTAGCTCCCCATCTAGGCGAGGATGCCGGGCTACGCGTCTGCATCGACGTCCCAGGGCTCAACAGGGCCGCCTCTCAGGACCTTTTCTGGCCTTCGCGCGTGGGACGCTGCGAGGGCCCACCTCAAAGCTACGTCTGCATGCCTTTTGGCCTGCCAAGCGTGGCGACCGCCTATCAGCGCAACCTGCGGAGCATCCTGGTGGCTCAGGAGGCCAGGCACCATGCTGTGCTGACGGAGATGGAGACGGTCCTCAAGGAACCACCTGGACCCCTGGAGCCTCCCGAGGCCCAGGGCCCCGGTGGCTCATGAGGAGCAACCCCTTCGCCGCGTACCTTCAGCTGCCCCAACTCTCCTTCATCAACAGAACCATGTGACATTTTCCAAGATTATTTAGCTGGGAGCACCCCCAGGGCTGCATCATTCCCAGGCCGCGTGGGTCCGCCCCTGTGGCATGTGTCCCTTTTTATGTCTTTAGCTTACCTTACCGGGGGCGCCCCTCGGGCTGCATCATCCCCAAGCCGCTCGGGCCTGACCCAGTGGCAGGTATCTCCTCGCATTTACTTAAGCCAGTTTGCTTTCCATGCTTGACCTATCTATGACTATCACCTGTTTGACTCTCACCTCCCATGGAGGCTACTCACGGTGGCGCGACGCTTGTGCACGGGTCCGTCCCTGCAACGTCGACAAACCTGAGTGGTCGAGCTCTGACTCGCGGCACGCCTCGCACACGTCACCTCACCCCCTGGCCTTAAAGGGGGGACTCCTGAGCATTGCGACTCAGGAGCTCTTACTGGCTCTCCAGCCCTCACCCCCTGGCCTTAACCACGGCACGTGACCTGGCATACCAGCGGCGGCTGAGCTCGCTCGAGGGCCGGGACCCGAGGACGTAGAGCACGAAGGAGAGCATGCAGAGGGGGAGACTCGTATGGGCCCGACCTAGCTACGCTGCGAACGCGTACGCACGAGCCTAGCGCATCACGAGGAGTTAACCCCGAATTGACAAGATAAGTCCCGCACTCAGACCAGCTAATCGTTGGAGCCGAGGAGTCGTGCTCGCTGCAGTCCTATTGCGGCGACGCCGCCTCCCTTTCTTACCTTACCACGGCTGCTTGAGCGCTAAAGGGGACCTCCTGAGCATCGCGCCTCGGGAGCTCTTACTGGACCCCAGGCCGCTCACCTCCTGGCCTTAACCACGGCACGCAACCTGGCATACCAGCGATGGCTACAGCTTGCTTGGGGACCGGGACCTATCAGCATAGAGCAACAAGTCGTCACGAGGTCGGAAAGGGGAGACCGAGCCTGAACAGGACACACGTTCACAAGTTTCCATAATAAGGATAATATCAACAAAAGACATTACAGACCCTTTACATGCCCCCTCGGGGTACTTCTCGATTCCGCGCAGGGAATAAAAGACGAGAACCTAGGAGAATCCTATCTACATGCCCCCGCGGCTGATGCCATCATCAACAGTGGGTCACGGGAGGTCGGCGCCAACCCCATCCAGATCAGCGATCGCGGCGGCCGCTACAGCCTTGCTCTGGGCACGACGAGAGCTCGGGTGCATGTAGCTGTCGTCGCTCATCTCCGGAGTCTCGTAGAGCTCAGGAGAACCACTGGACTCCCAAGAGTCGCTGCTGCTGGAGGAGCCGCGAGCGGAACGTGCGTCATCCTGGCACTCCCCTCCGGGGCAGCACTCCAGGCGGCGGCCTTCCGCGTCGAAGACCTTGAAGAACAGCGTGGAGGCCCCGTCATACTCGAAGTGAATCGCGAGGGAACCCTCCGCATGGCAAACCCGCGTGACTTCACACCAACCGCGGGTCATGAAGATCTTGCCCGGGGAGACCGCTTCAACCTCTGCTCCGGTCGCCGGAGCGTCGCAGTTAGCGTGCTGCAACCAGAGCTCGAGGGGACCCCTCAGTGGCATCACGTCGGAGAAGAACTGTGGAAGCGGATCCAAGAGCTCGGGGGCATCACCGCCCATAGTACAAGCTCGCGCGAGGAGTCCCTGGCGTGGACTCCGGGAGCGGCGACGCGCACTACCGTGGCACGTCGACCTTGGCCACGGTGCGCGCGCCGACGCTCACCGCTCCTCCCTCATACCAGGGCCTAGTCACCTCCGCCCTCATAATAATGTTGCAGTGGTGGACCAGCCTCTTCTTTGGCGGAAGCGGCCCTGGCTCATCGCGGGGAGCCTTTCCTTTCTCCTCGGCGGAGAATCTTCGGATCGGCGCCATGGAAGTTGCTACTAGCAGTGGAGCGGAGGAAGAAGAAGCGAGCAGAATGGGAGACGGGGGCTCTGCCCGCCTCCTCATTTATAGTAGGAGAAGGCCAACCAGCGCCCCCCATGATCACCGGTAATGATGGTTTTCCTTGCATGTCGCAGGGACTTGTCAAGTCAGGCAGTTGCTGAGGCAGCGTGGGGAAGCGGAGACACTCACGTCCAATCAACCGCCAAGCGTCGACCAAGGCCGCAGGCTATTGGGGCCGCGGTGCTCCGCACTTGACCTTTAGCTTCGCCTCGAAGCCAAGCCCGAGCGCGCCTTGGACCCGTGGGCTACTTGTCGGCGTTCTGGCAATGGGGGTCCCCAGAGTTGCCTGCCTGCGGCCCATGGCGTGGCTGTGCTAGCATGCCTGTACGGCCCATCTTAATCAACAAGGCATTCAAGACCCTTGCGAGGAGCCAAGCCTCCCGAGGCGGACGACACAAGACCTCCTCAGGAGCGGCCTCGCCAGGCAGGCTCGCGAGGGGTGGAGAGATCAAGGCAAGGCAAACCTCGCGAGGTTCTTGTGACGTGAGCAATGACGACCGAGGCCAGGCGAGCGCCAGGCGGGCGCCAGCGCGCATAGTGTCCTTGTTTCCTCTTTGGTGCTAAGGAGGAAAGCGCAGGCACGGAGTACCGAGGCATCAAGCAAAGGTTTCCATATCGGTGCAACGAGACCAAGACCAGCCGGACGGCAAGACGGAGGTCACCATGGAGCCCAAGGCGGCCTCACCACAAGAGTCTTTTGCATGCGAAGACTACTTTTGTCAGGATAAGCTGTACTAGCTGTCCCCTTGCAAATTGGCCATTGTTGGCTCCCTTCCCGCTCAATATTTGGGAAGAGGACCAGGGCCTCTATAAATAGGACTAGCCAACACAGTAGAAGGAAACCGAAGCAAGCCTTAGCTGATCGAATCCACACACACATGTTCGCCAAGCACAAGAACACCTCAACCTCAGGAGGCTGTTCTTCCCCTTGTATTGTTCATCATCAGCCCAAGAGGCAATCCACCACCACCACACTGGAGTAGGGTATTACACCACAACGGTGGCCCGAACCAGTATAAACCTTGTGTCCCTTGTGTTATGAGTTCGTCGAGTTAGTCCGCGAGATCTTAGCTCAACTAGGACGTGGATCGGTAGGGGGGAGATCTTCGTGCTCAACCCAGTGTTCGAACCTTGAGGGTTTTGCCGGAACCTGTGATCCGACAGTACTAATAGGACATGTTATAGGAATTGCTAAAAAGCAAACACAAATTTTCTGAAATATTAAACTCAACAGAAAATGGGCTAAATGATGATCGGTATATGGCCTCAACATTACCAGTGCTAATAAATAGCAATTAGGTTGACCAAGCTGCAATATCCCGAAACATGCCGGAATTAGCCGCAAAATGATGACAAACACAAGTTTTGGGCTTTTCCGTAAATAGGTAAGCTACAAGTGCTAAATTGCAAAACTAGCAAAGAGATAAGGTTCTGTATCTTTCCTCCCGAGCGATTTGCACCAGGAGAAATCCTGTAACCGCCTTGTCACCATTTTGGCTCGACGGCCAGGGCCACGACTATTAGCCCGCCGTCGTCTCCACCACGGGGAGCCACGCCAGAGGGAGCAGCCGCCTCCTTGGCCGGAAAGCCAGCCGAGGGCCGTTGCCTCGGGCGCCGCCTGCATGGATGCAAGCCGAGAGCTGCGGTGTCGCCTCAGTCTTCCGTGCTGCGTCGTGATTGGTCGCTCCGTGGGAGCCGCCTTGATGCCGAGGGCGTCGGATGATGGCCATGTGGCACGCTCATCGCTGTGCGCCGAGGATTCAGGCCGATGGAAGGCGCCGCCGGGGTGCGTCGGGCGCAGAAGGTTTCGCCTCTACCCGGGCTGTGGACCACGCTGCCGCACGCCTGAGGGCATCGCCATGCCGGGCACCGGCGGTTGGCCGCTGCGGCCGCCTCCAGGTGCGGCGCTGGGAGCAACCAGGCCGAAGGATGCTGCCGCTCCGCTAGGAGGCTGGCCGAGGGAGCGCTGTCCATGCCATGGCTCGCCGCCGACGTTTGCCTTGGACGGCATTCAAACGACGCCCTGGATGTTAGTGCTTACTTCGTGCATGAACGAAATTGG
The DNA here is from genome assembly GCF_002575655.3 of Aegilops tauschii subsp. strangulata. Lineage (NCBI taxonomy): Eukaryota > Viridiplantae > Streptophyta > Magnoliopsida > Poales > Poaceae > Aegilops > Aegilops tauschii. The sequence continues at coordinate 258,481,049 of NC_053040.3, forward strand.
TGTTGAGTATATATTTTGTACTGCACGTGTATTGGAGTTGTGGCCCACTTCCTAGTCTTGTATAGTTGAGGTAGAGGTCTTCCCTTGTATTATATATACGTGCACCAGCACCCTATCAATATATCATCATTGTATTGCAAAACCTCCTCTCTACATGGTATCATCTTGGTCGTTCCCCTAGGGTTTGCCACCGCCGCCGCCGCACCCTCCCCGCGCGTGCCGCCGCACCCCGCCCCCGCTGCACCCCGCCGTCGCCACGCCATTCCCTCTCCGCGCCGCCGCCGCCCAGTGCTGCCGGTTCCACTCCACGTCGCACTCGCACCTCCTCCCATGCCCGCGCTGCCCAATCTCTGCCGCGCCCGCACCTCCTCCCTGCGCCCGCGCCGCCACCTCCTGCCGCCGCACCCGCGCCTCCCACATAACGCCCGTGCCGCCGCCTCGCTGCTGCAGCCGCTCCGCCACTGCTGTCGCCTCCTCCCTCCTACCCAAAAACCCTAACCCTAGCCGCTACTCACACCCGCACGCCGCCGCCATGTCGTGGCCCTCCTCTCCCGGCTCCTCCCCGACTCACTCGTCGAACCCCTTCGCTGGCCCCGAGCCCTCCGCCGCCGCCATCCGTGACCTCAATATTGAGGCCCGGGTCCCTATCCGTCTCGACAGCTCCAGCATGTCGTACTACGCGTGGAAGACCTACTTCAACCTTGTCTTCCGTGAGTACTATCTCACCGAGCACATCGACGGTTCCGTGGATAGCGCGTACATGCGCGGCGACCCGGAGTGGTCCGCCATCGAGGCCACGATCATCCGTTGGTTCTACCAGACGGTCTTGAAGGACATCTTCCACATGGTCGTCGCCGAGGACGACGACGCCTGCACCATGTGTGGCAAAATCAACGCACTCTTCATCGACAACAAACTTCAGCGCCTTGTTTTCTTGCAGCAGGAGTTCTTCGGCTGTCACCAGGACAACTCCACCATCGACGAGTACTGCACGAGGCTCAAGATGCTCGCCGACGAGCTTCGCAAGATCGGCGCTAAGGTCTCTGACGACCTCATGCTGAGCACCCTCACCGCCGGTCTTAATGAGGACTTCGGCAACGCGGCGTCCAACCTCACCCTGCTGCCGCAACCCACTTTCCAGCGCGTCGTCGCGTACCTCAAACTTGAGGAATGACAGATGACGAAGCTGAAGCAGCGGGTCTAGCACACTGCCCTCGCCGCCGGTACCACCCACGGTGGCCCTGCTCCTCCGGTCGCCCCCCGTCAGCCCGCGCCACCCGCGCCCGCCGGCTACTACCCGCTGCCGCCCCTGCCCCCCGTGCCTCCCCAGCAGCCGCAAGGTGGCAGGGGTCGGTGCAACAGGCAGGGTGGCGGAGGCCGCCGCCAACAGCAGCCGCAGTAGTAGCAGGCGCCAGGTGTCAGTGTCAAAACCGGCAGATCTCGGGTAGGGAGTCCCGAACTGTGCTTCTAAGGATCAAGGGTAACAGGAGGCAGGGGACACGATGTTTACCCAGGTTCGGGCCCTCTTGATGGAGGTAATACCCTACTTCCTGCTTGATTGACTTTGATGAGTACAAGGGTTACAAGAGTTGATCTACCTCGAGATCGTAATGGCTAAATCCTAGATGTCAAGCCTGTATGATTATGATTGCCTCTACGGACTAAACCCTCTGGTTTATATAGACAAGGAAGGGGCTAGGGTTGTATAGAGTCGGTTTACAGATAAATGAATCTTTAGATCTGCATGCCAAGCTTGCCTTCCACGCCAAGGAGAGTCCCATCCGGTCACGGGGGGAAGCCTTCTATCTTGTATCTTCGTAGCCCATTAGTCCGGCCCATGTTACATAGCCCGGAAGCCCGAGGACCCCTTAATCCAGGACTCCCTCAGTAGCCCCTGAACCAGGCTTGAATGACGATGTGTCCGGTGGGCATATTGTCTTCGGCATTGGAAGGCGGGTTCCTCCTTCGAATACTTCAAATTAGTTGATCACCAGTACTATATCCGGCTCTGTACAACAGTCACAATCCTTAAGCATAAAGGTAAAATATTAAGTAGAGATAAGCTATGTCTACTGACAGCTCTCTTTTCATTTTTGGCGAAACGTTACATCAAGTCTCATCATCATTAACTCGAATCGTTTTTTGGGCCTCCCGCCTCACATATCGAGGCGTGGCCTTTATTAACACATCTCGTCAAGGCAGTGATCGTGTCCCTTTATTCGTGGGATCCTTATCAATACAAGTTTGAGTATCCCAACCGTGCCGTTTGCACGACCCCTTGGTAATAGGCGAGTTTTAAGGCCTATGAGGGGGCGCTTGATATTCACTGTCTTTATAAAAGGACAAGGATCCGTCCTTTCACCCCACGCCTTCTTCCTCATCACTCCCATCATCAAGCTCCAGCGCCTCAGTCTTAATCTTTCCCCTCGCCCCCAACCTCTTCGTCCATGGCCAGATCCGGCTCCCAAGGCAAATGGATGGCCTGCTCTGTCATTGAGGAGAACGTTAAGGAGCTCCGGGAGGCAGGGTATTTGACCGCGGAGATCGCACAAAGGTTTCCCACCCAGAGCAGGCCATCCCTTCTCCAGGACCAGGCGAAAGAGTGGTATTTATTCCCCACTTCCTCCGTGGATTGGGATTTCCACTCCACCCCTTCATTCGCAGTCTTATGTTCTACTACGGGCTGGTTTTCCACGATCTAGCCCCGAACTCTTTCCTTCACATCTCGGCGTTTATCGTCGTGTGTGAAGCACTCCTCCGCATCCCTCCACACTTCGGCCTCTGGCTCAAGGTTTTTAATGTAGAGCCGAAGGTGGTCAACAAGCAGCATGCGGAGTGCGGCGACGCAATGATAAGGAAGCTCGCCAATACCACGTGGCCAAAGGGAGCCTTCATGGAGACCGTAAAGGCATGGCAACAAGAGTGGTTTTATATTATTGAACCCCGTGGCACCAATTGGGCAGCTGCTCCCGAATTTAGATCCAGTCCGCCTATGCGGCTCGCATCGTGGATCAACAAGGGCCTGGACTGGGAGTCCACTGATGAGATACTAGTGCTGCATCAGCGCATCAAGAACATAATGGACAAGGGCACAGATCTCTCCAACGTGATCCAGGTGATGCTCTGCCGCCGATGCCTCCCCTGCCAACGTCGAAAGACCCGTATGTGGGAATTCAATCCGGAGGGCCCTCTAACTCCGCAACATTTCTTCGGCACAACTCACGAAGGGATCTGAAAGTTGCTCTTCATGTCCCGGGAAAAGAAGTGGCCCAGGAAGACCGAGGACATCGGGCTCGACATCGCGCATCCTGCTTCCCCGGTAAGCATTCTGTTTCCGAACACAACCTGAATCATTAACCAACGGGGCGTACTAAATTTGCATTCCTCACTCAAGGCTGGACAGCCAAGGCGGAGCGGATAAGGTGTTCGGCTCATCTGCCCAAGAACCCACCCAACCCTATATTAACGAGAATGTTGGTCCCGGCGCCATACCAGGGGCCAGTAAAGAAGGACACGAAGAAGAAGAGAGAGGAGGGTACTTCGGACGCAGTGTACGGAGAAGCTGAAGCCCAGTCCTCTCATGAGGGCAACGATGACGAGGAGGAGGAGGAGGAAGTAGAAGATCCTCCCCGCAAGGGCAAAAAAAGGCGGCCTCCAAAGACCTGGAGGTCGCAGCGTCCAAGAGGGACAAGATCATCCTCTCTGATGACACGGAGTCAGACGCTGAAGCCCTCCCGAAGCATCGTCGCCGGACCAAGCCCAAAGCCGACGCATAAGTAGCTCGGGATTTTTTCACATATATCCAATTTTCTATGAATTGTGAAGATAACTCTAGGTTCTATACTTTGTAGTCCGGCCCGCGTCCTCCCGTAGCTATCCTCATCCTCGGGGGATATGCCGCCGGAGATGATGGAGAGCGGGTCGCCTCCACTAGCTTCCTCGCCGCCTAGGGCGGATGACACCGAGGTGTCGTCCCATAGGCCCTCCCCGAGCCTTGAAGAGAGACGGGGGACAATTTAATGGCGCCGGAGGGCAATACCTCGGCTGCCGAAGGACTGGAGGGTACGGCTCCCCCAAAGACCAACAACGGGGGCTCTGGTCAATCTGTCCCCCAGTCGCATACTATTCTGAAGACCCACAACGCTCTGGAGCCTGGTGAGCGACCCCCTGCAAGGGAAGGGAGAATGACGACCTCCGCTAATCTGGAGGCGCCGAATACCATGGCGGATGTACTTCAAAGTGCATCCGTCCTTGATGAGCATCGTATCCTGATGGGTGCGGTGGCTGAGAAGATTTAGTCCGCCAAGAGCGGGCTGAGCGAAGCCTTCTCCAGTCTGCTAGCAGGCTTCGAGGTGCGCAATGTAATGTTTTTTCGTCATTTTTATGAGAAATATGCCAGTACATAGATAGTAGCCCATGAGACTCTGTTCAGTTTTCTGAAAGAAAAGTGAGCACAGGATCAATAATCAGTTGTCAGGTGTAACATTCTATTTTATTTGGATTTAAAACATGCCTCTCTGTTAGCGGCGACTGCCCAGTCAGCGGAAATTTCCAAACTCAAACAGAAACTGGAGCGAGTTGATGAGTATCTAGTCCTCGTTAACACGTGGCTCGACCAGGCGCAAGGTATACGATACATCTTGCGTTTGTGCCTGTTTATGTCCGTTCTCTCTGAAAATTCAAGAGCTGTAATGTGCGTGTTTGTATAGATGGTGCCGCCGTGGTGGAAATCCTTAGGGGAGAACTTGCTCCGACCAAGGAGCAAGCAAGGGTAAGCAAGGCAGCTGCCGATAAGGCGGCTGCGGACCTTACGGCCGAACAGGCCGCTCGGCACCGTTTTGAGGAACGGGTGACCGAGATGGAGCAAAAACTCAAGGACACCGCCGCCAAGTGCGAGTCCTTGGAAACGGAAAATAAGTCGAAGGGGACCGAACTCGCCAAGGCCCTTCAAGATGCTTCGGAGGCGCGGTCAGAATCCTGCACAACGCGTGAGGAAATTTGTCAAGCCGGTCAGATAGCGGCTGGTAAGCCCTTTCTTTTACAGGCTAAATTTGGGGACCGAAAGTATGCCTTGCTTAATCGACCGTGGAGTTCTCCAGACACATATGTGGATCTGCCAAAGTGTGCCGTGGACGCCGTCCAATTCTTCCAGGCCCAGGAGGGGTATGCGACGGAGAAGCTCTTCTGGTCGCAGTTTGTGGGGCAGGAGCGTCCCGTACTGCTAAATGACTAGATGGCACAATGGGTGGAGCTACATAAGATGTCCAGCGCGGCCATGAAGGACGTCATAGTCCGGTTGTGGCCTTCCGGAGCCATTCTGGATAGCTACTTCGGCCTCATGCGGCGTCTCGTCGATGCGCTGCCCTGGATTGACGCCGTCAAGAGGTCGTCCTGTATAGAAGGAGCGCGCATGGCTTTCGCCCGCGTCAAGATGCACTGGGTGAAAATGAATGCCGAAAAGGTGGCAGTTGAGGGTCCTCCCAAAAGCAAGGCCCACCGCACACCAGAGCGCTATTTGGAGGATGTGCTAAAAGGTGTCCGCCTTGTAGAGGGCCAATGCTTTAAGGATGTAGTGTTCGAATAAACGTGTCCGAACTGTCCGGGGGGTTTGTATTATGAACTAAGCATTCTGCAATATATTCATTCCTTGATGAAAAGTTTTATCCTCCTGTGCAGCCGTTTATTATATCTGACAGTTCCCAGTCATCGGCTTCCACCCCCATGTAGATACTACTGGGGTGTTCGGAACTGCACATGACTACACTTAACCCAACGTCTTGGTCCTTGAAGGAGGTGTCAGTACGGCGAACCAGGAAATCGGATTATTCAGTTTTATTGCTCTCACTTAGCTATAGGAGTTTGACAATGGGTCTATATAGTAGCCCCTGGTATGTACGTGGCTACCCTGACACAGATGCGTGACATATGTGACCGGGAAACAGTCCTTCGTGTAATACGGAAAAATCGCTAAGGATTGTCATAAATCATCGACTGACTGACCTGCTCTCGCCGCATCATGACAGTCAGTTTTTAGCTTTCTCTACTAAGGTGCTTAACCGGACGAACTAGAAGCACAATCGCAGTAGTTCTCCCTTTACTACCCTAGCCGATCAGACGGAATGTAGGGTAGCAAACACAGGAGCCGGGCAATCCAACAATTGACCAAAGACATGATTCGGAGCCGATGCATATAGTGCCAAGCTCGGGATGCCGAATTATGCTATAAAGTTGTTTGGACTTTTGTTTGGTAACACACATGTTGCCCTATGGAGCCCCTGGGAATTTTGTGCTGAGGTGTGTGCGTGAGTTAACTGAACAGACCGAATAAAGTCTACAAGTAAAGACGACACCTAACAAGAATTTGGTTCACTGGGATCTGATTGATACGTCAAAACGTAATCTTTACAAAAGGTACCGTAATCACCAAGGCCATTTTACATGCTGGGGGTCTAGGGCTAACGGGAAATGCTCTATACAGGTTCTTGAGTGAAGTTGCGGTCTGCAAAATGCTTTGCACCTTCCTGCCGCACATCTGCGCCACTTTCGCCCAAGTAAGAAAGATTCCTTTAGAGGAATGGTCTTCGGCTATGTATATGGAGCCGGGCTCGGAGAGAGTCCTCGTGAATCCAAAGAATGAGTAGGTTTTGATTCACCTGTGGTAAAAAAAAAGATGATTAAAGAAAGGGGAAGGCCGTATAAGGTCGAACTGTGTTATAGGCCTGTCCGTGTATTGCCTCCGCCGATGCCCAAGGTATTTTGAGTGCATAATTGTGCACACGCAGTACGAATTTCGCTGATGTGCGTGGCGATCGACGGAGGCGAAACTTCTAATCCAGCCCTGGAATTGTCGGGCTACCGGCATGCAGAACTGACCGGCCTTGCGCAATGAAGTCCGGTGCTTAATAGCCGATGAGGTGTGCAGCTTGACCGGGTCGCTTTGTACTTCAGCCGCAATGGCCGTGGTATGCTCCTCCTTACGGAGGGAGTGATCCATGTTTCCATTGATTGTAATGACATCACGTGGACCGGGCATCTTGAGCTTCAAATAGGCGTAGTGCGGGACCGCATTGAAGCGGGCGAAAGCGGTTCGTCTGAGCAGTGCGTGATAGCCGCTGCGGAAGGGGACGATGTCGAAGATCAAGTCTTCGCTTCGGAAGTTGTCCGACGAACTAAAGACGACTTCCAGTGTGATTGAGCCCATGCAGTGGGCCTCTACACCAGGTATTACTCCTTTGAAGGTAGTTTTAGTGGGCTTTATTCTTGACGGATCAACGCCCATGTTGTAGACAGTGTCCTGATAATGTAGATGGAGATTACTGCCGCCGTCCATGAGGACTCGCATGAGGTGGTCCGTCGATGATTGGATCGAGGACCAAAGCTACCAAACCTCCATGACGGATACTGGTTGGTTGGTCCTTTTGATCGAAGGTGATCGGACAAGCCGACATGGGTTGAACTTTGGGGCGACCGGCTCTATGGCGTAGATGTCCCATAGTGCGTGCTTGCGCTCCCTCTTAGGGATATGTGTGACATATATCATATTCACTGTTTTTACCTTAGGGGGAAATTGCTTCTGTCTCCTTGTGTTCGGTTGACTAGGCTCTTGGTCATCTTCATCGCTCGGCGACCCTTTTCCCTTGTGTTCGACGTTAAGCTTGCCGGCCTACTTAAAGACCCAACAATTTCTGTTGTATGGTTGGCAGGTTTATCGGGGGTGCCATGAATCTGGCAAGGCTGGTCCAGTATTCTGTCTAAACTGGATGGGCCATCTCTGTTTGCCTTGAATCGCTTCTTCCTTTGACCGGGTTTGGAGCCGCTGAATCCGGCGTTGACCGCCATATCTTGGGTTCCTTCGTTATTGTTCTGACACTTGTGTTTGTTGCGTCGTGGCTTGCCGTTGCCGTCCCTGGCTTCAGAGGTTCTGGGGTCGCTGGTGCTATTGCTTCTACGAGCAAGCCAGCTATCCTCTCCTGCACAAAAGCGGGTCATAAGTGCGGTAAGGGCTGCCATGGACTTTGGCTTTTCTTGGCCGAGGTGTCGGGCGAGCCACTCGTCTCGGACGCTATGCTTGAAGGCCGCAAGGGCTTCGGCGTCCGGACAATCCACAATCTGGTTCTTCTTGATTAAGAACCTGGTCCAGAGCAATTGGGTCGATTCCATGGGTTGCTGGATTATGTGACTAAGGTCGTCGGCGTCTGGGGGCCGAACGTAGGTACCTTGGAAGTTATCTCTGAATGCGTCCTCCATGTCTTCCCAGCTACCAATAGAGTTTTCTAGGAGGCTGTTTAACCAGTGCCGAGCTGGCCCCTTCAGTTTTAGGGGGATGTATTTGATGGCGAGTAGATCATCACCGTGAGCCATGTGAATGTGGAGAAGGAAATCTTCAATCCATACCGCGGGATCTGTTGTGTTGTCGTATGATTCAATGTTCACGGGTTTAAACCCTTCTGGGAACTGATGCTCCATTACCTCATCGGTGAAGCTTAGGGGGTGTGCGGTGCCTCTATATTGGGCCATGTCACGACACACTTCGGATGAAGTCCGTCAGCGGTTTTCGGCCCAGGCGTGGTCATGCTTGTCGCGCCAGGCTTGATAGCCGTCTTCTAGCACTGGGGCACACCCCTCCGATCCGTATATTGATCTGGTCTGACCTGTTCTATTTTCCAGGTCTTGTCGTAGGTCATATGTGTATCCCCGAGCTGTTGTTTCTCTGCTTTTGCGGCGCGGTGGTGCGGGCTGGTGTTCGGCTTGCGTTGCCATTCTATCCCGGAAATGTGGTGGTGTATCGGTTCCGTCCGCCGCGTTACGCGCGGGTGGTATAGGCTCCAGCGCCTCATCGTCGAATTGGGGTAGCAGCTTATGCTTCGGGTACCTCTTTGTTGGGCGTTCGAGGTCGTACTCTTTGGCTGCCAGGACATTAGTCTGTCGGATTTTGGGTTCCGGCAAAACCCTCGAGGTTCGAACACTGGGGTGCGCACGAAGATCTCTCTCTCCCTAGATTGCTCTCGCTTCAATCGCAAGGCCTAGCTCGACGAACCCAAAGAACGAGAGACGCAAGAGTTTATACTGGTTCGGGCCACCGATGTGGTGTAATACCCTACTCCAGTGTGGTGTGGTGGATTGCCTCTTGGGCTGAGGATGAACAGTTACAAGGGAAGAATAGCCTCCTAAGGAGAGGTGCTCTTGTGCTCGGTGAGCTTGTGTGTGGCTATGGATGGAGTGGCTCCGATCCAAGATGAGACCTAGATGCCTCCTATGGTGGTGGCTAGTCCTATTTATAGAGGCCCTGGTCCTCTCCCCAAATATTGAGCGGGAAGGGATCCAACAACGGCCAAATTCAAAGGGAGACAACTAGTACAAGTTATCCTGACTAAAGGTGGTCTTCCCCTACCAAAGGCTCTGGTGGTGACGCCGTCCCGAGGAGGTCTTGTGTCGTCCGTCTCGCGAGACTTGGCCCCTCGCGAGGGTCTTGAGTGTTTGCTGGTGAAGATGGGCCGTACAGGGCCGCTGGTGGAGCCACGCCGTGGACGGCAGGCAGGCAAGTCTGGGGACCCCACTTCACAGGACGCCGATAGTAGCCCCCGAGCCCAAGGCGCGCTCGGACTTGGCTTCGAGGCGAAGCCAAAGGGCAAGTGCGGAGGGCCGCGGGCCCCAACAGCGTGCGGCCCCGCTTGACGCGTGGCGATTGATTGGACGTGGGCGTCTCCGCTTCCCCACGCTGCCTCGACAACTGCCCGACTTGACGAGTCCCTGCTGCATGCAAAGAAAAATCATCATTACCTATGATCGTGGAGATCACGGTTGGCCTTCTCCTGCTATAAATGAGGAGGGGGCGGAGCCTCCGTTGCTCATCTCTTCCAGCTCCACTCGCTTCTTCTTTCTTGCTTCATTGCTAGTTGAGACTCCCATGGCGCCTATTTAGAGGTTCTCGGCCGCAGAGAAGGGAAAAAACCCCCGCGACGAGCCCGGGCCGCTTCCGCCGAAGAAGAGGCCGGGCCACCGCAGCGACATGGTCGTGAGGCCAGAGGTGTCGAGGCCTTGGTACGAGCGGCCTCCTCCCGGGTACCCGCTGCCTTTGTACGCCCAAGCTGAGGGCTCCGGAAGAAGAGGCGGCGAGTGCCGCCGCCCGCGCCGGGGCTGTGGTCACCGCGCCGAGGCGACGCACGCCGTCGCCCCTGGAGTCCACGCCGCGGACTCCTCGCGCGAACTCGTGATGTGGGCGGCGATTCCCCCACGCACTTGGATCCGCTTCCCGTAGTTCTTCTCCACCGAGATGCCGCCGAGGGGTCCCCTGGAGCTGTGGCTGCAGCACGCCGACTGCGACGCCCCGATGACTGGAGCGAAGGTGGAAGCCGTTTCCCCGGGCAAGATCTTCATGACCCATGGCTGGGGCAAGGTTGCCCGGGTTTGTCGCGCGGAAGACGCCCTCGCCATCCACTTCAAGTACAACGGTGCTTCCACGATGTTCTTCAAGTGCTTCGACGCGGAAGGCCGCCGCCTGGAGTGCTACCCTGGAGAGGGTCGTCAGGACGGCGCAGCGGCCAGCACCGAGCTTGCCGCTGGCTTCGCCGGCGGCTCTTCCAGCAGCAGCGGCGGCGCTTGGGAGTCCAGCGACTCTCCCGAGCCCGACGAGACTCCGGAGACGAGTGACGGCAGCTACGTGCCCCCGAGCTCTCGCCGGGCCCGGAGCAAGGCCGTAGCGTCCGGCCGCCGCCGTCGCTGATCTGGATGGAGTCGGCGCCAGCCTCCCATGGCCCACTGTTGATGATGTCGTCGGTTGCGCCGGTGTGTGTAGATAGAGCTTCTAGGAACTCCCTTCTTTTGTTCCCTGCGAGGAATCGAAATGTACCCCATGGGGGCGTGTAAAGGGTCTGCAATGCCTTTTGTCCATGTTATCCTTATTATGAAAATTTGCGAAAGCATGTCTTGTTTTGGCTCGGTCTCCCCTTTCCAACCCCACGGCAGCTTGGTGCTCTACGCCGATAGGTCCCGGTCCCCAGGCAGGCTGCAGTCGTCGCTGGTATGCCAGGTTGCAATGCCGTGGTCAAGGCCATGAGGTGAGTGGCCCGAGGTCCAATAAGAGCTCCTGAGGCGCGATGCTAAAGAGGTCCCCTTTAGCGCTCAAGCAACCACCGAGAGGCGAGAAAGGGTGGTGACGTTGCCGTAACAAGGCTTCCACAGGTGAGGATCCTATGCTGTAGTGCTGGGTCGATCCAAGCATGAAACTTATCTTGGCGGTCCAGAGTTGGTTTCGTGCGTTGCGCCAGACTTGTGCGTTGACTACTGTAGGATAGCTAGGTTGGGCCCGTGCGAGCCTCCCCTTCTTCTCCATGCTCTTTTGTGTGCTCTGCGTCCTCAGGTCCTGAACCTCGAGCAAGCTCAGCCGCCGCTGGTATGCCAGGTCGCGATGCCACGGTCAAGGCTAGGGGGTGAGGGCTGGAGAGCCAGTAGGAGCTCCTGAGTCGCGATGCTCAGGAGCCCCCCTTTTAATGCGGAAGCGAATCACATTGCAGGGACGGACCCGAGCACAAGCGCCGTTCCAGCGTGTGTAGCTCCCGTGGTGGGTGTCAATCAAGCAGGTGATAGCCATAGATAGACTATGCATGAAAAGCAAACTAGCTTAGGTAAATGTAAGAATGATATGTGCCATTGGGCAGGACCCGAGCGACCTGGGGATGATGCAGCCCGAGGGGCGCCCCCAACAGAGTAATGCTAAAGACGTAAAAGGATATCTGCCGCAAGGACATGCCCAAGCGGCCTGGGAATGATGCAACCACGGGGGCGCTCCCAGCTAATTAAACTTGGAAAATGTCACCTAGTTCCGTTGTCGAAGGGATGTTGGGGTAGCTGAAGATGTGTGGCGAAGGGGTTGCTCCTCACGAGCCACCGGGACCCTGGGCCTCGGGAGGCCCTGATGGTCCAGGCGGTTCCTCAAGGACCGTCTCCATCTCCGCCAGGATTGGGTGATGCCTGGCCTCCTGAGCCACCAGGACGCTCCGCAGGTTGCGCTCGAAGGCGGATGCCACACTCGGCAGGGCGAATGGCATACGAACATAGATGTGAGGTGGGCCCTCGTAGCGTCCCACACGCGAAGGCCAGAAGAGCTCCTAAGATGCAATGCTATTGAGCCCCAGAATGTCGATGCAGACGCGTAGCCCGCCATCCTTGCCTGGATGGGGAGCTGCGCCAGGTGGGCGACGGTCGCCGCGCATGGCTCTTGCATCCTGCAGCTCCTGAGTGGCCTTGGTGATGAACTCCTGAGTGCCGGGCGCCCCTCGCCCGGTGTTCGCCTGAGCGAAACGTGCCGTAAAGCACGCTTCCATGTGGTGACCGAGCGCCTCCCTCGCGATGTTGGCTAGGTCCGAGGCCCTCCAGAAGAGAGCCCATGGGCCCTGCCCGAGGAGGGCGCCGGGCGCACCTTCCTATGCGAGAGAGGGAGGCGCCCCAGGCGCGGGCGCCGATCCTGATGTTGCACCGCCAGAGACACCGCTCCCCTGAGGACCTGTGCGGAGTAGCTGCTTCTTCTTCTTGGGGACGGCCTCAGGAGGGTACTGCGCTTCATTGTTGTCGGGTCTTCGATTGATGCATCTTGGAAGGCGCGCTCGAGGGAGCACACCGCATCACTTTCTTCGTAAGGGAATGTGATGATCCCGCCACTTCCTGGCATCTTGAGGACGTTGTAGCCATGGTGTGTCATTGCCATGAACTTGGCCAGGGACGGATACCCGAGGATGGCAATGTATGGCAGACGGATGTGGGCAATGTCGAAGCCGATGAGCTCGGTGCGGTAGTTGTCGCGCTGTCCGAAGGTGACAGGGAGGCAGACCTGCCCTATCGGGGTGGTGGAGCAGTCGGCTACTCCTGAGAAGGGCTTGGTAGGCTGAAGCTGATCATATGGCACTTGGAGGCTGTCGAACGTCTCGACGGACATGACGTTAAGCCCTGCGCCGCGGTCGATGAGGGTCTTAGTGACTTGTACGTTGCTGATGACGGGTGAGCAGAGCATCGGGAGGGCGCCAGCTGTGGCCGCGCACTTGAGCTGGTCCGCAAGCTGAAGGTGATGGCGCACTTGGACCACCAGAGTGGGCGCGTGGCCTCAATCCTGGGAAGGGCTGCGTTCACCTCGCGAGCGAACTGCTTGAAGATGCGCTGAGAGGCTGGGGCTTGAGCTCCGCCCAAGATGCAGGCGATGGCACGAGGTTCCTGGAAGCCCCCAGCCCACTCGTCCTGATGGTGGTCATCGTTCCTTCTTGGCACTGGCGGCAGCGGAGGAAGGCCAGCGTTGCCCTGAGGGCGGTCCTCGCGGGGCTGGTCCCTCCATGTGCCCTCACGAGGCTGGTCCTGCCAGCAGTCTTCAGGAGGCCGGTCGCGCCACTCCTGGCGGGGGCAGGGATCGTCCCAGCGTCCCCCGCCTCGTCCTCCTCCTCGGCCATAGCCCCGGTCGTTGGGCTCGGGGTGCCGACCGAGGCGTCCATCTCGAATGGCCCTGAGCTCTTGACAGTCGTTGGTGTTGTGGCTGTATACATTGTGGAAGGCGCAGAATGGTCGGCTGCTCTTGCACGACACGGGGTGATCCCGGCCGCGCTTCGTATCTGGCTCCGCCACGAACACGGCTACTCCCTTGCGCTTCACGTCCTTGGCCTCGGCTTTCTTCTCCTCCAGGTCGATAGCCGGGAGCTCAGGGATGGAAAGGCACCCCTCCTCAGCTCTTGTGCACTTGGTCGCCAGGTTGAACAACTCCAAATCCGTGCATAGCTCCTCCTTCATCTTGACGTCGCGGACACCATTAGAAAATGCTAAAATGATGGCCTCGTCCGTCACCTTGGGGATCTTGAGACGAACGTTGTTGAAGCGCTGGATGTACTTTTGCAGAGTCTCTCCCGGCTGCTTCTTCATGCGGCGCAGGTCACCCGCGGCTGGCGGGCGGTCGCGATTGCCCTGGAGGTTGGCGACGAAGCGGTCGCGCATCTCATCCCAGGAGGAGATCGAGCCGGGAGGCAGGTTCAGGAGCCACGAGCGCGCGCCATCCTTGAGAGCCATGGGGAACCAGTTCGCCATAACTTTTTCGTCGCCGTTGGCCGCCTCGATGCTCAGCTCATAGAGCTGCAGGAACTCCGCGGGGTCGGGGGTGCCATCGTAGCGAGGAGGCAGGTCCGGCTTGAACTTGTCCGACCAGGTGACGCTACGAAGCTCAGGAGTGAAGGCGCGGCAGCCTGCGGTGGCCACCGGAGCCCCTTGCTGATGCGGAGCCTGCCCTTGATGCCCGCGCACTGCCGCTGCAGGCGGCACGCGGTCTTGTCGCAGCGGTGCTGGGAGCGCGGGCGCATTCTCTTGCGGCCGGGGAACTTCTTGGCAGCTTCCTTCTTCTCGCATAGGCACATGACGCGGTGGGTCGCGCCGGGGGCCTGCGCGCCTTGGTGCCAGAGCGCCGTCTTGGTGCAGAGGTGGTGGAGGCGCTCCGTGAGCCACGTTGCCTGCAGCTGGTGGAGGGCGAGGCAGCGAGAGGGACGGCGCGGGGGAGCCCCCTACGGCGCTGACGAGCTCGGCGATGCGGTCGAGCTAGTCCTCATAGAGCTCGTCGACTGGACGGTAGCGCAGGAGCTCGCGTGCCATGAGTAGTGCGGCTTGCACGTCCGTGGGAGCGAGACGAGCATGAGACGACGAGCTGGCTGGGGTTAGCGACGGAGTGGCGGTGCGGCCGTCCCGCCCCACCGAGGGGTGAAGCGATGAAGCTTGCTGTTTGTTTCCTATGGGCCGGTGGCAGCGTTGGCGGCGGGCGACGGGGAACGACGGGGAGGCCCGCCGACAGGGGCGGTCTAAGCGATGCGGGCGGCGAGGGTGGCCCGGCGCTCAGCGCGGGCTCGACGAGCGTCTGCCATGGACGCGACAAAGCGACGGGACCCCGATCAGCGGAAGCAAAGCTTTGGCGCCCACCTACCTGGCGTGCCAAATGTCGGATTTCGGGTTCCGGAAAAACCCTTGAGGTTCGAACACTGGGGTGCACACGAAGATCTCTCTCTCTCCCTAGATCGCTCTCGCTAGAATTACAAGGCCTAGCTCGACGAACCCAAAGAACGAGAGACACAAGAGTTTATACTGGTTCGGGCCACCGATGTGGTGTAATACCCACTCAGTGTGGTGTGGTGGATTGCCTCTTGGGCTGAGGAGGAACAGTTGCAAGGGAAGAACAGTGTAACGCCCACGATGCGGCTATATCTCCCATGTGTCGAGGCACGACTTAGAGGCATAACCGCATTGTAGGTATTGTCGCAAGAAGGGTCATCTTCACACAATCCCATGTAATGAAAAAGAATGGGATAAAGAGAGTTGGCTTACAATCGCCACTTCACACAATACATAATTTAATTCATACATCATCCAAAATCCACACATAGACCGACTACGGTCAAATCCAAATGAAAAGAAGATAACCCCAACTGCTAGATCCCCGATCATCCCAACTGGGCTCCACTACTGATCATCAGGAAACGAAACATAGTAACGACCAAGTTCCTCGTCGAACTCCCACTTGAGCTCGGTTGCGTCACCTGCACTGGTATCATCGGCACCTGCAACTGTTTTGGTAGAACCTGTGAGTCACGGGGACTCAGCAATCTCACACCCGCGAGATCAAGACTATTTAAGCTTATAGGAAGAATGTGGTAATGAGGTGGAGCTGCAGCAAGCACTAAGCATATCTGGTGGCTAAAATACGCAAATAAGAGCGAGAAGAGGAGCAACGCAACGGTCGCGAAGCTAGAAATGATCAAGAAGTGATCCTGAAACTGCTTACGTTCATACATGACCCAAACCGTGTTCACTTCTCGGACTCCGCCGAAAAGAGACCATCACGGCTACACACGCGGTTGATGTATATTAATTAAGTCAAGTGTCAAGTTCTCTAGAACCGGACATTAACAAATTCCCATCTGCCACATAACCGCGGGCACGGCTTTCGAAAGATAATACCCTGCAGGTGTGTCCCAACTTAGCCCATTATAAGCTCTCATGGTCAACGAAGGATATTCCTTCTCCCGGGAAGACCCAATTAGTCTCGGAATCCCAGTTTACAAGACATTTCGACAATGGTAAAACAGGACCAGCAAAGCCGCCCGAATGTGCCGACAAATCCCGATCGGAGCTGCACATATCTCGTTCTCAGGGCACACCAGATAAGTCAAGCTATGAGTAAAACCAGGCCTCGAGTTTCCCCGAGGTGGCCCCGCAGGCTGCTCCGTTCGGACCAACACTCGAAGGAGCACTGGCCCGAGGGGGTTAAATAAAGATGACCCTCGAGCTCGCGAAAACCCAAGGGAAAAAGGCTTAGGTGGCAAATGGTAAAACCAAGGTTGGGCCTTGCTGGAGGAGTTTTATTCAAGGCGAACTGTCAAGGGGGTCCCATAAATCACCCTACCGCGTAAGGAATGCAAAAATCAAGGAACATAACACCGGTATGACGGAAACTAGGGCGGTAAGAGTGGAACAAAACACCAGGCATAAGGCCGAGCCTTCCACCCTTTACCAAATATATAGATGCATTAATTAAATAAGAGATATTGTGATATGCCAAAATATCCATGTTCCAACATGGAACCAACTTCAACTTCACCTGCAACTAGCAACGCTGTAAGAAGGGTTGAGCAAAAGCGGTAACTTAGCCAAACAACGGTTTGCTAGGAAAGGTGGGTTAGAGGTTTGACATGGCAATATGGGAGGCATGATATAGCAAGTGGTAGGTAGCGTGGCATAGCAATAGAGCGAACAACTAGCAAGCAAAGATAGAAGTGATTTCGAGGGTATGGTCATCTTGCCTGCAAGGTTCTCAGAGTTGTCGAAAGCTTGATCCTCGTAAGCGTTCTCAACAGGTTCCTCGTAAGCGTTCTTGTCTCCTGGCTCTACCCAAAGCAAGAACACAAGCAAAGGACCAACAATCAATCACGGGAAATGCACAAGCAACATGATGCAATACATGGCATGATATGCGAGATGTGATATGCAATGCATATGCGTGCTCCAGAAGGGAAAAGATGAACAAGGCATCAACTTGGCGAACCAAGTATGCTGCTGGAAAGATGAGATGATTTCGGTCGAAATCGATATAAAGATCACCGGTAACGGATGCACGGTTTGCAAATGGCAAGCAAAACAAGAATGACACAATTCTGCGATTAACAGCATGATAGCACTTAGAATATATCAAGAAACTATGCTACAGCACCCCAACACAGCAACAAAGCATATGGCAGAGATGCACTCAAGATGCTTGACAAAACATGAACACTGAGCTACGGCTATATCACACCAGAGAAGGTTCAAACAAGCATGGCAAAAGTGCAAAAGATATCAGCTTCACAGACGGTGAAAATACTAACATGCCAGAAATAACACCAGGAAGCCATGTTTAGAGCCAGCAGACAACATGCTACAGGAACATATCATAGCAAATAAAGGTATGCCATGAATCTACTAAGTGCATAGAACAAAAGTCCCTTACTGTCCATGAGCCAAAAAGGCACAGAAGATATGATGGCACCCATGTAAACATAGCAAGTTTTATTAACAGTTTCAGACAGCAGAAAAACAGAGCATGGCATAAACAGAATTATGAAGGCATCTTTGCGAGCTCGATTCACTCATCACAAAGCATTGCATGACAAAAAAAAGCATACCAACAGCAAGATGGCATGTTCATGATACTAACCATGGCAAGAACAAGTCCATAGCATGCATGGATCACTAGCAACAACCATGGCAAATTTGATTAACATGTTAACATTCTGCCAGGAACATTTTATAGCAAAAGTAGATCAAGATTGAGACATGCTAGGTCACACCATAATTGCAAACAGGGGGGATGGACGGATAGAGCACATCATTATGTCCAAAACATCCCTACTGAACATACTCAAAAGAAGCATGGATCTCACTGTAGCAACATGGATACATGGCATCACAATAACAGCAGGAAAAGGACACCAGCAAAATCCTAAGTACCTGAAAACAAAAACATCACGAAGCCTAGTTTGCATGCTTGTGCTAGTCACCACATAGATCACAAAAATGCATGTCAAGCATCCCTGTAAAGATGGCCTGGCATAGATCAAAACACATGCAGAGATCATGCTCATAAGATGCACACATCAAATGCAACAAAAATAACAAAACATCAAGTTCTGTTAACAGACAGCAGTTAACATCATATACCACTCTTGCAACGATGATTTAGGCATCAATATTAACTTAAACGAGCATAGCACAATGGACAAAAATGAAGAGTATCTCATGATGAACATTTGGATATATCATGCACACAAAACGGAGCAGTATGCAAGGAGATATGACGTGATGAACAGGGCTACATAATGTAGAAAAATAAGGACTTGGGAGGAATTTTCGGGTCAACCTTCAGATCTAGGGTTTGGGGAGGCGCGCGAACCGAGGATGGCCGGAGCTCGCCGGAGTAGGTGCCGGAGAGGTGGGAGAGGCCGGAGACGGGGCGGACAGGGCCGGGCGGTGCGGGCGGCGACCGGGCGCGGCGGAGGCGGAGGCGGAGGACGGCGGCTGGGAGGTCCGGTGGCCGGGAGGCGGCGAGGTCGCCGGAGTCCGGGCGGGCGACGGCGGACGGCGGCGCGCGGGAGGAGGCGGAGGACGGGCGCGGCGGCGCGGGGCCCGGCGAGGCCCGGTTCGACCCGGGGCGGGCCGGATCTGGGCCCCGGGCGACCGGCGGCGATGTGGGCGCGGGACTACCACGTGTCGCCCCCGGATTCATCGGGTGACGGCGCGGACACATCCGTCGGTGGCGGGGAAGGTGTCCGGCGGCGCGAGGGAGCGGGGCTAGGGTTTTGGACCCGGATTTGGAGGAGGGGTGCACATATTTATAGCTAGAGGGAGCTAGGAGACTCCAAATGGGGTGTAGTTTTTGCCCACACGATCGTGATCGAACGGCGGAGAGCATGCAGGGGGCTTAGATGGGTTATTGGGCTGTTTTGGAGGGGTGTTGGGCTGCAACACACAAGAGGCCTTTGTGGTTACCCGGTTAAACGTTGGAGCATCAAACGACCTCCAAATGAAACGAAACTTGACAGGTGGTCTACCGGTGGTGTACCAAGGCCACTTGGCAAACCTCGGTCCATTCCGAGAACGTTTAACACCCGCTCACGAAAAGAGACAAGAGGGGTACGCCGGTGGATGTGGGAGTGTCGGATTGCAAAACGGACAACGGGAAAAATGCTCGGATGCATCAGACGAACACGTATGTAAATGCGATGCACATGATGACATGATATGAGATACATGAGATAAAAAAATGCAAAATGAAAGACAAAACCCAACCACGAAGGGAATCTCATAACTTAAAGCCGAAAATGGCAAGAGTTGGAGTTACAAATATGGAAAGTCACATCCGAGGCGTTACAACACTCCACCAGTACGAGAGGATCTCGTCCCGAGATCTAGGACTGAAAGAACTCCGGATATTCGGAACGGAGGTGGTCCTCGCGTTCCCAGGTGGCTTCTCGGTCGGAATGGTGTGACCATTTCACTTTCAGGAATTTGATTGACTTGTTGCGAGTCTTGCGCTCAGTTTCTTCAAGAATAGCAATGGGGTGCTCATGATAAGATAGATCTTCTTGGAGGTCAATCTCTTCGAAGTTGATGGTCCGCTCAGGCGTCTTGAAGCACTTGCGAAGCTGTGACACGTGAAACACATCATGCACATTCGCGAAGTTGGAGGGAAGTTCAAGTTGATAGGCGAGGTCGCCTCTTTTGCCAATGATCTTAAAGGGGCCCACATATCTAGGGGCAAGCTTCCCTTTGATACCGAAGCGACGAGTGCCTTTCATTGGAGAGACGCGGAGGTAGACATGGTCTCCGATCTCGAAAGCCAAATCATGGTGTTTGCTATCATAGTAGCTCTTCTGGCGCGATTGCGCGGCTTTGAGATTTTCATGGATGACTTTACACATTTCTTCAGCCTCTGTGATTAAGTCATTGCCAAGAAGTTGGCGTTCACCAGTCTCTGACCAATTGAGAATAGTATGACACTTTCTACCATATAGAATCTCGAATGGGGCCTTGCCCGAACTCGCCTAGAAGCTGTTGTTGTAGGAGAACTCGGCATATGGAAGATAATCTTCCCACTTTATGCAAAAGGAAATGACACAAGCCTTGAGCATATCTTCAAGGATTTGATTGACTCGCTCGACTTGGCCACTAGTTTGAGGATGGAAAGTTGTGCTGAAGCGAATGTTGGTGCCCATGGCCTTCTGAAAGGAGTCCCAGAACTTAGAAGTGAAGATGCTTCCATGATCTGAAGGTATCAATTGTGGAATGCCATGCAAGGAGACAATCCTGGAGGTGTATAGCTCTACCAACTGAGCTGTTGTGATAGATTCTTTGATTGGAAGGAAATGAGCCACTTTAGTAAGCTTGTCGATGACAACGAAGATAGCATCATTTCTTCGCTTGGACTTTGGAAATCCAGTCACGAAGTCCATTTCGATATGATCAAACTTCCATTCTGGAATAGCAAGAGGTTGGAGGAGACCAGCTGGTCGTTGGTGTTCTGCTTTCACCCTTCGACAGACATCACATTCGTTCATGAATTGAGCGATTTCTTGCTTCATTCGAGTCCACCAATACGACTGCTTGAGGTGATGGTACATCTTCGTACTTCCAGGATGAATGGAAAGAAGAGAATTGTGCGCTTCGTTCATTATGACCTTCCTTAGAACACCTTTAGGAACCACAATCCGGTCCTCAAGGAATAAAGTGTCTCGGTCATCAATGCGATAGCACTTGTATTTGGAAAGACCCTTGGCAATCCCAAGTTTCCCCTTCTTCACCATGGCATCAAGAAGTTGTGCCTCGCGAATTTGATCTTCCAAAGTAGGAGAGACTTGGAGATTGGCAAGAAAGCCTTCGAGGAACAACTTGGAGGTTCAGTTTGCGGAAAGCTTCGCAAAGATCCGGTTGAAATGGCTTGATAATTAAGCTGCTGCAATAAGCCTTCCTGCTCAAAGCATATGCAATGACATTGGCCTTGCCTGGAGTATATTCAATACTCGGATTGTACCCTTGAATCATTTTGACCAATCGAGTATGCCTGAGGTTGAGGTTGGGTTGAGTGAAGATGTACTGGAGACTCTTGTG
Organism: Aegilops tauschii subsp. strangulata; assembly: GCF_002575655.3. Classification (NCBI taxonomy): domain Eukaryota; kingdom Viridiplantae; phylum Streptophyta; class Magnoliopsida; order Poales; family Poaceae; genus Aegilops; species Aegilops tauschii. The sequence goes on from NC_053040.3 coordinate 258,502,199, forward strand.
ATCGGTGAATATGTCCACTTTCCTTCCCAACAAGAGATGTCTCCATGTTATTAATGCATGGACAACTGCCGCCAACTCAAGATCGTGAGTGGGGTAGTTCTTTTCATTGGGCTTCAACTGACGAGAGGTATAGGCCACAACTTTCTTCTCTTGCATTAACACAGCACCGAGACCTTGAAGAGAAGCATCACAGAAAACTTCGAATGGCTTGGATTCGTCAGGAGGAGTCAAGACAGGAGCTGTGACGAGTTTCTCTTTGAGAGTGTTGAAAGCAACGTCAGACTCAGGAGTCCAAACATACTTCACATGCTTCTGGAGGAGGTTGGAAAGAGGCTTTGCAATCTTAGAGAAATTCTCAACGAATCTTCGGCAATAGCTTGCAAGCCCAAGAAAACTGCGGAGCTGCTTGACATTCTGAGGAGGTTCCCAATTAACAATTGCAGACACGTTCTCGGGATTAATAGCGGTGCCCTTGGCGAAGATGATGTGACCAAGGTAAAGTACTTCATCAAGCCAGAACTCACACTTGGAAAACTTCGCATAGAATTGATACTCTCTGAGCTTATCGAGCACCAATCGCAAATGTTTGGCATGGTCCTCCTTATTCTTGGAGAAGACCAAGATATCATTGAGATACACGAGGAAGAATTCGTTGGTGAAGGGGTTGAAGATGAAGTTCATCATTCAAGAGAATGTTGGAGGAGCATTGACAAGGCCGAAAGACATGACAGTATATTCATAAGAACCAAAGCTTGTTCTGAATGTTGTCTTGGGAATATCTTGTTCGCGAATGCGAATCTGATGATAACCCATACGAATGCACAATCTTCTCTGATACCAACTTGTAACGCCCACGATGCGGCTATATCTCCCACGTGTCGAGGCACGACTTAGAGGCATAACCGCATTGTAGGTATTGTCGCAAGAAGGGTCATCTTCACACAATCCCATGTAATGAACAAGAATGGGATAAAGAGAGTTGGCTTACAATCACCACTTCACACAATACATAAATTAATTCATACATCATCCAAAATCCACACATAGGCAGACTACGGTCAAATCCAAATGAAAAGAAGATAACCCCAAATGCTAGATCCCCGATCGTCCCAACTGGGCTCCACTACTGATCATCAGGAAACGAAACATAGTAACGACCAAGTTC